>NC_133330.1:122179982-122509724 GCF_042186555.1 Aquarana catesbeiana
CCTTCCCAATGTTGAAGGCATGTGGCCCGGTACGGTTCAGGAGGGGGGCACTCTCTTGTTCCCCCCTCTTTTCCTGCGGCCTGCCAGGTTGTGTGCTCGGATAAGGGTCTGGTATGGATTTTGAGAAGGACCCCCACGCCATTTTTTTTAAAATTTTGGCGCAGGGTTCCCCTTAATATCCATACCAGACCTGAAGGGCCTGGTATGGAATTTAGAGGGACCACCCACGCCATTTTTTTTTTAAATTTTGGTTCGGGATTCCCCTGTGGGGAAATCCCATGCCATTTTTATCAATGAATTTTTATGTGTATTGTCGGACCGACAATTCATTAATAGCCGCGAGTAGTTTTAAATAACTTTTTTTTTCCTTTGAAATGTTATTTTGCTGTCAGACTGTTCTAAACACGGGAAACATGCGCCCCTTTACAGGCATACTATAGACACCCCCCAGGTATGAAATTTAAAGGAATATTACACTTTTATTGTTTCACTTTAAGCATTATTAAAATCACTGCTCCCGAAGAAACGGCAGTTTTTAAAACTTTTTTTGCATTGATCCATGTCCCCTGGGGCAGGACCCAGGTCCGCAAACACTTTTTATGACAATACCATGCATATAAGCCTTTAAAATTAGCACTTTTGATTTCTCCCATAGACTTTTAAAGGGTGTTCCGCGGCTTTCGAATTTGCCGCGAACACCCCAAATTGTTCGCTGTTCGGCGAACTGGCGAACAGCCAATGTTTGACTTGAACTCAAAGCTCATCCCTAGTCTTAATTTGACAATAGACATAAAAGCTTGGATGGTTTTCCTCCCACACTCTACTTTAGTAAGAGCTGCTAGATCCACCCTGTATTTTAAGAACATATGATGTGATGACCAGCTAGCCTCTTTGCAAATTGTCTGCAGAGACAATCCTGCCCGTACCGCCCAAGAAGATGACATCACCCTGGTTGAGTGATGAGCTCTAACCACCTCTGGAGGATCCTTATTGGCTCTACATGGCCGTTGAATATTTTTACTATCCAGGCAGAGGTCGTTCTGGCCGTGGCCTCTTTCTCTTAAAATTTTTATGATGAAAAAGTCTGTCAGAACTTCTGAATGTACAAGTAGCCAGGAGATAGGCTTTGAGGATTTTTGGAATGTCCAGCTCGTGCAAATCAGCATCTGATTCCGCTGGGTAGGCTGGAAGCACCCATTCACTGGAGAGATGAAATATCGATGCCACTTTTGGGACAAAATGATCCAATGGTCTCAGCACAACCCTGTCTGGGAAGAACATGGAATAAGGTTCTGCTGCCTCCAATTCTTGGAGTTCCGACACCCTTCCCCCTGAAGTTATGGCTAATAGGCTATATCCCATAATGAACAGTCTTCTGCCAGAATACGAGGAGGGTTTGCTAGAATGTTGAGGACTACTGCCAGGTCCCAGTGAGGGAACCTATTTCTCTTGGGAGGGCGTAGTCTAAGTACCGCTCTCATGAAATGCTCCACCAGCAGGTTTGCTGCCCATTTCTTTTGGGTAAAAGATGGCTAAAATTGCACCTTAAGTGAACTGAGCCCCAAATCCAATCCAGATTACAGGAAAGACAGGATTTGGAGATACATTTGGGTCACTAGGGTCAAACTTACGTCCAGCTGCAAAGCTCGTGAACCTATTTCATATTCTGGAGTAGATTGCATTGGTTGAACCCTTTTTGGAACTCTGTAAAGTTCTAATACCCTCTGGAGAACATCCTAACTCTTGTAACCCCTGCTTTACCATCTCCAGGCCGCCAAGGTTAGTCGTGATGGTTGCAGATGTAGGGTATCTCCTTCAGACAAGAGATGACCAGTCACCAGCAGAGTGATCGGTGTGCACACGCTGAGATCCATTGCCAGAGAGACCCATGGTCTGTGAGGTCAGTAAGGAAAAACTGATGACTGTCAAAAATCTCCTCAGGAATTTCAGGATTAAAGAAATTGGAGGGAAGGCATAGGCCAGTTGCCCAACCCAAGGATGGGTAAAGGCATCCGTCCCCTCCATTAATGGATGAGGGTAGCGTGAGAGGAATTGGCTCACCTTGCAGATGGTTGATGAGGCAAAACTATCCATCTTGCGGACACCCCCACTCGTGGATGACCTGTTTGAACACTTCGGGGTGAAGGGACCATTCGTTGGGGTCCATGAATTGTCTGGATAGGCGATCTGCTTCCAAGTTCTGACAGCCTGGAAGATATATGGCCCTCAAATCTGGGCGATACTGTTGTGCCAATGTCATGATTGGTCCCACCTCTCTCAAGAGGGATTGGCTGTGCTCCCCACTTTGTCGCTGTATGTAGGACACTGCTGCCGTGTTGTCCAGATGGAGCAGGACTGGGTGACACTGTATGTGCGGCAGCAAGGTGGCCAACGCCATGAATGCTGCTTGAAGTTCCAGAATATTGGAAACTAGGCCCTGAGTGGGAAATTCCCCTCTGCCCTGGATCTTGAGTTGTTCGCAGGTGGGCCCCACCTTGCTGTGCTGGCATCAATGATCCATGGCTGTGGTCCTAATGGACTAAGCCATTTAGCGTTTTTTTTGTATACCACTAGAGACTCTGGTGCCTCCAGCTGGTGATCCTGTTTGTCTGGGCAAAACAAACTCTTCCACTGCATCAGGAAGCCTTGTTGGAAAACTGAGATTCCAGTGAGCCCAGGGGATCATCGAAATACATGAAGCCATTGTCCCGAGAGGACTCATGCACTGGGATGCTGACCTCACTGGTGCAGCCAATGCCTGCTGGAATGTCTCCCTGATTTTGGAGAATTTGAGGTGGCAAAGAAACTGAGGCCGCCCGAGTATTGAACTGGACCCCTAGGTAGACCATATTCTGTGTAGGCTCCAGCTGGCTCTGATAATGCCTGTCCCTCAACGCAAAACTGAGGAACTGTTGGTATGACTGAAGGATCAGGACATGCTGATAGGCATATTCAACCAGTCTCCTGGTTGAATTACCTGGATTATGGTATGGAGAGACTCAATCTTGTGTCTATCTGGAATAAATTGATTCAGCCTCTTGAGGTAGTTCTGGAGGCTGCCGTTTGAACAGCCAATAATGGCCTTGCGACACTGTGGACTGAATCCGCCAATTTTTGGCAGTGGTCTTGCCGGAACTGGGTCACTTTGAGCCACCTGGCTCCAACTGCCTCCTGGGCAGGCCTGGTGTTAAAAGGGCTTCTGGGTATCTTGGGGAGCTGCAGCTGTCTTAGCTCTCTGTGATCTTATGAAGGTTGACTGTGTACCCCTCCAAAACCTTCTGTAGTCCTTGGATGGGTGAAAGCCTCTGAAATCCCAGTACCTGTTTGGCGCTCCTCTGGATGGTTGCCCCCTCTGGCATCTGGACCTTCGATCTTGGGGCAGAAGACCTGATTTTCCTCCTGTAACCCTGGAGATGGTAGTCTCCAGTTTTTTTTGGCCAAAAAGCACCTTCCCATCAAAAGGTAGTTTACAGCAATTCTGCTTTGAGGACGGGTCAGCCGCCCAGGGTTTCAGCCACAGCTCTCTTTTTGCTGTGACTGAGCTGAGCATGGCTCTGGATGACCATCGAATGATGTCTATAGCTGCCTCACCTGTGAAGTCCGCCCAGAGTTTTATCTCATCAAGAGCCTTGATGATTTTTTTCCTTTGGCAGCTGGTTTTTGATCGCATACTCCAAGTTCTGCGCTCCACTCACATAGCACATAGCACACAGGGTTAGATAAAGGAGTCACATCCTTCTCTGTTAGTGGATACAACTTCTGTAACCTATTGGTTGAGGAGAATTTTCTCTCCCCCTTTTCTCATTCCTCCTGAAACAGGCCTCTTATTTCTGTCATAAGAGGAAAGGTAGCTACCTGTTTCTTTAGGTTCCTTCTATGGAACCCAAAGGCTTGTTCACACTTGCAGCAGGATCTGCTATTGCACTGAAAAGCAATCTGTGCTTAGGTCATTTTTCAGAGGCATTTGATATCACGTAGAGGGGACAAGTGTTCCTGCTATGCGATTTACAAAGAGCGTTTTGTACACAATGTTGTAACTGGCATGAGGGCGGCCCATTCACTTGGCTCCCCTACGTATGCAAAAAGAAGCCCCTGCTCCTATTTAGGGGCGACCAGCTTTGCACAATGTTTTTAAACATTGACTTTCAAAGCAGAATCGCATGGCATTTGGGGTGCCCTGAAAGGATAACCGCACCTAATGCGTGTTGTGCAGCGATGGTCACACAATTTAAAAATCAGATTGTATGGTGTGTGATAATAGGTTTTCCTGTCGCATCATGGCAGCATACACTTTGGGTTGTGACTCCGCCCCCACAACCTGATAAGACCACATAACTAAGTTGCAGAGAAGGCCCCCACCCCAGAATTCTCTTATTTTTCCTCCCCTGTCAGGACCGAACCGATGAACACCCCCTTACCACTTCGCCCCAGCCAGGTTCTAGCCTCTCCTGGGTGGAAGTCCTTACCTGTACAGCCTCTAAATGAGCTAGATGGAAGGAACCCCGCTCTGGTGATCTCAGGGGTGTCTCAGCTGCTTCAGTATAAGTCTTAAATAGGCTTAGTTGTTTTGCATCGGTCTCCGAGCTTTCTATTTCTCTCACTGGGGTTCCTGTACCTTGTAGTCCCTCAGTGAGGCTCCCTGGAGTGCGCCGAGCGTCTCGGCGCTTCCACGCATGCGCAGTACACGGCCTCAGAGCATCCTCTCTGTTTTGCCAGGCTCCAAAATGGTTCCTGGCATCACGTGGCGCTACTGCGCATGCGTGAGCGGGACGTGACCTCGGCGGCAATGGCGGCACTTGATACTCTTTTCACTGCTCCTGCCTGATACTCTGAATCTTGTTGGCTATTTTTTGCTCTGACTGAGATTCTGGTGTACCCCCCTTCTGGGTAAGTGGCTGTCCTATCGCATGCCCATTTCCTGCCTTACTTGCATGTCCTTACCTTTCTGTCTCTCTTAGGTGATACACTATTTCTCCCTATGGAGGCCGCTGCCCCAGCAGATCACCATCAGTCTAATAGGTAAGGGGGGAGGAATTCTTGTAGTAAGTAGCGAAGACTAAAAAAGAGAGCAGGATTACACTAATCCTGCCTAAATTGGTCAGCCCTATCAGGTCCTCAAGATCGTCGCACAGGAGAAGCCGCTCCGGCCACAGGCGAAGCCAATCAAGTCGCGGAAGAAGTCGCTCAGGCCACAGGGGAAGTCGCAGAAGGAGTCGATCTAGATCCTACTCAAGGCATAGCCACTCCTATCGCAGAAGATCCTCTGCGCGCAGGCACCAGTCGCCAGTGCACCACTCCCGCCCTGCCGGGAACGCTTGCTGGGTATGCGGGGCCACAGCCCTCCCAGATAAACTGGCCTGGCGCAAATGCATCGACGAAGCCACCAAGGGGAGAGAGCCGGACACCATGGAACCCACTGGAGTCTCAACTCCTCAAGTCTCAACTCCTGATGCGGAGTTTACAGCCCAAAGTGCCTCACCCGCTCCTCCCAGTACATTAAGGGAACAAGAGTTTCCATCTGATAACGAAGAGCCAGAAACATCAGCTGGGTTCGATTTTTCGCTGATAGAGCCTTTTGTTAAATTGGTCAAGGAAACAATAAACTGGGAAGAACCCAACGAGACCCAGCAGAAACAGAGAAAATATTTTTCAAATCTCAAAAGGGTTCCAGAGGCTTTCCTGTTCATCGACGAGTTGGATGAGCTAATTAAGGAGGAATGTAGCTATAAAGGAAATTTCTGCGCTAACTAAGTGAAAAAAGTGCAGCTGCTTGTGTAAGCCTAAATACAAAAAAGCTCAAAAACATATATCACCGAAAAACAAGCGTGCAACCATTAATTAATCAGTGAAGATGATTAAACACAACCATACAAGCTCATATAAAGATATTGGTAGTCAGAGTCCTCCTAGACCGACAATACTAACTTACCAAGACCTGCGGTGTGCCTTGGCCTGATTAGTCGGTATACCTGAAAAGAGGGCATACCCTGTATGGATAAAAGTATGAGTATGACTGAGCAAGTATGACTGAAAAGAGTGTGGGAACCGGGAGGGTGGGAACCCGGAGCTCGAGCCAACGCTGAACCCAGCCGTGAAGGAGGGCTATATAGCCCCGGACTCCTCCCACAAATCCAGGCTAGCCTGCGGCCAGCCTTTCAACTTGTAGTCAGAGTCCTCCTAGACCGACAATACTAACTTACCAAGACCTGCGGTGTACCTTGGCCTGGTCGGTATACCTGAAAAGAGGGCAAAAGACACATGAGTAGGTGTGAAAAACAGAAAGTTTAATGGAAATAAGATAACAAAGATCAATCCAACAAAGAGGCAAATGCCCTAATGACCTCTGTATGCAGTTCAGGAATGTACCTGCTAAAACAGGAGGACCTCCATCGCCCCATGGAGGCACCCCCTGTTTAGAAGCAGCAGATGCCGCCCCAATCCTGAAAGAATGGCCGGTAAATAGTATCGGATTCAAGCCTAATTTCAATCAGGATCCTAACATGTGCCATGAATAGGGATGAGCTTCGAGTTCGAGTCGAACTCATGTTCGACTCGAACATTGGCTGTTCGCAAGTTTGCGAACAGCGAACAATTTGGGGTGTTCGCGGCAAATTCGATTGCCGCGGAACACCCTTTAAAGGTCTATGGGAGAAATCAAAAGTGCTAATTTTAAAGGCTTATATGCAAGTTATTGTCATAAAAAGTGTTTGGGGACCTGGGTCCTGCCCCAGTGGACATGGATCAATGCAAAAAAAAGTTTTAAAAACGGTAGTTTTTTCAGGAGCAGTGATTTTAATAATGCTTAAAAAAAAGCCATTTAAAACTACTCGCGGCTATTGCATTGCCGGTCCGACAATACACATAAAAGTTCATTGATAAAAACGGCATGGGAATTCCCCACAGGGGAACCCCGAACCAAAATTAAAAAAAAAAAAATGACGTGGGGGTCCCCCTAAATTCCATACAAGGCCCTTCAGGTCTGGTATGGATATTAAGGGGAACCCCTGCCAAAATAAAAAAAAAAAAATTACGTGGGGGTCCCCCTAAATTCCATACCAGACCCTTCAGGTCTGGTATGGATTTTAAGGGGAACCCCACGCCAAAAAAAAAAAAAAAACAGCGTGGGGTCCCCCCAAAAATCCATACCAGACCCTTATCCGAGCATGCAACCTGGCAGGCCGCAGGAAAAGAGGGGGGGACGAGAGAGCGCCCCCCCTCCTGAACCGTACCAGGCCACATGCCCTCAACATTGGGAGGGTGCTTTGGGGTAGCCCCCCAAAACACCTTGTTCCCATGTTGATGAGGACAAGGGCCTCATCCCCACAACCCTGGCCGGTGGTTGTGGGGGTCTGCGGGCGGGGGGCTTATCGGAATCTGGAAGCCCCCTTTAACAAGGGGACCCCCAGATCCCGGCCCCCCCCTGTGTGAAATGGTAAGGGGGTACAAAAGTACCCCTACCATTTCACTAAAAAACTGTCAAAAATGTTAAAAATGACAATAGACAGTTTTTGACAATTCCTTTATTTAAATGCTTCTTCTTTCTTCTATCTTCCTTCATCTTCTTCTTCCTCTTCTGGTTCTTCTGGCTCTTCTGGTTCTTCCTCCGGCGTTCTCGTCCAGCATCTCCTCCATGGCATCTTCCATCTTCTTCTCCTCGAGCCGCTCCGCACCCATGGCATGGGGGGAGGCTCCCGCTCTTCTCTTCATCTTCTTCTCTTCTTCATCTTCTTCTTCATCTTCTTCTTTTCTTCTCTTCTTCTCTTCTTCATCTTCTTCTCCGGGCCCCTCAGCATCCATGCTGGCATAGAGGGAGGATCCCGCTGTGTGATGGCGTCTCCTCGTCTGACGGTTCTTAAATAACGGGGTGCGGGGCCACCCGGTGACCCCACCCCCCTCTGATGCACTGGACATGACGGGACTTCCCTGTGGCATTCCCCGTGATGTCACAGGGAAGTCCCGTCATGTCCCATGCGTCAGAGGGGGCAGGGTCACCGGGTGGCCCCGCCCCCCGTTATTTAAAAACCGTCAGATGAGGAGACGCCGTCACACAGCGGGAGCCTCCCTCCATGCCAGCATGGATGCGGAGCGGCCCGGAGAAGAAAATTAAGAAGAGAAGAAGAGAAAAAAAGAAGAAGATGAAGAAGAATATGAAGAAGAGAAGAAGATGAAGAGAAGAGCGGGAGCCTCCCCCCATGCCATGGGTGCGGAGCGGCCTGAGGAGAAGAAGATAGAAGACGCCGCAGAGGAGATGCTGGACGAGAACGCCGGAGGAAGAACCAGAAGAGCCAGAAGAACCAGAAGAAAAAGAAGAAGATGAAGGAAGATAGAAGAAAGAAGAAGCATTTAAATAAAGGAATTGTCAAAAACTGTCTCTTGTCATTTTTAACATTTTTGACAGTTTTTTAGTGAAATGGTAGGGGTACTTTTGTACCTCCTTACCATTTCACACAGGGGGGGGCCGGGATCTGGGGGTCCCCTTGTTAAAGGGGGCTTCCAGATTCCGATAAGACCCCCGCCCGCAGACCCCCACAACCACCGGCCAGGGTTGTGGGGATGAGGCCCTTGTCCTCATCAACATGGGGACAAGGTGTTTTGGGGGGCTACCCCAAAGCACCCTCCCAATGTTGAGGGCATGTGGCTTGGTACGGTTCAGGAGGGGGGGCGCTCTCTCGTCCCCCCCTCTTTTCCTGCGGCCTGCCAGGTTACGTGCTCGGATAAGGGTCTGGTATGGATTTTTGGGGTGGACCCCACGCCTTTTTTTTTTTTTCTTTTGGTGTGGGGTTCCCCTTAAAATCCGTACCAAACCTGAAGGGTCTGGTATGGAATTTAGGGGGACCCCCACGTCATTTTTAAAAAAAATTTTGGCCGGGGTTCCCCTTAATATCCATACCAGACCTGAAGGGCCTGGTATGGAATTTAGGGGGACCCCCACGTAATTTTTTTTTAAATATTGGTTCGGGGTTCCCCTGTGGGGAATTCTCATGCCGTTTTTATCAGTGAACTTCTATGTGTATTGTCGGACCGGCAATGCAATAGCCGCGAGTAGTTTTAAATGGCTTTTTTCCTTCGAAATGTCATTTTGCTGTCAGACTGTTCTAAACACAGGAAACATACGCCCCTTTACAGGCATACTATAGACACCCCCCAGCTACGAAATTTAAAGGGATATTACACTTTTATTGTTTGACTTTAAGCATTATTAAAATCAATGCTCCTGAAAAAACTGCAGTTTTTAAAACTTTTTTTGCATTGATGCATGTCCCCTGGGGCAGGACCCAGGTCCCCAAACACTTTTTATGACAATAACTTGCATATAAGCCTTTAAAATTAGCACTTTTGATTATTCATGTTCGTGTCCCATAGACTTTAACGGTGTTGGTGTGTTCGAACGAACTTTTTTCCTGTTCGCATGTTCTGGTGCGAACCGAACAGGGGGGTGTTCGGCTCATCCCTAGCCATGAACTGTTTGGAAGGTATAGGATCTAAGGGAAATGGCAACAAAGGGCTGTCCAGTGGGGAAGTGGCCAGAAATCTGGAAAGTGAGCCCAGTACCTCGAACGGACACCACCTGCTATTGGTGCTGTAAACCTTGACCACGTAACCTTGACCCACCTGTCTAGTTTTGTTATTGTTAAGCTGCAGGGTGAAATGGTCCGGATACCTACTGAGACTGCCCTTGGACAGGAAAGGTGCCTGATGATTGACTTGTGAAACCTCCCCTGGTCTGAGGAAGCCAAAGAAACTTAAGTACACAGCTGCCTTAAGCACCAGACTGGGACCTATACCAAAAGGGGATGATGACAGTAAATCCGAAATATCCCAGACCATCTGACCAGTGATAGGCGGTCTGGAAGCCTGCGCTTGACCCTGTGATTTCAGAATACCCCTCAACAAGGTCTTGAGAGGGTGAGCAACAAAAATGGATGGACTAGAAGGGTCTTGGAGGGTCTTGAAATGCTGTACTCCTGAAAAATACAACTTGATGGTACTAGCGGACAAAGCCAACTCACTGTGGCAATAGGCCGCAAATGCCATTACAGATTTGATGTCCCACGGACAGCTAGAAAGATGAAGCCCCAAAATATTTGAAATTTCATCCAACCCGTGGAGCACGCTTTGAACGTGTTGCTGGATAAAGATACATTGGCCAAACCGATCGCCTGTGTCCAGAACCTTGTCAGTTCATGGTGAGCAAGGAAAATGGAGGAACCGGCTTGCCCACACTCTCTGCTTCTGGGTGCTGCAAGAAAAAATTATAAAATTTGAAACGAGACAATGCATCGGCCGCCCTATTGAAATCCCCACTGATAAATTCCCCCTGGAAATGGAACCTGTGAGTCAAACCTAACCAAGTCAACCTGCGCAAGAAGGACATGATGACCAGGGACCCTGACATGCCTTTGTTGATAATGTTGGTGGCAGCCAGATTGTCTGTGAAGAAAATGACTGAACTTCCTGTCCAGCCTGGCCCCCAAGTGACAGCTGCAATCGGGTAGATTTCAAATAACGCTGAAGTCTGAGGAATGAGCAATGAAATGCCACTCCAGTCCCACAGGAACTGGTCCCACATGGCCAAGTCAGCGCGTGCATCCACTTGCAAGCTGACACCTGCGTCACCATCCTAAAAAAGGGGCAAAAGGGCCAACAACCTGGAAACAAAAGCCTTACCTTGTGGAATGATCCTCATCGCATGATTTCGCATGCCCATGAGTGACTACAACTCCCTCTTCGAGTAGACTGGAGACCAGCCGAATGCGTGGATTGTCAGACGAATTCTGTCCAACTTCTCCTTGGGCAAACTTGCAATCATGCGATTGGAATCCAACATGATATCTAAAAAATTGATGATATTGGCAGGACCTTCCACCTTGTGAAGCACCAGTGGCACATTCAATTCGGCAAACAGATCCGTGAGCCACTGTAAATCCCTGGGTGGCCGGCCAGAGTCTACGATGAGCAAAAAGTCATCAAGGTAGTGTACCACTCCAAGACTACCTTTGCAGTGACCCAAAATCCAATGGAGGGCCTGGGAGAAAATGTCGAACAAACAGGGACTGCTCTTTGACCCAAAAGTTAATTTGGTGGCAAAGTAGTAATGGCCCCGCCATACGATGCTGTGCCATTGCCAAAGTGCAGGACTAATAGGCAGTAACTTGAAGGCATCAGCAATGTCAGCTTTTGACAACCAAGCCCCCTTACCCAACCGAAGAATGAGCTGAATGGCTGAATCCACGGAAGAATATTTCAACGAAAATTCCTCAGAGGGAATCAGTAAATTGAGACTCGGAAGGTGCGAAAAATGAGGTGCAGACAAATCATAAATGAGACGATATTTATTAGAAAATTTTCCACACACAAACCCAATTGGGCTGACCCTCCACATACCGAAAGGTGATGACTTGAATGGCCCAATTACAAACCCTTTATCCACCTCTATTGCCAACAAATCGTCTACTAGCGAAGCATGGTGGTCTGCAGACAAAAGATTCCTACATTCAAAGGTCTCGGTAGGCAACGTGATTAACCCTGTATGGAACCCAAACGTAAAACCATCTAACAGGAATTGCCTGACACCAGAGGATGGGTGAATCTCTAGATAAGCCCCTAAAGTGGAAACCTCAACTCGGCTTAGTCATGCCGAACTGAAGGGTTTAACCAAACAGGAAGACTTGGGATGTGCCCAAAAGCAATTAGAACACACGTGCAGGAGCCTACACTGATTATAATTGCAGCCGGAATGATTGAAATTGTTGCATACCTGCGATTTGCCTAAAAAATGGATTGTCCTACCCAACTTGTTCACCTGCCCAGAAGGTCCTGTGGAGGACACACCGACCCCTGCTTACTAACGCCTGACAGACCCGGGGCCTCAAAAACTGAACACCAAGCGGAGATATGCGCAGAGGACTGGCAGGTGCTGCATACCGGGGACTTCTGGCTGGCAAAGTGCCCACAGAAAACTTCCATATCGACGTTGCTCCAACACATGACCACCTGGAACTGAGCCCAAGTTGCCGCCGCTTGGCCGAGAAAGACCGGTGATAATCGTAAAAACTACACCCTCCGTACTTATGCGCCAGATCCACCACTTTGTGTAGATACAAATCTAACTCCACCCTCCTGTCTGGACTGACCGCAGAAATGATATCACGGAAGATGCCGAATGCAAGCACGAATTCCGCCATACTAAGCTTGCAGTTGAGCCTGGGATCTTTAGTCTTCAGCACAACCGACACTTCACCGCAAGCATAGGACTTATTTTCTGTGATATCTTGTGAAGCTATCAGCAGGGAAGCCAAATTAACATCCTTCCCTTCCAATATGTCTTTCTTTAAGTTGGCAGGAATGAAATGAGCTGGCGAAACAGATGGGAATGTTGCTAAAGGCGATGGAGCTGCCACCGGCAAGGAAACAGCAACATTACCTGCGGGAGCACTGGGAAGGACTGGAGCTGGGGTGCAGGTGACACCTGGGTTCTGGCAGCATGTGCTTCCACCATCTCCATTCTGTCCTGCATCTGAGACATGGAAGTGGAAAGTGTATTCAGTAAAGCATGGATCTGCGTAAGCGAATTGTGCACCGACACCTGACTCAAACTGGTAGAAGAGAGTGGCTGCACCAGATTGGGGAACAATAACCTAAAAAAAGTTCCGCCTTCCTGGCTGTAGCTGGAAAAGAAATGCCCCTACGACGAAGCTCCACCATGAGCCTGGGAACAGTCCAACTCCTTAATGATGGGGTGCTGCCATGCTCCGAACCCCCAGTAAGGGATGGAGAAATCAACGCAAACTTGTCGCTTTCTGACATGGTTGAATCTCAGACAAAAAACAACAAGAAACATTTTGAGAAAAGATACGTACCGACCATCCAACCCTCCCCCCCAAATGATCAGACCTAAATAAACGTGGGTGCAGTAATGTGCCAAACAGCGCGTGAATGAAACCTGATGCGCAACCACCCTACGTGTGTGTACTGAGTGAGCCCGAGCAACCTGTGGCACCAAGACAGGCAATTAAAAACGAACACTCAGGGCTACAAATACCCACAGAGCATGGTGGGTACAGAAATGAGAGTAGGAAGTGAAAGTGCAATGTATGACATATGAATGTCGGCCAACAACCTGTATTGACACTTACAAGTGAATTCTGGCCCTTAAGGATCTAAAGTCGTGATAGATCCTGACCTGTGAACTGACTGCAACCCCTCGTGACCCAAAATGACAAACACACACCTGCTGCTTTAGCGTAAAAGCTGGGCCAACATGAACGAATCACCCACAAGGTGATGCACCTAAACGGAAAATGACAGACAGAGAAAACCAAACTGAAACACTTACCCAGCAAAAGAGATGTGTCCAATGAAAACCCCTGACAAGCCGACTGCTCCAACCCCCCTCCACTTTTTACCCCTACCAAACCCTGAACACACCTGACGCTTCCTGAGAAATGCAAGGATCCCTGCGAACAAAACACTGTACAGGAACAGAACCTGAAAATAAACATGAGAGATGACATGTCAAAGCAAGGACACGCCAGACATACCGTGGCAAACTCCTCCCCTGAGCAGTGCATGGCCTAGAAAAAGAGAGTAGCGCTGGACTGCACCCCCTGAGCAAAGCCTGCCCATGCCTGCAAACCCACACACAGGACGCTGACAGACACAGAGAGCGATTCCTGCTGTGTAACCACCTGCCCCCCCCTCCATGCCTCGTCCGAACCCCCAGGAAGCCAGGCCACATGGAGAAAGGCGCCCCCTCCCCCAGAGCTCCTACTGGCCGCTCAGATGACCCCCTAGGACTGCTGCCGTCCAGCTCAACCTAGCCCACTTATGCCCTTGTACCTCCATCTTGGAACCTGAACAGCCAGCAACACACCCCTCCGACAGCCCAGCTATACATCACCGCCTGCTGTGGATGAACTGACCGCACCTCCCCCTTCCTTGGCCAGCCGACCGAGGCAACCGATCAAGCCACATCGCCCCGGCACTCCCCAAGCCATCGAAGAGGGCCCCCCCACCTACCTTCCGCCCACCAGACTGGACTGACTCCACGAGGTGCCACGGTGCACGGCGATGCCCTGAAAGAAAAGCAGGAACTGAATCCACCGGATATGACGTCGATTAACCCGGAACTCGAGCCGACGCTGAACCCGGCCGTGAAGGAGGGCTATATAGCCCTGGACTCCTCCCACAAATCCAGGCTGGCCTGCGGCCAGCCTTTCAACGTATAGTATTGTGCAGAAGTGATACAATAAATTAAAAAGATGCTACCGAAAAACGCCCATGTGAACAGTGGTGTGCACCATCAACCTGTTACAAGGACCTAAACCAAAAGTACTCTGATATATACAAAATCCATTAAGGTAAGTGTATCTAAGTGATCAAAAATATATAAGCAAAGTCCATAAAAATGACAATGTGAGTATAGAGAAACTCAGTAATCAGGAGAGATGGTAATGAGATGTTCTTGCAGCCCAAAAACTTGTGATATTACTGCCGCTTATGCCGCGTACACACGGGCGGACTTTTCGACGGACTTTCCGATGGACTTTCCGAATGAATGGACTTGCCTATACATGATCAACCAAAGTCCGACGGATTCGTACGTGATGACGTACGACCAGACTAAAACAAGTTGATAGCCAATAGCTGCCCTAGCGTCGGTTTTTGTCCGTCAGACTAGCATACAGACGAGCAGACTTTTCGACCGGACTTGAGTCCGTCGGAAAGATTTGAAACATGTTTCATTTCTAGGTCCGTCGAACTTTTGTGAAAAAAAGTCCGCTGGAGCCCATATACGATCGAATTATCCTTCGGACCAAGTCTGCTGTAAAGTCCGCTCGTGTGTATGTGGCATGACCAGATCAGTTGGACCTCAAATTATAGAGATTATGGGAGCCTGTTGCATCAGCCTGCCGGCATCGAAATCCTTCACCTGTCTTTCAATCAAGGGATCACCAACAACGACTGAAGCTAACTCCTCTCTCCTTTTGGAATCCACACACAGGAACAGTTAGGGCCGGTTCACACGGGGGCGACTTGTCAGGCGACCTAGTCGTCTGACAAGTCATCTCCCGTTCTGTACAATGGAACCGTTCTAATCGGAGCGACGCAAGTCACTCCAACTTAGAAAAAGGTTATTGTACTACTTCGGGGGCGACTTGGGGCGACTTGCATAGACTTCTATACAGAAGTCGTTTTGCAAGTTGCCCTGGCAGTCGTGTGCAGGTCGCCTCGGTGAGGCGACCTGCAAGTCGTGCCGCCCCTAGTGTGAACCGAGCCTTATAATCACCCTTGATTCAGATCTCTTCTCATGGATGACCTCAGCGGTTAACACTCAAGGGAAATAAGAAAAAAGCTCCATAGTGCAGATAAACTTCGAAAAGGGTTTTTTTATTCCAAAACAAAATAAATAGAATAAACGGAAATAAATGGAATAAAAAAAACCCTTTTCGAAGTTTATCTGCACTATGGAGCTTTTTACTTATCTCCCTTGAGTGTTAACCGCTGACAGGGCTGGTGCAAGGATTTTTGACACCCTAGGCGAAACCTCATTTTGCCGCCCCCCCTTGTCTCCACCCCTGACTCCCCCCCTTTGCCCTGCCCATGTATACCCCACCTTTTTAATGAAGCGCCCTTCAAATACAGTCTCACTTGTGCCCATCAAATACAGTCTCAGCTGTGCCCATCAAATAGTCTCAGCTGTGCCCATCAAAAACAGTCTCACCTGTACCCATCAAATACGGTCTCACCTGTGCCCATCAAATATGGTCTCAGCTGTGCCCATCAAATATGGTATCAGCTGTGCTCATCAAATACAGTATCAGCTATGCCCATCACATACGGTAACAGCTGTGCCCATCAAATACGGTATCAGCTGTGCCCATCAAATACGGTATCCGCTGTGCCCATCAAATACGATATCACCTGTGCCCATCAAATACAGTCTCACCTGTGCCCATCAAATACAGTCTCAGCTGTGCCCAATCATTCTGCCTCACCTGTGCCCATCAAATACGGTCTCAGCTGTGCCCATCAATGCCGCTTCCCCACTGCCAATCAATGCAGCCTCATGGAGGGGGGGCCTCGGTACATAGTTTGCATTTGGGATTTGGCAGATCAGTGAATATACATATACACACACATTTTCAAATTGCATGTCATTGTCAATATATAATATACAATCTCATCATCTAAGTAAGACACACAGCAACAGTTTTTACTCACCACACCATGTGAGGTGATGGTCTTGGGCTCAGCAATGTGATTGTGTGTGACACGGCCAGGAGAGCATCCTCGGGAGGGGGGGGGCATGCTGGACACACACATGTCAGAGCGACGGAGAGCATCCTGGGGGAATGTGCTGGCGGCGCTTTACACATGCATCATATCATTGGGGAGCGTGCCCTGGGGGGTGGGCTGGCCCTGGACACTGTCACATGACACTCACTGTCAGAACGATCTCCGCTCTGAGTCAGAGTGCAGAGCGGAGAGCGGAATGGGTGCTGCGGTGGAAACACATCAGAGTGGCAGGGCCTGGGGAGGGGAGTGCTGGACTGTAGAGTGGACACATGTTGCACAGTGTCAGAGCGAAGACGGGGGGGCGGGGGCGCTGCTTCACTGCTTGTCATAGCGGCTGCCTAGTATTGCAAGCTCTGTGGACTGACAGTGCAGGAGTAGTATAAACAGCGGCCGGGCGCCCTAGGTGGCAGGGTGCCCTAGGCGACTGCCTAGTCTGCCTAGTGGTAGCACCGGCCCCGACCGCTGAGATCATCCATGAGAAGAGATCTGAATCAAGGGTGATTATAACTGTTCCTGTGTGTGGATTCCAAAAGGAGAGAGGAGTTAGCTTCGGTCGTTGAGGGTGATTGTGATCACGATCCCTGGATTGAAAGACAGGTGGAGGATTTCGATGTCAGCAGGCTGATGCAACAGGCTCCCATGATCTCTATAATTTGAGGTCCAACTGATCCGGTAAGCAGCAGTAATATCACAAGTTTTTGGACTGCAAGAACATCTCATTCCCATCTCTCCTGATTACTGAGTTTTCTCCATACTCACATTTTTATGGACTTTATATATTTTTGATCACTTATATACAAAATCCATTAAGGTGAGTGTATCTATCAGAGTACTTTTGCTTTAGGTCCTTGTAACAGGTTGATGGTGCACACCACTGTTCACATGGGCGTTTTTCGGTAGCATTTTTTTACTTTATTGTATCACTTTTGCACAATACTGTATATATCTTTATATGAGTTTGTATGGTTGTGTTTAATCATCTTCACTGATTAATTAATGGTTGCACGTTTGTTTTTCGGAGAATTAAGGAGGAATGGCAGAACCCTGAAAACAAGTCTAGTCTAACTAACAGACTTAACAAATTGTACCCACTCAAGGAGCCTAAAGTGTCCCCTTTAGTCTCCCCCCCCAGTGGTAGATGCATCCTTGATGCATCTAGCAAGGCATGTGACGCTTCCTATCGAAAACGTGGTAACATTCAGAGACGTGCTCGATAGAAAGATTGACACTGACCTCAAAAGGGCTTACCTATCTGCAGGAGGCGCTTGCAGACCAGCCTTGGCGCTTGCAGCAGTAGGAAGAGCTATCTCCAGTTGGTCTTCAGGCACCGCAAAACATTTTCCAAGGGCCCAGATCAAGAGCAGACAGTCAAAGCCCTGCAAGAACTTAGTCTTGCAAGGGACTTTGTGGCAGAGGCTTCTGTGGACACTATCAAATCCACATCAAGGGCCATGCTGGCCTCTGTAATGGCCAGAAGGGCGCTATGGCTAAAGCCCTGGACGGGAGACCCCGTCTCTAAGTCCAATTGGTGCCGAATCCCGTATGACGGGGAAAACCTCTTCGGGACGAAGTTGGACTCAGCTATTTTAAAAGTAACTGGTGGAAAGTCAAGGCTTATACCATCGGATAAAAGAGCAAAACAACAGAGACCGCCTCCCTTCAGGTGCAATCTCCTGGAGAGATACAGGGATGCAAAAACCTATAGACCCGGGAAGGAATATAGAAGGAACTGGAAGAACCCTCAGGCATCCTTCCTGAAATAGTGAAAATAATAAGAAAAAACACTGCGCTAACTAGTGACAAAAGAAAAAAGCAGCTACATACAATGTGACAAGCAAACCATGAAAACTATATAAAAAATGTAGCGCATATAAATATAGGTATGTGTGGCTCCCAGAGACCACAACCTATCACATGGTGTGGTAAATGGAGCAAATAAAAATATCAATCAGTGAGTCAAAAGAATAATTGGTAAGTAAAGACCAGAGTCTCTAAATATATATATAAAGAAAGTCTCTGAGAAGCAGTGGATGTTCAGAATGTTGGAAGGAGACTTGGAAGAGACTTGGAAAATCACTCCATGGACACCTCCTCAACTCACAATGGCATCAAAACGGAAAATGGTAGGCGTAAACTCTTACCGGATCCAGTGGACTCCCCTGTCTTAGACATGGAGTCATGAAGGCATGGTGCCACCCAGAGCATGCGGAGCGATATCCGGACCATCAAAGTTGGCAGGTAAGTGGTTCACCGATGTTGACCTGGTCCTCGGATGGATGTTCCCGGTAGGTGCAGGTTGGATGGTGTCAGTTTGGATGCACAACGTGTGATGGAGATCAGGCATTCATATCTTTTATGCAAAGAGAAAAATAGAGTCTCTCCATGGTGCAGATAAAAAAAAGGTATCTTTTATTGCTAAAAAAAAAAAGGTACATGTATATAAAGTGATCACAAAAGTCAAGGGCAACATAAGAGATGGTGTGGAAGCCCGACGCGCTTTGACCCATAGGTCTTCTACTGGGGCATGAACCACCAGCTCAGAGTTACCAATATTTATAAATAATACATAAAATTAGAACCAATCACAGAAGGGGAGAATAACTTGATGTGATAGGGCGACTGGATGTCAGCTGATCAAGAATGAGACAGCTATAAGTGGCTCAACCAATCACATCTATAGGTGAGAAGGAAACAGACCCAATCAGTGGGTTGGCAAGAGGCATCTAGTGTTAAACCTCCAAATGCCACATGTCAAACTAAAGGATGTGACGTCCCTCCCGAAAGGGCGCCAAACGTCAATCCTAAATGATAAACTGAATGGCAAACGGACTCAATAGCCAATAGGAACAGCCAACACTATCTCCATCTAGGGCTGTCGGTCTGTATGTTCCGCCTTGAAATCCTACATTGCATACAGTGACGCACCTGGTGCAGGACTCGAAGGCACGTGATTGGGGGTAAACGTTGCACGTAATCACGAGTGCGGAAGTCTCGCGACATCTCGAACATCTCGGCCGCGTCTCTTAACAGAAGAAAGAGACCGAGCGTGATCACGTGCGGAAAGATCTGACAGCACATCTGACCTGGAGGGGACGCATAGCGTCCTGACCCGGAAATATGTGCCGCCAACGTGACACAATAACTAAATGTCCCCCAGACAAATGAAGACCGGAAGAGGAAAAAAAAAAGGGATGTCATATAAATGTCATAATTTGGAAACATTAATATAAAGGTACATATGCTAAAAAAGGGTCCTGCAAGAAATATTGATATCGGGAATGGAAATAATAATCTGATTCCCAAACGTGAAAGGTATTTAAAAAGATATAACATACAAGAATGTGTGTCCCTTATATGTAGTGAATAACAATGCTGGGTGGAGAGGGAGAATGTCTATGTAGCTGCTTTTTTCTTTTGTCACTAGTTAGCGCAGTGTTTTTTCTTATTATTTTCACTTGTTCACGTGACTCATTCACACAGCAGCTAACCATTTTTTACATTCGTTCATTTATCCTTCATGGTATTATAAATGGATGTTTTTGAATATAGGACCTCTAGGTCTCTCAACACCGAGTATGTTTTTGTCAACACAAATTCAGAATCAGAAATAGGAGGTTTGTTTGTGAGGCTTAAAAACCTCATGATTAATGAACTCCATTTACAATGGGACAGAGTTTTCCTTGAACAGTATATCAGGGAACAGATGGTACCCAGGGGTCTAAGATGGGACATTCACCCCCAACAAGATGAACCAGATCTTGAATCTTGGTTCAAATATTTTAATGAAGCTGGCTTAAAACTTCTGGGATTTTTAGTCGACAAGAAGAAGATCAAATTGTCCCTCATAGATACAGAAATCAAAGATATGAGAGACAAGTTGATCTCACATAAAACCACGGCTGAATATATTTCTTTGTCCACTAATTTGAAAAACATCTTAGAAAAAGAGGAAAAAGATCAGAGAAATAAAAAACAAAAAAAGTATAATAGAGATGTTACTGATTATACCACACATTTAGTTTTCAATTGGCAAAAGAAGATCAACACATCTTCTCTTGCAGAAGGGGAACTCCCACCCATGGAGACCAATATACCTCCAGCTGTTTACCCTGACAGGAAACTGGTCTTTGAGCCTTCTAAGAAACATGGACCAAAAGGAGCCATTCCTAAAAAATCAGGCCCCAAACAGGCACCATCCCGGCCCTTTTTGGGTCCCCCCCTCCTTTTGTGCCACAGGGAGGTGGAGCCCCAAGAAGTAGAAGTAATGAACCCCCAAGGGGATATTCGGCTGACTCTCACTATAAGAATCACCCAAGTGGTTCCTCGTATTATAGAGGTAACCCCCAAGATAATCGAGCCCAACAACACTCTGGCCTTGATTATAATTATCGCACTCTGCTACGTCTCAATAACCGATTCACGCCTCTAAATGACCCTGTTCCTTACCCGTATCAGGATTCATATTCCCAATATAAAAGAGAAGAAGGTTTCCATTATAGATCCCCTTTTAATTACAATCACAATTATCAGGGCCCAACTCAACCCTCGGTTTTTCAGAAACAGAGGGAAGAATACTCAGGAAATATGGAAAGAAAAGAGGGACCAGAGGGGGGTGGAGGGTCCAAGGCCAAAAGAAAAAGAACTTAAAGGGGACTGGTATATTTAATCTCAGCTCTGTCATTTTGACAGAAGCTGAAAAATCAGTATTAGACAGAGGTCTTAAGTTTGTTCCTCCTCGACCTCTAAACAAATTTACTACATTCATTGACATCTTGAAATTCACGCGCAAGCTGAACATACAGAGACATTTTCTAGCACGACCAACTGGGCCTTCCATGCCCAATTTAGTCCCCGCCCACACAGTGGCTTCCTCCACCACTTCCATCCCTGATAGGGTCCTTCCTCATACATGTGAGCTGGCACCCGAGATTAATTTTGTACATACGGGACTATCCAATCCCTCTTTATTTAACCCTCTCGGTGCAGTTGCACCAGCCATTCAGGTTTTTAAGAATCTTGTTCTTTCAGACTTAGAAAAATTAGACAAATGCAAGAAATACACATATGTTAAATCAGAAATCAAGACTGGTTTAAAATTATTATGTGAAAGGAAAAATCTCATAATACGCCTTGCAGATAAAGGGGGTGGAATTGTCGTTCTTGACAAAGCCAGATATTTGAATGAAATGACTAAAATTTTGAATGAGATACAGATACATGCAGGCAGATTCCTGCAGATCCCACCGCTGCCTTCAAAAAGGCCTTGGTTGAACTAGTCAATGAAGGGTTCGCATTAGAAATCCTAAATAAAAAAGAAAGGAACTTTTTGGTTCCTCAGGTTCCACGCATCCCTGCTATCTACTACCTTCCAAAGGTCTATAAGGACCCTGTCAATCCCCCTGGCAGACCTATAGTCAGTGGGACTGACTCGGTCACGGCCCGCATTGGAAGGTATGTAGATTACTTCTTGCAACCATTAGTCCGCTCTACTCCTTCCTATCTAAAGGACACCCGAGACACCATTAAATTATTGGAGTCTGTACAGTTCCGTGAGGGGATGTTTCTTGTTACCGCTGATGTGGCGGCACTCTACACTTGCATACCTCACAATTTAGGCTTTGATGCGGTCGAGAACCATTTGTCTAGAGACGATAAGCTCCCCTCTTTACAGCGGAACAGTTGTTGAGATTTGCCACTCGACACAACTATTTCTGGTTCCAAAGGGGTGGCTATGGGAGCTAATTTTGCCCCCAGCCTCGCCAATCTCTTCATGGCCCAGTGGGAAGAGGATGTCGTCTATGCCGCCCGGAGACCAGAGTTGGTTCTCTGAGCCAGATACATAGACAACGTCCTCTTCCTATGGGATGGAGACCGTAGGTCCTTGAGTGAGTTTATGGCTGGGCTGAACTCTTAATGACAGAGGTATTTCCTTGAGCTATGAGGCTAGTACCACTACAATTCATTTTCTAGATCTGGAAATATTTGTGGGGGAACAACATTTGGAGCTCCGGACTTATTTCAAACCCGACCGGAATGGGTACATTCCGGTCGACAGTTGCCATCAGGACCAATGGCTCAAATCGGTTCCCTGCAGCCAATTCTTAAGGCTGCGTCGGAATTGTACTAGTACTTCTGACTTCTTATCACAATCTCAGGTTCTCAAAAACAGATTTTTGGAGAAAGGTTATAGCCCGGATTTACTTGAGACCGAAATCAGTAAAGTTCTATCAATAGAAAGAAGTTCCACCTTGATTGAAAAACCGAAAACTAATTCGGATAATAGGTTTAAATGTGCCTTCATTACTACCCATTCTACCCAATCAAAACACATTAGGGAAATTGTGAGAAGACACTGGAAGGTGCTCTTGAATGATAGGTTGTTGGGTTCAACTCTTCCATAACGGGCAGCGGTCATCTTTAGAGGGGCATGATCCATCCAAGGGCAAATAGCCCCTAATATAATAGATCCACCCAAAAAAGTTACATTCTTTCAGGAATGTAAGGGCTATTATCCTTGCCACAAATGTAAGGTGTGCCTCTGTAATTCTGGAGGAAGGTGTAAAAGTACCACTTTCAAGTCGACGGTTACCTCCAAAATATATAGCATGAAACACTTTACCACCTGTTCGTCACAATACATTGTATATTTGCTTACTTGTCCTTGCCATAAGCAGTACGTGGGCCGCACAATTAGAACCTTCTCCATAAGTGTCAACGAACATGTGACGGGTATTAGAAGAGGGAAAAGTAAACATACGGTACAACGCCACTATTTACAATATCATAATAAAGACCTGACAGGGACCCTTTTTCAAGTTATTGATAGATTTGTTCCTCGTTGGAGGGGAGAGTCTCGCCTTCTGGGCGTTTCGCGCCTCAAAACGTATTGGATATATGAGTTGAGGTCTTTTTTCCAGTTCGGTTTGAATGTGGAATGGGACCTCAACTCTTTTATTAATCAACCATAGACATTCTCCCTCTCCACCCAGCATTGTTATTCACTACATATAAGGGACACACATTCATGTTATATATCTTTTTAAATACCTTTCACGTTTGGGAATCTGATTATTATTCTATTTCCATTCCGATATCAATATTTCTTGCAGGACCCTTTTTTTAGCATATGTACCTTTATATTAATGTTTCCACATTATGACATTATGCGTCCCCTCCAGGTCAGATGTGCTGTCAGATCTTTCCGCACGTGATCACGCTCGGTCTCTGTTTTCTGTTAAAAGACGCGGCCGAGATGTTCGAGATGTCGCGAGACTTCCGCACTCGTGATTATGTGCGACGTTTACCTCCAATCACGTGCCCTCGAGTCCTGCGCCAGGTGCGTCACTGTACGCAATGTAGGACTCCAAGGCGGAACATACAGACCGACAGCCCTAGATGGAGATCGTGTTGGCTGTTCCTATTGGCTGTTAAGTCCGTTTGACATTCAGTTTATCATTTAGGATTGACGTTTGGCGCCCTTTCGGGACGGACGTCACATCCTTTTGTTTGACATGTGGCATTTGGAGGTTTAACACTAGATGCCTGTTGCCAACTCACTGATTGGCTGCTGAGTCTGTTTCCTTCTCACCTATAGATGTGATTGGTTGAGCCACTTATAGCTGTCTCTCTCTTGATCAGCTGACATCCAGTCGTCCTATCACATCAAGTTATTCTCCCCTTCTGTGATTGGTTCTAATTTTATGTATTATTTATAAATATTGGCAACTCTGAGCTGGTGGTTCATGCCCCAGTAGAAGACCTATGGGTCAAAACGCATCGGGCTTCCACACCATCTCTTATGTTGCCCTTGACTTTTGTGATCACTTTTTATACATGTACCGTTTTTTTTTAGCAATAAAAGATACCTGTTTTTATCTGCACCATGGAGAAGCTCTATTTTTCTCTTTGCATGAAAGATATGAATGCCTGATCTCCATCACACATTGTGCATCCCAACTGACACCATCCAACCTGCACCTACCAGGAACATCCATCCGAGGACCAGGTCAACATCGGTGAAACACTTACCTGCCAACTTTGACGGTCCGGATATCGCTCCGCAAGCCCTGGGTGGCACCGTGCCTTCATGACTCCATGTCTAAGACAGGGGAGTCCACTGGATCCGGTAAGAGTTTACGCCTACCATTTTCCATTTTGATGCCATTGTGAGTTGAGGAGGTATCCATGGAGTGATTTTCCAAGTCTCTTCCAAGTCTCCTTCCAACATTCTGAACATCCACTACTTCTCAGAGACTTTCTTATATATATATATATATATATATATATATATATATATTTATTTATATATTTAGAGACTCTGGTCTTTACTTACCAATTATTCTTTTGACTCACTGATTGATATTTTTATTTGCTCTATTTACCACACCTTGTGATAGTTTGTGGTCTCTGGGAGCAACACATACCTATATTTATATGCGCTACATTTTTTATATAATATCCTTCCTGAAATTCCAAAACCCAAAACCCGTGCCTCGGGTGACCAGAAGTCCTTCTGAAGGTACGCCTGCCCAGCCAGCGGTTGTGGGTGCCAGACTCACAAAATTCAGGCTGGTCTGGGCGGAAATAATAAAAGACCCATGGAGGGTGGCCACCATCTGATTCAGGCACAGATGGTCATTCAAAGGACGCCCCCCAAAGGATCAGTTCTGCTCAACCAATCTTCCATCATCTCGAGAGAGAAAGCTGTCACTGTCAGGTCACCGCGGTTGAGGTTATTGAACCGGGGGTCCTAATGAGGCCTGAACCTGTTCAAAACGGGATGCCAAATCCTGAAGGAATTGCATCACCTGGGTCTGATGCGATTCCTGGGTCTCAAGTCTGCGAACTAAGCCCTGCAACGGATCATCTGCGGGTAGCGGCACATCAGCCGGGTCCATGGCTGATCAAACTGTAAGGTCACCTGGGACCAGGTGACAGATGCACTCTGTAGGAGTCAGAAGTTCACCGCTAGGTAGTGGACCCTAGGACTGACTGCTGCGGATTGAACCCTGGGAGGTTCAGGGAGCAGGTCTACTGGATCACTAACACAGATCCCACTGGGAGCTAGAGCATAGATTCCCTAGGGCGCGGAGTCTAAGAGCCAGCAGGTGTTCACCAGAGCCTCTAGTGGTGAGGATGGACTGAGCTGCAGTCTGGCTCCAGGTCGCAGCCCCCGGGGTCTCACAGCTCACGCTCACAGTAGACTCCAGGAGAAGAGGAAGGAGGCAGCAGGCTGGAACAACATGGAAAGTAAGGGATAAGCCAAATGTCAGGGTGACTAGCAGAAAAGGATAAACATAACACGCCAAAGGTCAGGGTCACAAGCAGACAGGGAAAGTCGAGAACAGGCCAAAGTCTGTAACTGGAATCAGACATAGGAAACACAGCAAGTACACACGAAAGCTAACACACAATGGTTGATCAGCACTGCTGGCTTACAGTGCACAGGGTTCCCTGATAGGGCCTGGGGTGGGGCCATGCTTAGAGGAGAGGTTATAAAACCAGCCAGGTGTGAGTGGCTGGCCTCTTAGTCTGAACACATGAGGAGAAGGTAAGCTGACAGAGAAAGAATAATGCATAACCATGACAGTCACTAATCAAGTACATGCAGGATCTTCTCCAAAAACGGGTGATAGTGGAGGTTCCGCTAACACAAAGAGGCAAAGGCTTTTACTCCCCGCTATTCCTAGTCAAAAAGAGATCGGGGGATCTGCGTTCGGTCTTGGACCTAAAAAACCTCAACCGATCAATTCGGATAGAGTCATTCAAAATGGTAAGCCTGCAGTCGATCCTCCAAGCAATAAACCTGGGAGATTGGATGCTTTCAATCGACCTTCAGGACGCATATCTGCATATCCCTATCCACGCCGCATTCCAGGAATTTCTTCATTTTACTTTAAACCATCGGCACTTCCAATTCCAAAGCCTCCCTTTCGGGATTTCTACCCAGGACATTCACGAAAGTCCTATTACCGGTGATAGCCTCCTTGAGAGAGAGAGAGGACTAAGGGTCCATCATTACCTGGAAGATATCCTCCTTCTTTCAGACAGCCAGGAATCTCTCATCCAACATCGGGAAATTCTAGTCTCCACGCTGCAGAGTCTAGGGTGGCTCATAAACTGGGGGAAAAGCAATATCTAGCCCACCCAGAGAATGGTCTTCCTGGGGGAAGACTGCACACCCGGATAAACACTGTGGAGCTTCCACCGGAAAAAAATCCCTCTCTTGATCCAGAGAGTGAGAAAATCAATCTTAGCCACAACATTACCAGCCAGAGCATGCCTCAGTATCCTAGGCTCATTGTCAGCGACCATTCCGGTGGTCCAATGGGCGCAATGGAACTCAAGACCCCTTCAAATCTCCTTTTTGCGCCAGTGGGACGGCAAGTCAATGTCTCAACCGATCTCCATCTCAGAGGAGGTCAAGCAATCCCTACGTTGGTGGACACGACCTTGCAACTTGAAGAGATGCAAACACATAGTCACCCCTCTTCAGGAGATAGTGACCTCAGATGCCAGCCTGGTATGGGGGGGCACACTATCAAAACTACGTGGCTCAGGGCCGCTGGCCATTCAGGGCACAGGATTCAGTTTCGAATGTTCTGGAAATGAAGGCAGCATTTCAAGCTCTCCTGGCCTTCAGCCCTCACTTGAAGGGGAAACAGGTTCTCCTGACAATGGACAACAGAGTGGCTGTAGCCTACATCAAAAGACAGGGGAGCACCAGAAGCAGCTCCATGATGCAGGAGGTCCGTCCTGTTAAAGGAATGGGCACAGCTGAACCTGTCAGACTTGAGGGCGGTTTACATCCCGGGATCCCAGAACCTCTTGGCCGACTCACTAAGCAGGAGCTTCATCTCCAACAACGAGTGGTCCCTGAGTCCCCAGGCCTTTGCTCTCATATCTCGGACCTGGGGATCACCAGATATAGACCTTGCAGCAACACCAGCAAACATGAAATGCCAGAGATTCTTGTCAAGAATTCCCTTTCCATCAGTAGAGGGGACAGATTGTCTCCAACACCCCTGCAGTTTCCACCTGGGCTATATCTTTCCCCCGACTCCCCTCAAAGCGAGATTCCTTCTAAGACTCAAGAGATCAGTGGCATTAGTAATAGCGGTGATTCCCTTTTGGCCGAGGAGGCCATGGTTCACTACCCTCTTGCAATTGAACATGGCAGACCCGCTTCCTCTCCCGTTATCGGCGGACCTGCTCTCTCAGGATCATCTACTTCACCCGAACCCGGAGAAGCTGCATCTGACGGCTTGGAGGCTGAAAGGGCAAGGTATGTTCCCAAAAGGTGGTAGATACCTTACTTCAGGCCAGAAGGCCTACCACCAACAGCACCTACAGGAGGGTCTGGGAAAAATTTGTCGCCTTCGCACAGCATCAAGGCTGGGATTCATCCTTCCCGTCAGTATTGCAGATTCTGGAGTTTCTGCAGTCAGGCCTAGAGAAAGGCCTTGGGTCAAGCACCCAGAAGGTCCAAGTGTAGACCCTATTCACCTTAACCAGAGTCAAATGGGCACAAAATCCCCTTGTTGTCCAGTTTCAAAGGGCCTGCCTAAAACTAAGGCCCCCTAGAAAGCCTTCCTTCCCAGTCTGGGATCTTTCAGTTGTCCTGTAGGCCCTGTCTAAGGAACCTTTCTTCGCACTCGAGAACATCTCCCTCTGGGACCTAACTCTAAAAGTCTTGTTTTTAATTGCCATAACATTGACTAAAAGGGTCTCAGAGATGCAGGCCTTGCTGGCTAGGGAGCCGTACCTGATCGTTTCCCCAGACAGAATAGTCTTGAGGCCTTCAGATTGCTTCATCCCCAAGGTATCCTCGTCTTTCCACTTCAACCAGGAAATTAACCTCCCATCGCTTGTCACGAATCAGGGCAACCCTCATCCATTAGATGTCAAGGGCAACATCTTGGGATACCTTTCGGCAACCAAATCCATCAGGAAAACAGAAAACCTTTTATTCATCCCGCACGATTTTAAGAGAGGTGAAGCGGCATCCTCACGCACCATCGCTTTATGGCTAGTGAAGGCCATCAAGAAGGCCTACTCGTTAAGTACCTACCAGATACCTGAGGGCTTAAAGGCGCATTCCACCAGGGCAGTGGCAACTTCCTGGGCAGCCTACTGTAGAGTCTCTGCAGAAACCATTTGCAGAGCGGCCACCTGGTCTTCCAGAAACACCTTCATATCTCATTATAAGGTGGATTCCGCTCGCTTATCCACAGTGGATTTCGGAAGAACCGTTATCCAGGCCAACTCTTCTATTTCTTGTTAATAAACTTAATATTGCATTCCCACCCAGTCTGTGAGTTATTCCCCAAAGTGTATGCTGCCATGATGCGATAGGAAACCGGAAAATTGTATACTCACCTTTCTGTAATTTTCCTTTCCTGTCGCATCTTCATGGCAGCATAAAATCGCACACCCTTCAGCGGTGATGTATATATACAAAGAATTCTGGGGCGGGGGCCTGCTCTGCAACTTATAGTTATGTGGTCCTATCAGGTTGCGGGGGCGGAGTCACAACCCAAAGTGTATGCTGCCATGAAGATGCGACAGGAAAGGAAAATTACGGAAAAGTGAGTATACAATTTTCCGCTTTTTCCTTCTTTGGAGGAGGTTCTGGATCCACCCATTCCAGTGTAGCTTTTACTGCCATAATGAATGGCGGTATTAGCGCAAAATCAAAGCCTGAACCTTCAGGATCCTCTGCCGAGGAGGAGGCGATATCTTCTCCCTCTGCCTGGAAGGTTGGCTGTAATACTGGGTCTGGGGAATCAGCCTGCCTAATCTGCTGAGCTGGAGTCACCCCTGAATTGCCTGGTACCTCTCTAGTTAGAGAGGGTTGAATGGCTTGGTTTAGACCTGGTGCAGGGCCCACACTGATCGTCCACTTCTGTATATGCAATTAGGCCGGCCCCTGCACCACATGGTCCCGGCAAATCTAAAGGAAATCAGAAAACAAAAGTTGCACAGTGTGTATGGGGTCTTTAGAGACATGAGAGCAAGAAAAAGGTAGAAGTTTTATAGAAATTGACAGACCTGGAAAGAGTTCCATAGGAGAGAAGACATCATAGAGTCCCAGCTGCTGGATCCGGACTCCAAAGCAGGCATGCCACAAGAAGATTGTCGTCTCTGATTAGAGAACACTTCGACCCCAAAAGACCACCAGAAGGGGTTCCCCACCTTGTCGGTGCATTTAGCTACCTAAGATGTGGGACTGCATACTGGGAGAGGCTTGAACCCAGACGGACTCCGACATGGTCGGCAGGTAAGAGCTTTTCTTGAGTGTAACGGTCTGTAGGTATTGATCTTTTGAGGACAAAAAGGAGAATGGGGGATGTAGCTCTCAGTCAAACTTTTATAGAGCTAAACAGGTCCTGTGGGTGGATATAGGGGTGGAGCTATATCATATGTATGCTGCCATGTCTGGCGTCAGGAAAGGAAAATTACAGAGAGGAAAGTATTACATTTTCCATTTTAGCACAGTGGTTCTCAACCTCGGTCCTTAAGTACCCCGACAGGAAATGTTTTGTGAATTTATTTTTTCTAAAATAGCTGTCCAAAATACCAAGCTATTGACTGTGATTTAAAACACCTGGGCAAGATGAAGGAAAACCTGCAAACATGGCCTGTTGAGGGTACTTGAGGACAGGGTTGAAAAGCACTGATCTAGCTCAAGACAATCCTATTCTAATTGTGGGCATTGTAGAGAAACCAAGTGAGTGTTAGAACCCCTGCTTGTCTTTTTTAGGTTGGGCTTTGTGTCCCTTTTCTTAAAATTGGCTTCACTTCCTGTCACATAGCCAAACAAGAAGTGAGGGTAAAACCCTACCAATGTCTTTCCTTGGGGACGCACAGGTCAATCTAACTAGTGTTCCTATTAGGCAAATTGCACTCTAGCACTTTGTTGTGTACACCCCAAATTCTTAGGCATTTTTGGGTTTATTAAAGGCAAATCCACTCCGCAATACAAGTGTAATTGCTGAAAATCTGAGGGGAAGCACTGGTGATTTTAACATCCAATCGTGTAGAAGCAAAGATGGTGTTTTTTTATTTTTTCCTTGCATGTTCCCCCTCGGATCTCCAGCAACTGCACTTCCAAGTGCACTTGTATTGCAAAGTGGATTTGCCTTTAGTAAATAAACCCCGAAGTCCAAGATACCTAATAATTTGGGGTGTACAGAGCAAAATGCTAGAGTGTAATTTACCTAATGGGGAAACTATTTAGATTGACCCGTGCGTCCCCAAAGAAAGACATTGGTAGGGTTTTATCCTCACTTGCTGTTTGGCTATGTGACAGGAAGTGAACAAATTTGATGGAGAAAGTGGCAAGATTTGGGAGGTGTCTTCACCCTATCAGGAGTACAGACATCCCCAAAAACTGACAAGACTTCTAATTCCTCTGCAATCTATCCCCAAGCAAAAATAAGAAAGGATTTCATTTAGTTGAACTTTGCAAAGACACATTCCTAAGTTCAACTGTGATGCATATGTCAATGGCCCATTTAGACCTTGTTTAATAGAAAACACCAGTTGCCTTTCACTATAAACATTTGTTAGTCCAGTCCTGGAAATCTGCATCTGCTTTACTATTAATTTACATTCAAATATGGATTCCTGCAGCTAAATGCATCTAGATGCGCGACCGCTGTCTATGCGAGATGCGTACACATAGGTATGTGCCTGTGGCGCATATCCAAATCCTGGAAGCGGCAGACAGCACAAAGGAATAACATCACGCCAGGAAGTTTCTTGTACTGCTGCTAATTTCTTCCCAACATCATGCCCCACTCACTGTTCTCTGAGGAAGAGATGATCCTTATTTTCAAATTAAGATTTTTTTTTTTTTTTTAACATGGAGTGGTGTTTGTGTGGGTCCCTAACACACATTTAGACAGGATCCGATTTACCTACCAGCATGTTTTTAGAGTGTGAGAGCAAACTGAAGTACCTGGAGGAAACCCACACAGGCGCAGGGAGAACATGCAAACTTCAGGCAGATGGTGTCATGGGTGGGATGCGAACCAGCAACCCTTTTTGCTGCTAGGTGAAAATGCTAACCACTACACCGCTGTGCTTCCCAAATATATGTCTATAGATGTAGGTTATTGTGTCCACCTGCAGAGAGAAGTTGGGTAGATGCCACACTCCCAATTATGGAGGCATAATAATGGTCTAGCACAGGGGTCCTCCATTTGTTCAGGAACTACAATTCCCATCATGCCTAGTCATGTCTGTGAATGTCAGAGTTTTACAATGCCTCATGGGATGTGTAGTTCCGCAACAGCTGGAGAGTCATAGTTTGAAGATTCCCGATCACTGTAGCATGTCTTGAAAAAAGGTGGGTTCTCATGTGCTTCATATAATTCCCAAGAAATATCAATAGGAAAATACAAGTGGGTCATGGCACATCTACATTCCAAATTTGGCACTTAAGATGGTCATGCACTATGCAATCGGATTGGCCAATCTCTGTACAACTCGATATTTCTGCAAAATAGGTAATAGGAAGACGCACTTAAACAATTAATTCAAATTATAGGAAATCAAACAGGCTCTTGCACTAAATCCAATTTTTTAAAGATCTAACTGATTGCGGTGTATGGTCACCTTTAAAGATCAAGATCAGAAAATATTAATTTATTGGGTTTAGAAACACTTCTCTGTTCTTTGTAATGTATTGAAAGATTTGGGTACAAATAGAAAAAAACACATTTCAAAGATATATTAGATGTAATAGGAATGAGATTCGCATCAAAAGGGTTAATTCACTGAGAACAACTACTAATTGCCTAACAAGACACATCCAATGAGATGAAATTAACCAAATGGATTGGGCGTGCGCTATTATCAATGAGAAAACTGCAGTTACCCTAGCACCAGTTGCAGTTTACATATTTATTATCGTCTGCGTGCGCTGGTTCGCACGTTCAATCAATGACTTTTCCGGTGCACCAATTAAGGTGTGAACCAGCACAGCGCTTTCGTCTTAGTAAATCACCCCCAAAATTCCTTATAACAAACTAATGTGATCACATGAAAAAATGGAATAAAAATAAAATATCCAACTATATTAAACTTATAATTAGTGTCACAATCTAATATTATCCCAAAAACGTATTAGTGATTTCACCACACTATAAGATACAGTACAAAATAAACAGGATTATTTGGTGCAGCAAAAATATACTGATAATCGAAGGAGTCCGTCCCATAACGTCGCACAGCCACCATGTGTGGAGCTTGTTGACAGGATATGCATTAGAGCTGTTTTACTATATACTTCTTGTGAGAGTTTTCTAAAATGGGAGCATTTTAATAAATTGTTTTATACGGAGAGCACTAAGCAGTTGCCTTTTTGTTGCATGTGGTTCGTGTGAGGAATATTCGTTTTGAGAGGAACACTTTATCCCAGGAAAGAAGGCAACCATACCAGAGGGATCGGCGGGAGTTAAAACATATTGCCTGTGATTATCAGTTTAAGGTGAGCAGGGTTTTCACTTGGTGGTGGTTCAACAATGTTGTCCATTAAGGAGAATATTGAAGAACACAGTGGTGGAATAGCTTCACTGAAAGACTTTGCTTATACTTATATTTATTGTTTTGATACAAAGGAGGTTTTTTATAAATAGCATAAGATTATCAGAATATATTGTTTAGTAGCACTGCACCATATAATCCAGTTTATGATGTATCTGTATTTGTTTTTTCTCAAAAATTTCATCCACCCTGTTTTGTGAATAAAGCTTCAAAATGACACTCAGTCTGGTTTATTGCAGAATAGGAGGGTTTGGCTGCATGTCGAGCTACACACAGGGCAACGTGTATCGGGGACACAACACTGCACACAACTAAGGTTCAGTATCAAAAAGCATATTGTCATGGATTGCAGTAAAAAGCAGTATGCAAATAAATGAGTAAGTAAAGAATTAGGTCAATCACAGTTCACTAGACAAAATGTTCACTAGGCTATAGCATCACAGAATGGAGTTCTATGCAGCTAAATTACAGTAAACCTGGTAATCCACAAAATCAGCAATAAGAAATGGCATTAGAAAAAAACAGTAACAGCAAACAGTAGGCCATATCCACTTTACAGTACACTCTGTAAGAATGTTAGTGATGAAATTTAAAACTCCCTAAAGAGGTATCACTTATGAACAATAGGTAAAGTTATTGTGAAATTTATAAACCAATTATGAATAATAGTAAAAAATCCTCTTAATCAGTATAACCAAACCTAACAAGATAGTGACAAAATCCCAATCATTCGTGATTAAACAATATATAAAGTGCTCCACAGTACATAAACACACAAACTGTAAAAAAGTGAATAAAAACATAAAATTCCAAATCAGTGTGTTTGTTGTATAGATATTCTATGCAGGTTTCAGGGATCTTCACCATTCAGTGTATGCCCGCCACCGGATAGATAAATCGAAGGCTTACCAGAAAGCCTGTGACCGCTCTTATTCAGGGGGGTCAAAACAAGCTTAGCAGATATAAGTAGACCACCACAGGGATACTTCAAAGGACACCGCTGGGCCAATGCATCGGACTCCTTCCCGGGCAGCCAGCCGACAGCAGCTATGGATACCTTCCACAATCCTATCCTGGGATGTTGTCTTTTTTACTACATTTTATGTTTTATACCTCATTTTGCCAAATAAACAAGCCAAAAGTTATTTGCACCAGTGGAGCATCTCCCTTTGTTTCTTTTTTTGGCACCATAACACCATTTTTTATGCTGGACCGGTGGATGTCACTACGTTTTGCCCTATGAGGGGATATCCCAGGATAGGATTGTGGAAGGTATCCATAGCTGCTGTCGGCTGGCTGCCCGGGAAGGAGTCCAATGCATTGGCCCAGCAGTGTCCTGAATAAGGGCGGTCACAGGCTTTCTGGTAAGCCTTCAATTTATCTATCCGGTGGTGGGCAAACACTGAATGGTGAAGATCCCTGAAACCTGCATAGAATATCTATACAACAAACACACTGTATTGGACTTTTATGTTTTTATTCACTTTTTTACAGTTTGTGTGTTTATGTACTGTGGAGCACTTTATATATTGTTTAATCACGAATGATTGCGATTTTGTCACTATCTTGTTAGGTTTGGTTATACTGATTAAGAGGATTTTTTACTATTATTCATAATTGGTTTATAAATTTTACCATTTACATATATTAATTAGTCCAGCGCTGCACTTCCTAAATTGTATTTGTTTCTTGTACCCTTATATCGGGGTTATAGTGCACAGCAGCAGGACCATTTTTCATTCACATTTTATTCATATTTCTTATGCACCTAGCGCAATTCTTTTCTTTAGTTTTGAAAGTTATTGTGAAGCAGCTATCTGATTGAACAGTCATTAGACCTAATTCTTCAGCAGGCTAGTGTCGATGCTCAGTCGTTATCGTGTTGCACAAGTACAGCCTCAGTAAAGTCTGCATGCAGTAAATGATGCTGCTAGTTAGATGGCCAGTCCCTATGTGCAAAAACAGAGTTTAAAAATCTGATTTAACTCAACCACCTGGGGAAAAGACAACATATATATGGCAACTCACTGGACTATATTAAATTGTTACTTTATTAATTAACAAGAATAATTATAATATACAAATTCATATATTAAAATTGGCACCTCATACAACAAATACACATAAAATCACACATACACACCTCTCTCTCATAACAAAAAAAAAATCCCCTGTAATCTCTAATATATAATATATATATACAGACATAGTATCTCACAAAAGTGAGTACACCCTCACATTTTTGTAAATATTTTATTATATCTTTTCATGTGACAACACTGAAGAGATGACACTTTGCTACAATGTAAAGTAGTGAGTGTCCAGCTTCTAGAACTGTAAATTTGCTGTCCCCTCAAAATAACTTAACACACAGCCATTAATGTCTAAGCCGCTGGCAACAAAAGCGAGTACAGCCTTAACCCTCTTAGGCTCGATTCACACCTATGCATGTTGCTTTTGAGCGTTTTTGGAGGTTTTTTTTTCATGCTTGCCGCGTTTTTGAGCCGCGTTTTTGCCGCGTTCTAGCGGCGTTTTTGCCGCGTTTTTGCCGCGATTTGCGTTTTTTTTTTTTTTTTTTTTTTCAGTTTTTTTACAGTCTTACAAAAAAATTACAAAAAAAAAAATAAATAAAAAAAAAAAAAAAAAAAACGGCAAAAACGCACCAAAAACGCACCAAAAACGCATCAAAAACGCTGCAAAAAAGGTGCACTTGCGTTTTTGATGCTTGTCCATTGAAAACCATTACATGCAAAACGCTGCTTTTTGCATGAAAAAAAGTCCCCGACCCTTTCCAAAAACGCTGAGATACAAAAAAGCATTGATGTGAACATGTTCCATAGGAACCCATGTTAAAAAATTCCCGTGCATTTCTGCAAAATGCAAAATGCATCAAAAAACGCGCTAGTGTGAATGGGGCCTTAGGCATGGAGTTCACCAGAGCTTCACAGGTCGCCACTGGAGTCCTCTTCCACTCCTCCATGACGATATCACAGAGCTGGTGGATGTTAGAGACCTTGCACTTCCCCACCTTCCCTTTGAGGATGCCCCACAGATGCTCAATAGGGTTTAGGTCTGGAGACATGCTTGGCCAGTCCATCACCTTTACCCTTAGCTTCTTTAGCAAGGCAGTGTTTGTCTTGGAGGTGTGTTTGGGGTTGTTATCATGTTGGAATAGTGCCCTGCGGCCCATTCTCCAAAGGGAGGGGATAATGCTCGGCTTCAGTATGTCACAGTACCTGTTGGCATTCATGGTTCCCTCATTGAACTCTAGCTCCCCAGTGCCGGAAACACTCATGCAGCCACAGACCATGACACTCCCACCACCATACTTGACTGTAGGCAAGACACACTTGTCTTTGTCCTCCTCACTTGGTTGCCGCCACACACGCTTGACATCATCTGAACCAAATACGTTTATCTTGGTCTCATCAGACCACAGGTTCCAGTAATCCATGTCCTTACTCTGCTTGTCTTCGGGAAACTGCTTGCAGGCTTTCTTGTGCATCATCTTTAGAAGAGGGTTCTTCCTGGGACGACAGCCATGCAGACCAATTTGATGCAGTGTGCTGGCATAATGTCTGAGCACTGACAGGCTGACCCCCCCACCTCTTCAACCTCTGCAGAAATTCTGGCTGCATTCATATGTCTATTTCCCAAAGACAACCTCTGTATATGAGGCTGAGCACATGCACTCAACTTCTTTGGTTGACCATTCGAAACCTGTCCTGTTAAACCGCTGTATGGTCTTGGCCACCGTGCTGCAGCTCAGTTTCAAGGTCTTGGCAATCTTCTAATAGCCTAGGCCATCTTTACGTTGAGCAAACAATTTTTTTTTAGATCCTCAGAGGGTTAGCAGAGGGCGACTTAGCAAGGCGATTTGGAGGCGACTTCAACGCAACTTCAACACTACTTTGAGCGACTTACAACACAACTTCAAGTCGCCCCCAGGACAGGCGACTTTGCCTGTGGCCAATCAGAGCTAATCCGCTCTTGTGACATACAGTACCTGTCCGCGAGAATGTGTTTCCAGCGCAATCTCGGCGACAGGGTACTGTACATCTCGCTCTCACTGCAATAGGAAAAACACATTTTCCTATTGCAGCGAGCGCGAGAAAGAATTCCCCTCCAAGGACATACCAGGCTCTTAGGTCTGGTATGGATGTTAAGGGGAACCCCCTACACCGAAAAAAACAGCGTGGGGGTCTCCCCCAAAATCCATACCAGACCCTTATCCGAGCATGCAGCCCAGCCGGTCAGGAAAAAGAGTGGGGGACAAGCGAGCGCCCCCCCATCCTGAACCATAACATGCCGCATGCCCTCAACATGGGGGGTGGGTGTTTTGGGGAAGTGGGCCCCCTGCAGCCCCCCCACCCCAAAGCACCTTGTCCCCCTGTTGATGAGGACAAGGGCCTCTTCCTGACAACCCTGGCCGTTGGTTGTCAGGGTCTGCGGGCGGGGGGCTTATCTGAATCTGGGAGCCCCCTTTAATAAGGGGGCCCCCAGATCCCAGCCCCCCACCCTATGTGTATACATCGTACCCCTACCCATTCACCTGGGGGAAAAAAGTGTCAATAAAAAAAACAGACTACACAGGTTTTTAAAGTAATTTATTAGGCAGCTCCGGGGGTCTTCCTCCAACTTTGGGGGTCTCTTCCGACTTCTCTGCTCTCTCCGGCCTCTTCTCCGCTCCCTCCAGCCTCTTCTCCCGCTCTCCGGCCTCTTCTCTCGGTGTCTGGCCTCTTCTCCCGCTCTCCGGCCTCTTCTCTCGGTGTCCGGCCTCTTCTCCCGGTGTCCGGTTCTTATCCCGCTCTCCGGTTCTTCTGCCGGGCTCCTCCGCTATCTTCTGCTCTTTTGCCGCTCTCTCGCTAGCGTTGGCCCGGTCTTCTCCATTGTCTTGTTCCCTCTTCTTTTCTTCCAATGTTGACATGACGCTCTCTCCCGCTGTAATGCCGTGTGCGCGGTGTGCAACAACTTATATAGGCATGGGGCGGGGTCACCGGGTGATGTCACCTGGTGACCCCGCCCCTTATGACGTCACAGCCCCATCATGCCCCAGGACTGTGACGTCATAAGGGGCGGGGAAGAGGGAACAAGACGATGGAGAAGACCAGGCCAACACTAGCAAGAGTTGGCAAAAGAGCAGAAGATAGCGGAGAAGCCCGGAAGAAGAACCGGAGAGCAGGAGAAGAACCAGACATCGGGAGAAGAACCAGACACCGGGAAAAAAGGCTGGAGAGCCGGAGAAGAGGCCGGAGAGCCGGAGAAGAGGCCGGAGAGAGCGGAGAAGAGGCCGGAGAGAGCGAAGAAGTCAGAAGAGACCCCCGAAGCCGGAAGAAGACCCCCGGAGCTGCCTAATAAATTACTTTAAAAACCTGTGTAGTGTGCTTTTTTATTGACTTTTTTTCCCCCAGGTGAATGGGTAGGGGTACGATGTACCCCATACTCATTCACATAGGGTGGGGGGCCGGGATCTGGGGGCACCCTTATTAAAGGGGGCTCCCGGATTCCAATAAGCCCCCCCCGCCTGCAGACCCTGACAACCAACGGCCAGGGTTGTCAGGAAGAGGCCCTTTTCCTCATCAACATGGGGACAAGGTGCTTTGGGGTGGGGAGGCCGCAGGGCACCCCCCTTCCCCAAACCACCCACCCCCATGTTGAGGGCATGCAGCCTGGTACAGTTCAGGAGGGGGGCGCTCACTCGTCCCCACCCCCTTTCCTGACCGGCCAGGCTGCATGCTCGGATAAGGGTCTGGTATGGATTTTGGGGGGACCCCCAAGCCGTTTTTTTGGCATAGGGGGTTCCCCTTAAAATCCATACCAGACCTAAGAGCCTGGCATGATCTTGGAGGGGAACCCATACCGTTTTTTTATTTAAAATTTGGAGTTACCCCTCATGATTCATACCAAAAACATGTCAGTATTGCTTGTCGCTCATTGGGAAAGGAAAAAACACATTTTTCCTTTCCTGATGAGCGAGCCAGCTTGGTGCTGACATATCACGGTCACTCTTCCTGGGTAAATTCTTTTCTTTGTCCTGTAAAGTTGCTTCACGATAGATGAGGATTCAACTTGGAGGTGACTTCCATTGAATTCTATGGGTACAGGTCGCCTAGAAGTTGCCTTGAAGTAGTACAGGAACCTTTTCTGAAGTCGGAGCAACTTCAGTAGTGTACATTAAGACGGCTCTCATTGACTATAATGTAATTCCCAATGTCAAATGACTTGGGGCAACTTGAGGGCTGACAAGTCAGATCCCAAGTCGCGGCAGTGTGAACCGACACTAACAAGTCACATGACACTGGGAGGGAAAATGGCTAATTGGGCCCAATTTGGACATTTTCACTTAGGGGTGTACTCACTTTTTTTTGCCAGTGGTTTAGACATTAATGGCTGTGTGTTAAGTTATTTTGAGGGGACAGCAAATTTACACTGCTATACAAGCTGTACACTCACTACTTTACATTGTAGCAAAGTGTCATTTCTTCAGTGTTGTCACATGAAAAGATATAATAAAATATTTACAAAAATGTGAGGGGTGTACTCACTTTTGTGAGATATTGTATATGTATGGGGTAAGGCTGGTGATCCTAATGATAGATGGGATTGAATTCTGGTCACAAATGAGTTCTTTTGCATGTAAGTAACAGTTCATAGCACCCAGCCAAAGATAGCATATCTGTCAAGCAACACAACTGAAGTTCCAGGAACCAAGATACTGTATATGGCACTGGCGACTGGTGGCTTTTTTGTTTGGGGGGGCGGCAATCAACCACTCCCCCCCGCAGCGTCTCAAACCCCCCCATGCTGATTTCCTGATTCCACCGGCACTTACCCGATCGGCAGGCACATCAGGGATGATCAGGCAGGGGGACAGGCTGCTGCAGGCATCTTGCAGCGTCTTTCGCATCCTCTTCCCTTCTGAGATCACATCGGCTTCTGCCATGCATCTCCTCCCCTCCTCCTAGGTGTCCAATAAGATTACCTAACCTTTCAGCCAATCGGGAAACGAGCAACAGACCCGTGCTTCCTGATTGGTGGAGAGGCGATTCAGTGTTAGAAAAGCAAATATTCATTTGTTTTTCTAACACATCTGAGTGGACTCCGAGCGAAATGCTCTACACTCCGAGTCCACCCTATTTTGAAGCCTATTAGAGCCTATGGCTCTAATCAGCTCTAATCAGGTGCTTAAAAAAAAACACCCCCCGCTGTTGTAATTCAGGCGCCCGGCGTCCGAAAAGGGGTCGGATGCCGAAATAGGGGGTGGCATTGGCGGCCATGAATAGATTCATGCAATGCATGAATCTATCCATTAACCATATAAGGGGGTGGTGAGGATAGAGGGGGTGGTGCCCGTGCACCCTTAATGCAATATATGGTATATGGTGAATTTTTTGAGCAAATGCTCAGTTAGTTTGTGAATCAAGGTATGATGTGGTCTAGAGGAGGATCAGTTTTCACTGATTGTGTACAGTTATGTCAGCTTCATAAGTAGGGATGAGCTTCGAGTTCGAGTTGAACTCATGTTCGACTCGAACATTGGCTGTTCGCAAGTTCACCGAACAGCGAACAATTTGGGGTGTTCGCGGCAAATTCGAATGCTGCGGAACACCCTTTAAAAGTCTATGGGAGAAATCAAAAGTGCTAATTTTAAAGGCTTATATGCAAGTTATTGTCATAAAAAGTGTTTGGGGACCTGGGTCCTGCCCCAGGGGACATGGATCAATGCAAAAAAAAGTTTTAAAAACGGCTGTTTTTTCAGGAGCAGTGATTTTAATAATGCTTAAAGTCAAACAATAAAAGTATAATATACCTTTAAATTTCATAGCTGGGGGGTGTCTATAGTATGCCTATAAAGGGGCGCATGTTTCCCGTGTTTAGAACAGTCTGACAGCAAAATGACATTTCAAAGGAAAAAAAGTAATTTAAAACTACTCATGGCTATTGCATTGGTGCGAACCGAACAGGGGGGTGTTCGGCTCATCCCTATTCATAAGTATATACAGTAGGTATATAGCCACAGCAATAATGAATCAGCCAAAAGATGTGTGAACATGGATATCACCTCCCTCACACACCAATCATGTTTCAGGCTGTACAAAGTGAGTATATTCCATCACCAACTTGGAAATGAATCCTCAATGTCTTAAATGTCCGTGTGTGTCACAGAGACTAGATTGTCATGGAATGGTCCATGGGGTGCATGCATGCATGTTTTACTTATCAGTCCAGACGTCTCTGAAGATATAAGACCAGAATTGTCATTTGAGGGAGATTCCTGCTTGGATGTTGAAGTCCCAAATCACAGAGATGGGATCACTAATGCCCCAGAAGAGAGGGTGGGTGTGGAATGTGAAATTAAAGGCCCTATGTGCTTTGTCTCTGCTAGCATTAATAAGTTAATGACAACAGTGTCCTCTCACCAGTCCCAGCAATAGGGATCTTATTGTTCAGATGTCAGCTCACTTCTGGGCCTGCCTGGAGTGACTCTAGTCCTCAGCACAGGCTTGTAGCAGGTTGATATGCACACAGGAGCAGCGATGTGCACTCCTCGGTCTCCTCACAAATAGGAAATTTCTCGCTATTCAGCCTGTGAAAATACATCTCTCTCTCTCTCTCTCTCTCTCTCTCTCTCTCTCTCTATACTCAGCTCTCATTGGGAATTGTAGTCCAATTGTCCTTAGACTGCCCTAGTTAAGTTTCTTTCCTAAACATCATCTCCCATGATTCAGTGCTGCCAACCTCTTGAGCTCCTTCTGCTTGTCAGCTCCCCTGGTGGATTAAGGTAGTATTAACCCATTCAGCTCAAGTCCATTGGGAAAACAGAGAGCACTGCAGTGCCAAATCACTCTCTGTTTCTAGCCAAGCACATGGCTACATTTAGGCAGAAAGAGTGTGTACTTTGGATTTTGGAAAGCAGTAAGAAACAATAGCACATAAAAACAATCATTAATTTGCATCCCATAACTTTAATGCCGCGTACACACGAGCGGAATGTCCAACAGAAAAGGTCCGACATAATCTTTTCATTGAATATTCCCATTGTGTGTACGCCTCATCTGACTTTTTTTTCCGAAAATTCTGACAGACCTAGAAATAGAAGATGTTTTAAATATTTCCAATGGAACCGATTCCTATCGGGAAAACCACTCGTCTGTATGCTGTTCCGATGGACCAAAAACGACGCATGCTCTGAAGCAAGTACGAGACGGAAGCTATTGGCTACTGGCTATTGAACTTCCTTTTTCTAGTCCCGTCATGCGTGTTGTACATCACCTCATTCTGGACGGTCGAACTTTGGTGTGACCGCGTGTATGCAAGACCGCTTGAGCGGAATTCTGTCAGAGTTCCGTCGGAGAAACCTTCAGAGTTTATTCCGACGGCAAAACCGGTCGTGTGTACATGGCATAACACTTACACATACACCATAAGGCCCCTGTGCCTCCTGGTAAAATATCTGTCTATGCAGTTTGCCATGTCCATTTCTAGTACAATAACTACACTGCTTTTTAAATGGAATCAAGGCCAAATACTGTGGATTTTGGAAAGCAGCGAGAAACAAAAGGGCATAAAAACCATCATTAATTTGCATCTCATCATTTTAACTAAACTAAACTGTTACAATCTGCTTTTTTATAAACTGATTATTAATATGGAGATCTTGGTGGTAGTAGCAAATATTTAAACAAGAACTTTAAAGGCCAAAGTGGAGAAGGGTTCCATGTGAACACCAGTTGAACATGGGTCAGTTGGTCTTGAGTTAACATTCTACGAGGAAGTGAGCTGCTATCTAGATAGGGAGAGACCTGTGGATGTGATGTATCTGGATTTTGCAAAAGCATTAGATACAGTTCCCCACAAACGCTTAATTTACAAGCTGAGGTCTGCAGGCATGGACCATAAGGTCTGTTGTTGGATAGAAAACTGGTTACAGGAGCGTGACCAAAGGGTAATGATAAATAACGTGTACTCAGACTGGTCGGGAGTAGTAAGTGGGGTACCCCAGGGCTCTGTTTTAGGACCAATTGTGTTTTATTTATTGATAAATGATATAGGGGATGGGATAAACAGCTCAATCTCAGTTTTTGCGGACAACACAAAAATAAGTAGTGCAATAACTTCACATCAGGATATAGAAATTTTACGGAAAGAACTGAACAAAATAATGGGGTGGGCAACTACATGGCAAATGAGGTTTAGTGTAGCGAAATGTAATGTCATGCACTTGGGGCTAAAAACATAAACGCAAACTACTCACTAGGGGGAGAACATCTGGGAAAATCAAGGATGGAGAAAGATCTGTGGGCCTAGTAGATAACAAACTGAGCCATAGCATGCAATGTCAAGCTGCAGCTACCAAAGGCGGCAGAATATTACAATGCATAAAAAAGGGGATATACTCCTGAGATAAAACTATAATCCTGCCACTTTATAAAACTCTGGTTAGGCCACATCTGGAGTATTCCCTCCAGATCTAGTCACCACTCCTAAGAAGAGATGTGCTGAAGCTGGAGAGAGTCCAGAGAAGGGCAACAAAATTAATAAGGGGACTGGAGGATTTTAATTATAAGGAATGACTACAGGAACTAAACTTATTCTCGCTGGAGAAGCGACGCTTGAGAGGGGACATGATAGCAATTTACAAATATCTCAATGGTGTGAAAGGACACGGGGCCACACAATGAGATTAGAGGAGAAGCACTTTAACCTTAAACTGTGCAGGGGGTTTTTCACTGTCAGGGCGATAAGGATGTGGAACTCTCTTCCACAATTGGTGGTTTCAACGAGGAGTATTGATATTTTTAAAAGACTATTGGACGTGCATCAAGAACACAACATACAGGGATATGGGAAACAATTACCGACACTGACACACGTACACCTACACAGGTTGAACTGGATGGACTATTGTCTTTATTCAACTTACTTACTATGTAACTATGTAATATAGCTTAGTGTACATCATTGTCATTTGCATTACTTATTGCCAATAAATAAACAAAAAAATAACACTAGTAAAAAACAACCACAAAGCAAGAACATAACAATAACAATAGCATAACAATAGCATAGTTTTTTAAAGCGATATTAAACCAAAAAAAAAATAACTAAAATTTAACCTATTGCAGCTTAAATGTGTTGGCTACATTCATTTTCTTTTTTAGGCTTTTTTACATTATTTTCACCTTATGATTTAACCAGTAACTTAATTCATGTCTCAGATGGTTCCGTTCTGGATGGAGAAACAATGAAGACCATAATAAACACCCCTGATGGTAGTAAATGGTTTGTGTCAGCCCCCTAACTGCCACTTTTGCTGGACAGTTTGGTCTGTTAATGGTAGTTGAAAAATAACAGACCACATCTAAGAATTGGTAAGCTGCAATATAATACAATTCTTTATTTTGGGTTACCACTTTATACCACTTTAAGTTGGCAAAAGAAGACAGTAAATACTTGACTTACCTGTTCGTGGTGCTCAATGCCCATGCTGATTGTATTCACAAGAATAGCTATCATGATTCCCCGGTTGAAGTATTTGCTATCGACTATGCCCCTGAGTTTTACACGAATTTCTACACAAAGCCGTTCACAAAAGCCTTCTTCGTTATCTTCCTCTCCATCTTTGTCAAGTTCTGATGTGCTTCCACAACTCCCTGTTTCACTGTTTTGCCCTTGTGTCCCTTCTACACTGGACCTGTTGCTGTCTGGAGTAGATAATTTCCGTCCATCGTCCCATTTAGCTTTGGTACATTGAGGACAGTTTAAAAGATCAGAGGTAAGTGTGATCGCTATAGGCTGTACAAGTGCATGAGGAGCATATTCCAACTGGCTGTGCGTCTGACATACCCCTAGGAAAACAAAAGAGAAGACCATATTTATAGGTAGCCTAAAGGTTAATCCACCCAAACACTGATATTTGATATTTTGAATGACAACTGAGAAATAAAATGCAGGTTTTTTCGATCTCTTGGTAAATTAATCTGGAAAAAACTCCCTGCTGTTGTTGCTGTTGTAAATCTGTCCCTGTTTAAAGTGATTGTAAAGGTAGGTTTTTCACCTTAATGCATTTTTTGCATTAAGGTAAAAAAAAACCTTCTGTGCATAGCTACCCCTCCTCCCCCATTCCCGGGCCCCCCTTTTCCTTACCTGAGCCTGGTCTCGATCCAGCACTTTGCCTGAGAGCAATGGCTTGCTCTGCTCTCTCCCTCCTCAAACGACAGGGTGATAGCAGTGGGAGCCATCAACTTCTGATGCTGTCAATAAAGTCCTGTGAGGAGGCAGTGGGGGTGGGACTGACCCACACTCTCTGTGTCATTAGAAGCAGACAGTGCAAATTGGGATTGAGCCACAATAGGAAGTAGCTTCCTATGGTGGTAAACTGAGAAGAGCAGGATCGCCGGCAGAGGACCCGAGAAGAAGAGGATCAGGGCTACTACTGTGTGAAGCCATTGCACATAACAGGTAAGTATAGCATGTTTGTTAGTAAAAAAATTGTTAGGTTTACAATCACGTTAGGTTAAAATGATGCAAAGAAAAGCAATGTTGCATTGTTGCATTCTCAAGGATTTAAAGTATATGAAGAATTTAACAGCATGAGTCCACCCATACACATAGATCAGGCTACCCAAGACTTTCCAGCAGTGAGTGACAAGAGCTGTAACTTAATTGGACATCCATTGCAATGTTAATTTTACATATATGCTGCCTATATTCTACATGGAAAACATGCAGCCCTGGAACATCACATCTTCCTTCCTGCCTAGACAATAGATGGATAACTGTCAAGTAGGAAAGACATGATAAAATAAGCCTTTCTGCAGATAATCTGTATGGTTATGACCAATAGGAAACTCCCTGTATTGGTAACATCAGGTGTGAGTACATCCAGTGCACATTACTTATTGCTGGATCCCCATGAGATCATAACAATCCTGTTGTATTTTTATCATTTTATCATGTCAGGCTATACACAAGAATGTAGTAGAAGTTTACAGAAACATTTAAATAGGCGTTAGAACAACATTTAATGGAATTATTTTTTCCTGCCAAGGGATTTGTAATTTTGGACAGCCAGTCCTAAGAGTTATGCTGCCATGACAGATAGCAAAGCTTAGTGGGGGACCTTATTTTTCTCTACTGGCGAAGCAATACAGCATGGACATCTTTCTGCCCCAATAGGTTATCAGACAATAAAAGAGCAGGTGCAAACTGAGTTATTCTTTTTGCCATCTTCTCCTATAAGCTAGAGATGAGCTCATTATCAACAAAAGTTACTTATTTATGACAGCTTCCTTGCTGTCAATGGTTGCTGAATGCAGTGGGTTCCAGCACTTGAGGTATCCTTAGCAACCAGTGACATCATCCAGCACCATTTATTTACTGTCCATGTATCCCAAGCCATGTAAACAAATGGGCAGGTTAGCACAACATCACTGACCAAATATGGCCACAGGACGTCACACAAGAGAGCATTGCCCTTTGTTTAATTTTAGAAGCAGGGCCCAAGAGATGTAATTCGTTGGGAGTTAGTGACAGCATTAGATGTATCCATCAGTCAGTGGGATATTTTTCTTTCTGCATGTGTTGGGTATTGTTCATCATGATTTGCTATTCCAGACTTTGGGCATGCTAAACACACCCAAAAAAAGTCATCATTGTACACAGGATGCGTGTAGCACATCCAGCACATCTCTGCCCTGCTGCTGGGACACCCCCCCCCCCTTCCTCCCAGTATACAGCAATTGTTGTCTTTGATTATTCAAAGACAGAATTGCTGTGTCCTGGCAGCTGCAGCTGTCAAAAAAGCAGTCTGAATCAGTGTTTATAAACAACAGACACCAATATAGAAAGATACAACGTAACACTGTTACTTTTATATAATTTTGTTCATTCACCTTCAGATTAAAGGGATGAATTTTGATCTGCAGGTGATGTCAGGTAAAGCAACCTGACAAATAGAAAAAAGTTTTTTTTTTGTTGTTTTTTTTTGTTTAACCCCTCATTAACCCTTAGTTTACTCTAATTAGCCCCTAAATAACTCCTTATTCTCCTTCTCTATTTAATTATTCTTTTCCTGCTGCTTTGTTTTAGTTTCAATTTTATTAAACATTAATGTTTAAATTTTTTTGTTTTTGTTTTGTTTGTTAATATTTTTACACATTCAACATACAGTGTATGTTAAAATATTGCAAAATAAAAAAAAAAAGTTCATTTCATTTATAAATAATATTGCAATGCTTGGTACCAGAATCACAATTGTAGTGCCATTTTAAACAGGACAAATCACAGAAGAAAATGTGCACTTTATCTGCAGTAACATTATTTATTTTTAAAATAAAACTGTTAAAAAAAAAAAATGTGTGTTTTGTTTAGGTTTGTTGTTTTTTATTGTATAAGGGTTGTATATATAAAATCATTATTGCAAGACATCATCATGAAAAGAAAGCATTGTTTGTCCTTAAAAAACAATCTATGATCTATGTATTACCTTGTTGTCTTGATGACAAAAATATCGCTGAATAAACAGCTCCATAGCAGACATTTAAAAGTTGCTCTGGTCCATAGGGGGTGAATAGGTGTGAGAGGCAAAGTAGGTAATGTGGATCTGCAGAGCTGACATCATTGATGATGGACCCCAGTGACAGAACTACCAGGGTCACAAAGTGCCCTGGCATTCTGCCACCATCAAGGGGGGCCAAGACAGCAGGAAAGGGTCCTGCTGCTAAATTAGAGGGTCTCTGGATCAGTGGAGGCTCTCTCGGTGATCGCCAAGTAGGATTGCTGAGAGCAGAGTGTGCAGCACATTTAACCTTTGCAGAGCACCTCCGTGCAGAGCCCTCTTTCTTTCCCCGATCTGCCCCCAGTGTGGGCACAGCGCCCTCCAACATCAGCCAGCTCCCCTCCCAGCTCCTCCTTCCCAAGACACAAGCTTGAAGTTCTCAATGGTGAGCAGACTCTGCCCTCTTATGCCTGCTCTGGAGGACCCATTGATGCCAGCTACAGTGCCCGGAGAGTGCATGTATGTGGGGCATGGGTCAGCAGTGTTTGGGGCCCCTGAGATGTGGGGGGGGCAGGATCAGCTCTCTGCACATCCTCCCAAACTTCCCTCCTGCCTCTGCCAGCTGATCTCTGGAGTTTCTGCCCAGCCAGCTGCCCCTCCCCCTATCTCCCCCAACACCTGGGTGCCTCTTCCAGGGCTGCCTATATTGTTGCCTCTTCATCTGCCCCACCTATTCCAATATATCCTCCTCATCTCATCCCTCTGCTGCCCCTGCCCATACCCCCTCTCTGACTGACACCCCAGTTCAGACCCCCCCCCCTCATTCCTGCACCTCATCCCAACCTTTGTCATCTCTTGTGAAATTCAGTGGCTGCATTGTGCCATGTTTGGGGTCACACAGAACAAAGCGCCTTGCTGGGCACTGTGGGAAGTGACCGGTGGAGGTGAACCCTGTGTGTGTGATTGGTGGAAGTGAGTTCTGTGTGTGCGATCGGTGGAAGTGAGACAGTGGCAGAGCTACCAGGTTGCACAGGTTATAGTTGCGACCGGGCCCTGGTGTTCCACTACCATGAGGGGGCCAAGACAGCAGGAAAGGGTCCCACTGTGGGTTTAAAGGGCCACGGGGTTATCAATGGGAAGGGGCCTGGGACCGACGGAATAGGCCTCGGGACCAGTGGGTTATGAGGGCCCTTCACGGTTTCTGGCCCTGCAGGTTCTAGTTATGCCTCTGATGGACCCCTTATTTTTAAAGGCTGCTTCCAGGTTCCGACAAGCCCCCCAACCACAGACATCCATAACCACCTTACCAGGTTTGTGGGGAAGTGACCCTAGCTCTCATCAACATGTGAACAAGGTACTTTACCAGCCAGGGAGTTTCCCCTTGGCAAGGTACCCCCCATGTTGAGGGCATGTTGCCTGGTACGGCTTAGGAGGGGGAGGCGTACACTCCCCCTTTTTCCTGGCATGCCAGGCTGCATGCTCAGATAAGCGCCTGGAATGAGAACCTACAGCTTTTTTTTTGTTTTTTTAGGGGATATTTTTCTAACAAGCAATATTCCAGTGTGCACCAGATATAGTGTACAGAACAGTAGCTACATGACACCTGAAAAGAGGAGGAAACATAAAAGCAGAGTGGTGGAGAGTGCTATTGAAAGCCTCTAAAGGGGAAAAGGCTCACTGGGACCTTTATAATTTATAGATCATACCTCAAAGGTAAGAGAACATCTGGGGTAAAGAGTACCCACTTGATGAAGGACAGAGGTTTGGGAGTAGATCACAGTGAATTTTGAATATTTAGTTATAAATAATATGGATTGTTTATAAGAACAAAGCAGAGCAGAGATCCACAGCTCAGGTGGGAGAATCTGTCCACATGACAACTATTAGCCGTGCACTCCACAAATCTGGCCTTTATGGAAGAGTGGCAAGAAGAAAGCCTAATGCCCCGTACACGCGGTCGGACTTGCCAATGGGATAACCTCCATCGGCATTTCCGACTGAAAGATTTAGAACATGTTCTCTATCTAAGTCCATCAGAAATTCCAACAGAAAAAGTCCGATGGGGCATACACACGGTCATAATATCCAACCAAAAGCTCCCATCAGACTTTTTCTGTTGCAAATTCCGACCGTGTGTACACGGCATAAGACCAAAATTGAACTTTTTGGCCTAAAAGCAAAATGCTATGTGTGGTGGAAAACTAACACTGCACATCACTCTGAACACACTATCCCCACCGTGAAACATGTTGGTGGCGGCATCATGTTGTGGGGATGCTTTTCCTCAGCAGGGACAGGGAAGCTGGTCAGAGTTGATGAGAAGATGGATGGAGCCAAATACAGGGCATTCTTAGAAGGAAATCTGTTAGGGTCTAACTTGACACCCTAACATAGGTTCACCTTCCAGTAGGACAACAACCCTAAACATACAGCTAGAGCTGCAATGGAATGGTTTAGATCAAAGCATATTCATGTGTTAGAATGGCCCAGTCAAAGTACAGACCTAAATCCAATTGAGAATCTGTGGCAAGACTTGAAAATTGCTGTTCAGATGCTTTCCATCCAATCTGACAAAGCTTGAGCTATTTTGCTAAGAAGAATGGGCAAAAATTTCACTCTCTAGATGTGCAAAGCTGGTAGGGACATACCCAAAAAGACTTGCAGCTGTAATTGCAGGGAAAAGTGGTTCTGCAAAGTATTGACTCATTGGGGGATGAATACATATGCATGCCACGCTTTTCAGATATTTACAGTGTTTGTAAAAAAAAATTAAAACTTTATAATTTTCCTTCCACTTCACAATTATGTGCCACTTTGTGCTGGTCTATCACATAAAATGTATATAGATAAATTACTGCGCCGCCTGAAAGGATAAGCTGCCAACACAACAATAAGACTAATTGTAAAACGTACATGTGGATAAATGTGTAGCGCTGAAAGTGTTAATTATAACAACCTGGGAAAGGTTCCATGGAGGTATAAATAATCCTGAAACTTTGAATAAATCAGAATATGAGTGCGAACCTGTGCAAATTAAAGAAAGGCAATCTAAAGGGCCCAATAACATATAAGCAGTATTGAATCCATACAAAGAATAGTAACTAAAGTGCACATATAAGTGTGAAGTGTTGAAACACACAAGTGAGTATTATAAAATCCACATGAAAAATATCCAAATAAAAAAAAAACACTATCTATAAAGTGAAAAGTTCACAGAAATGAAAATAATCGTGTAGGTAGTACAATGTGATGAAATGATCAGTTCACAAAGTAAAAAATCACATATAATAACAATGTGATGATAAATCCATATGCAGGGGACGTCACAATGGAATCACAATGTGGTCTCAAGTGAGGTATCCATACTTTTTCTAATGTTGGTTATCAGAACATTCAATAAATTCAGCAACACCTGGGGTTGTGCCTCTACCTTCTAGGGGTAATGGGGATTCAGTACTCTTACCCTGAGTTGTGGATCCACACGCCAGACGCGGTGAATTGTACATGATGGGATGCAAACCAAAGTTGCAGGAGACAAACTTCACTGAAGACGCGCTCAGGCCCCTTTTCTGATAATCAGCAGGTGTAGGGATTAGAAATATTGCTCACCACACTCTCCAGGCAATGATGAAAATGGCAATCGTCAAAGATATAAAGAGAAAAAGAGATTCTACATGGCATAGATCAAAAATTGCAGGGTTTATATATAAAAAAAGTACTGACATCATGATAGATGCATACAATAAAAAGTGATCACATGGACATGTAAAAATGCGCAGAGGACAGAGCTTTAGCAAGCGTTAAAATCCAACACGTTTCGTCCGAACTGACTTCAACTGGGGCATATGCTTGCTAGCTGTCACTGCGCTATTTATAATAAAAATCTAGATACATAATTAGTTGATTGAACAGACCGCCCACAATCAAGCCAGCATGCTAGCTAGGTCCGGGTGTGAGCGGCCTGCATCTCACAACTTGTATGCACCAGCCAATGATGGGGATGATGCATATAATACGTCATACGCACACGAACGGTATGCGTCTCACACTTTGTTTTCAGTAGCCAATAACCATGCGCATGCCGTACACGTGACAAAAACCCAGCATGCTAAGCATGTCATACAGGTTAGCCGTGCGGCAGGCATCGTGTGTTTCATGCCTCGCTTCCGATGGCCAATCACAAAAGTTTGGCCAAGATGACGTGACATGCACATGACCTACTGCATTATTGGTCTGTCAATCAATATAATATACACAAGAAATCGCCAATCCTCAACATGATAGATATCACGTGACCCATGGTTGGCCTGCCAGGGGGGCGTGTGAAGCACCCTCATCGCAATAGGATGTACAGGTCAAACAGAGGTGTGCCCATCAGGATCATGATCCATCAAATTGGATTGAAGTCCAAGGGAACTCACGTCCGACAGTCATCTCCATGCTCAGTCTCAGCCGCTCCCGCAAAATAAGTAGGCCGGGTCAAAATAAATTCTAACAGGAAGTAATCAGTACCACAAAGGAACAAAATCTGTAAACAATGTCTTCAGGTATAGACAATGATCTAACAATTAAAGAATAATAAAATGCTTACAATGATTGTAAAGTAATAATGTAATGTGTATCATAATGTACACTCAAGTCCTAAAAAAGGAACAAGAGTGCAAATGTATATTAATTTGGAACCACAGAACATAAAATTGATGAAAAAATGAAAATAAATGAAATATTAAAAAATTATATTAGGCTTGATTTATAAAGGTATTAATGTCCCAATCTATATTCATCGCATGGGGCGAATAAGATTTTAATTGATGGATCCAGAATGTCTCAAGCCGTGAGACTCCTCTTAGACTAGATTCACCCCTCCAATGGGGGATGAATTTGTCTATGATCTGAAACTTAGTGCCTAGAGGGTTTTTATTGTGGTGGTGAAGATAGTGTCTAGGTACACTATGATTAATGCGACCCTTTTTAATACTCGCAATGTGTTCATTTACTCTTGTAGAAAAGGTCTGTATAGTTCGTCCCACGTACTGCTTCTTACAAGGGCAAGTGATTAAATATACAATGTAACGGGTAACGCATGTGGTGAAATGTTTCATTTGGTATTCTTGGAAAGTCTTGGTTGACACAAGAGTTCCTGATTTTCTTCGCCCGCAAGTGTTATGTAAAAAAACATTACACTTGCGGCACGGATAATAGCCCTTCAGGTTATGGAAAAAGGAGGGTTTGGCAGGGGGATCAATCACATTGAGTGCAATTTGTCCACCAAGGGGCAGGACTCCCCTATAAATGACACCAGCACGTTCAGGGAGTGCTGGGCCCAGCACTTGATCATTCTTTAAAATCTTCCAATGTTGATTGAAGATATCTTTTATTTGTTTGTGCTGTACTGAAAAAGATGTAGCAAAGGACCATCTCTATTTGGGGTCCTGGGCCCGCTTGGGTTGGTCTAACAGTAGTGTGTTCCTATCAAAGACACTTCATTAATCTCCTCATCAATCTTTGAAGAGTGATACCCCTTTTCTACAAATCTGGACTTGAGAACCATGGCCTGGTGGTTGAAGTCAGATAGGTCCATGCAATTACATCTAATACGCAGCAGTTGGCTGCATGGTACAGACTTCAGCCACGATTCATGATGGCAGCTATTGACCGGAATGTAGCAATTCTGGTCGGTAGGTTTAAAAAAAGTTTTAGTTATTAATTGGTGATTGACAATGGAGATTTCCAAGTCAAGAAAATGTATATTGGAAAAACTGGCTTCATAGGATAGTTTTATACCTCTATCATTACAATTCAATGTGGACCTGAACTCGCTTAAAGAATCCTCTGTGTGATAAACCTCTGTTGGGTTTTAGGAATGCTGTTACTCCTGGATAAACAGAACTCCACAGATGAAAGGCCAAGATTGTGTGGTATATATGTATACAAGGCAGTAACATCTGCAGTTACCAACAGCAGGTCATCACTATAATTGACTTGTTCTAAAAGTCCAATAGTGTCATTAGTGTCTTTAAGATATGAAGGGATAGATTTCACCAAAGGTTGTAAATGGAAATCCACAGACAACACCTATCCACACCTATAACAGATTCTCACCACTCAGAGGGGAATATCCACGGAAACTCATAATTCACACTATCAGTATATGGATAGAGAAGAAAACCATTATAACAGATCCCCTTTCAACTATAATCAAACCCACCTTGGACCCTCTTATACTGGGGGTTTTCCCAGGGAGGTAGCTGGTTACAAACGAGGCCCAGAACAAAACGAGGTTCCAGAGGGGGGTAGCGTGCCAGGAAAAAGAAACCGAGCGTAAAGGATAATGGTATTTTCAATTTAAGTCATGCCACATTCACAGATGCTGAACAATTGATTTTAGACAAAGGACTTAAGTTTGCTCCACCTAAAAAAATTAAACAAATTTGCTACCTTTATTGATGTGCAGAAATATATACACAAACTAAATATTCAAAGACACTTTGAATTCACAGATGCTGAACAATTGATGCTGAACAATTCACAGATGCTGAACAATTGATTTTAGACAAAGGACTTAAGTTTTCTCCACCTAAAAATTAAACAAATTTGCCACCTTTATTGATGTGCAGAAATATATACACAAACTAAATATTCAAAGACACTTCATTACCAACCCCATGAGATCATCCCTTCCGGATATAAGGGCGAGCACAGTCCATTCGGGCCTTTTGAATCCGTCCCCTTTTAATCCTCCACGTCCCACTGCACCCTCAATTCGGGTCTTTTGCAACTTGGTACTTAAAGACTTAGATCAATTACCCAAAAAGAAAGTATATCGTGATCCTAATATCAAGGCTGGTCTTAAACAACTTTGCAAATGAAAATACCTTACCATCCGTCCAGCCGATAAAGGAGGTGGTATCGTCATCGTTGATAAAAGTGACTACTACCTAGAGATGTCCAGAATTTTGAGTGATGTGGAAACTTATAGACCCCTATTTAAAGATCCCCACTTCAGACTATAAAAAGGTACTAGTCGATCTTATTGATAAAGGATCCCAGTTGGGGATCCTTGATAAAAAAAGAAAGAAGCTACCTGGTGCCCTTAGTTCCACGTATACCCATAATTATTACCTCCCAAAAGTCCATAAAGACGCCACGCATCCTCCGGGATGCCCTATAATAAGTGGAATCGATTCTGTGACCTCCTGTATAGGGCGCTATATTGACTTCCATTTACAACCTTTGGTGAAATCCATCTCTTCATATCTTAAAAACACTAATGACACTATTGGACTTTTAGAACAAGTCAATTATAGTGATGACCTGCTGTTGGTAACTGCAGATGTTACTGCCTTGTATACGTGTATACCACACGATCTTGTATTTCACCTGTGAAGTTCTATTTATCCAGGAGTAACAACATTCCTAGAGCCCAACAGAGGTTTATCATGAAGTTACTTTGTTTTGCAACAAAACATAACTATTTTTGGTTCAACAATAACTTTTATTTGCAGCAGAAAGGTGTTGCTATGTGGGCTAAATTCGCCCCCAGTCTAGCCAACCTTTTTATGGCACATTGGGAGGAGGATGTCGTCTATGCCCTTGATAGACCAGAATTGGTCCTTTGGGCTCGGTACATAGATGACATTCTCCTCTTGTGTAAAGGGGATAGGGACTCTTTAAGTGAGTTCATGTCCACCTTGAATTGTAATGATAGAGTGTCAGGGCTGGGCTCAGCCCTTCCTTGCCAGCTCCTTTCTCTCCGCAGTGACTCAGCTGTTGATGATCTGCTCATCAGTCCTGCCTACTTAAAGCCGTCCAGCTCACTTCATCTCTGCCTTCTCCTTTGGTCACATCTCAAAGACTTTCTCCTGCATTCCTGTTGAAGATTTGCTCGGCTGACGTCCCTTCTGACTCCTGATCCTGCTTGCTGTATTACTACGTTGATCTCTGGCTCTCTGACATTGGCATTGGCTGACTACCCAATCTGTTTACTGAACTCTGGCTATGTATTGACTAAGCTTACTCTGTTTACCCTTTTATTATTATTAAACTAGTGTGATTAACTGTACTTCTGTCTCGGCCTGATTCATGGTTTCTGACATAGAGGTATCAAACTATCCTATGAAGCCAGTTTTTGAAACATACATTTTCTTGACTTGGAAATCTCCATTGTCAATCACCAATTAATAACTAAAACTTTTTTTAAACCTACCGACCGGCATGGCTACATTCCGGTCGATAGCTGCCATCACAAATCATGGTTGAAGTCGGTACCACACAGCCAACTGCTGCATATTAGATGTAATTGCACAGACCTATCTGATTTCAACCACCAGGCCATGATTCCCAAGTCCAGATTTGTAGAAAAGGGGTATCACCCTTCAAAGATTGATGAGGAGATTAATAAAGTGTCTTTGATTGATAGTAACACACTACTGTTAGACCAACCCAAGCGGGCCCAGGACCCCAAATATAGATGGTCCTTTGCTACATCTTTTTCAGTACAGCACAAACAAATAAAAGATATCTTCAATCGACATTGGAAGATTTTAAAGAATTATCAAGTGCTGGGCCCAGCACTCCCTGAACGTGCGGGTGTCATTTATAGGGCGTCCTGCCCCTTGGTGGACAAATTGCACCCAGTGTGATTGATCCCCCTACCAAACTCTCCTTTTTTCATAACCTGAAGAGCTATTATCCGTATCGCAAGTGTAATGTTTGTTTACATAACACTTGGTACTGATTACTTCCTGTTAGAATTTATTTTGACCCGGCCTACTTATTTTGTGGGAGGGGCTGAGCATGGAGATGACTGGCAGACTTGAGTTCCCTTGGACTTCGATCCAATTTGATGGATCATGATCCTGATGGGCACAACTCTGTTTGACTTGTACTTCCTATTGCTACGAGGGTGCTTGACACGCCCTCCCTGGCAGGCCAACCATGGGTCACGTAATATCATTGAGGATTGGCAATTTCTTATTTATATTGACAGACCGATAATGCAGTAAGTCATGTGCATGTCACGTCATCTCGGCCAAACTTTCGTGATTGGCCATCGGAAGCGAGGCATGGAACACATGCTGCCTGCCGCATGGCTAACCCGTATGACGTGCTCAGCACGCTGGGTTTTTGTCACGTGTACGGCATGTGCACGGTTATTGGCTACTGAAAACGAAGTGTGACACGTATACCTTTCGTGTGCGCATGACGTGTTATACGCATCATCCCCATCATTGGCTGGTGCTTACGAGTCGTGAGACACACGCCGCCCACACCCGGACATAGTTAGCATGCTGGCTTGGTTGTGGTCGGTCTGTTCAATCAACTAATTATGTATCTAGTTATTATTATAAATAGTGCAGTGACAGCCAGCAAGCATATGCCCCTGTTGAAGTTTGTTCGGGTTTTAACGCTTGCTAAAGCTGTCTACTGTGCATTTTTACATGTCCATGTGATCACTTTTTATTGTACGCATCAGTCATGATGTCAGTACTTTTTTTATAAATAAACCCAACAATTTTTGATCTATGCTACACTCGCTGGCTGACTATCAGAAAAGGGGCCGGAGCTCGCCTTCAGTGAAGTTTGTCGCCTGCAACTTTGGTTTGCATCCATGCATGTACAATTCAACACCACTGGCGTGTGGATCCACAACTCAGGGTAAGAGTACCGAATCCCCATTACCCCTAGACGGTGGAGGCACAACCCCAGGTGTTGCTGAATTTATTGAATGTTCTGATCACCAGCATTAGAAAAAGCATTGATACCTCACTTGAGACCACATTGTGATTCCATCTTGACATCTCCTGCATATGGATTTATCATCACATTGTTATTATATGTGATTTTTTACTTTGTGGACTGATCATTTCATCACATTGTGCTACCTGCACGATTATTTTAATTTCTGTGAACTTTTCACTTTATAGATTGTGGGTTTTTTTTATTTGGATATTTTTCACATGGATTGTATAATATTCACTTGTGTGTTTCAACACTTCACACTTATATGTGCACTTTAGTTACTATTCTTTGTATGGATTCAATACTGGTTATATGTAATTGGGCCATTTAGATTGCCTTTTTTTAATTTGCACAGGTTCGCACTCATATTCTGATTCATTCAAAGTTTCAGGATTATTTATACCTCCCTGGAACCTTTTTCAGGTTGTTATAATTAACACTTTCAGCGCTACATATTTATCCACTATCACATAAAATACCAATAAAATACATTTACGTTTTTGATTATAACATGACAAAATGTGGAAAATTTCAATTGGTACGAATACTTTTTCAAGGCACTGTACATTTAAGTGGCTATTTGATTTAGTGATACATTGCATGTAAAGTGCAGTTTAATTGATTTAAATATGCCTCATGCAAATTAATTTTGATGAGCAGAATAAGTAACACTGCACTTCTTCAATTTAGATTTTAGAAAGTGTGTGAATCACATATTTGTCTTGGCACGCTGCTGACAAGAAAATAAGGAAGGGGATTAAGCAGCGCAAGAGATATATTTGCAAAGGCTGGGGATATTACAAACAATGTTAAACAAGCAGGCAATAGAAGAAATGGTGGAGGTTAGGACAAGATGTGCTAGAGAAAAGTGCAAGGATATGATAGTGGTTGGTGTGTGCAGGAGAGAGGTACAGAGGATATGTGTAATTGATTAACTCATGTAATTGATTAACTCATGTGCTACCCATTCAAATACCCTTATTCAATGGTGCCCCAAAATTATAGAAAAGTGAATAAAAAAATAAAATAAAAATAAAATAAGCTTATATGTACAGATAAAAATGCTTGCACACGATTGCATTCCCACAATTCTTAAAAGTGCTAGATTAAAATAAGTGCAGTGCTACCAATCTCTACCGCGCTATCAATAAACCCAATGTTAATATCATGAAACAAGGCAGGAGGGAGGGACCGGATGCGGAAGTCGGGTCAGAGCAGCGGCTGAGCCCGTAAGCCTGTGAACCCTCTCCCACGAGATGCCCGACTAGGGAGGAGACGGCGAGTGTCTCCCTCCTCTGGCCTGGACTCCTCCTGTCTCTGAAGGCAACCCCCCCCCCGTTAGCGGTCTGATCGTCCCGCTGCCGGCACCACTGTGGGGTTTGCCGCTGGGATGAGAAGCAGCTCCATGCCCTTTAGATGCGCTGGATGATCGCCTGCCTTCCACGCTCCAGCAGGCCATGTGTCTCGAGCATTGTCAGCCCTTGGAAGAAGAGAGAAAAAGACGAGGACTGTATGAGACGGGACACCCATAACTTACAAACCGCAAGTACCAGGGCCATTGTTTATATCCTGAGGGAGTAGAGTGCAATGCTAAAGCTGGATGTTGATGTAAAAGCGTGAGTTACAGATGTAAATGTGTGTTATAAGAATTGTGACAGGGGCTCTGACGGTTAAAGATATCCTTTTGCTCTTACATTATTATGCTGACATAAAGACTACAACGCAACCTTGGTGAAGGTATATCGGTCCTAAACCCGACATATTAGCTAAGAAGCATGTGTCCTGGTAAAGCTGTGGAGAAAACTTAGATCAAAAAAAAAAGTGCAAGGGATAAAGGGGTTGGCAGCAATAATTCAGGGGTCTACTTGCACTAGAACGCCTTGAGCACAGCCCACACCTGATAATAGATGATCCCCAGCAAAAGGTGGGATTTCCCGCCCAGACGTGGGTACAAGGGGACTGTGGATAGCTACGACTGCACAGATCTACTGGTGACAAGGAATGTTTTAAGGCTTACGTTCTCACGCTTTTTTTTTTCCGTATTTAAATCACTTTTGTGTGCCTTGAATAAAGCTACATGAAGGTATAGATCCCTCATTGGGAAGGGGTGACTGTGGTGGGAGACCCCTAACTGAGCATTTCTTTTAACATATATGTATTACTGAAAAATGAGAGGTAAATCATTGAAAGGGGCAGCAGTGACCCCCTATCCACTCTACCCAACAACCTAGGACAAGCGCAAGCCCAGGTACTATAAAAAAATATATGGTCCAAGAAGGAAGTAAAGAAAGCCTGGGCAAACAAGTGACGGTTAAAAGCATAACTACAGAAGGCAGCCACAAGACGTTGGCAAGAAAACAACTGGAAGATATAGACGCCAGTTCGGCGGGTAGCAGCAGAGGAAGAAGTCAGAATGGATCCCAAACAAAAAAAACAGCTACCAACTAAGAGTGAAACGGCAGAAATGTTTGCGAGATTGGAACCATTTATAAAAGGAGAGATAGCAACCCTCCATGAAGACATGCACCACATAGTAAAAAGAGTGGAAGATAATGAAGCCATACTGGACACACAGGGAGAAGAGATAAAAAAAACTCAAGACACAACTAATTGAGATACAACAAGACCAAAGACAGATATTATATAGAATCGAAGACCAAGAGAACCGGAGTAGAAGGAAGAATCTTAGGATCAGAGGCCTACCGGAGATACAAGGAGATAAGGAGGATCTGCAGGAAAAAATGGACACAATTTTTGGGCATATGGTAAAGACAGTGATTAATACCAGCAAAATTAAATTCAAAAGAATCCATCAGATCAAAAAACCGCCTGAGATCACTGGGGATGTACCAAGAGATGTCATTGCAAGATTCCACAAGAGACAGGTTAAGGCGAGTTGTCAACTTATCGGCTCCTATTCTGTGGATTGGTTAAAAAAAAAAAAAGCAAACTTATCCCTGAAGTTAGAAATGCTGTCTAGTTTAAATATACTATCTTACAACATAAGAGCTTAAACTCCCCCATAAAACAGGCCAATATTTTGAGAGAACTGAAGTTTTTGAAAAGTGAAGTTGCATTGCTTCAAGAGATACACCTTTGTCTAGGCAAAAGTCAAAAAAATTTTCCTAAAGACTTCCCAGTATGGTTTTATGGAGACTCCCTGATTAGGGGTGCAAAAGGAGTTGCTATTGGGTTCTCCAAGGAGGTAAAGTTCGAGCTGGAAGAGAGACTGACCGACCCTGAGGGGCGATATCTCTTTCTGAGAGGTAAATTAAACGGCTCGGAATGCTCACTGGCGAACATCTACGACCTGAATAAGAATACAAATAGATATATAATGGGAGTCTTGGCAAAGTTTGAGGAATTCAAGAAAGGGGACGCCATAATAGCTAAGGATTTTAATTTATGCCTGGACCCAGGGAGAGATAGTACGTCCCATGCACGGGGGACAGGCGGGGTTTGGGTGAACAAATTGAAAAAGAAGTTGCACCAGTATCAACTTGTTGATGTCTGGAGGATGCAACACAATAACATAAGAGACTACACATACTACTCCCCTGTGCATGCGATGTACTCAAGAATAGATTTCTTTCTGGTGGATCACCGGTTACTGGATGCGGTCACTGGTACAAGTATTGGTAACATTACTTTTTCAGACCATGCGCCTGTGTGCCTACAAATGAAAATAGGGGAGCGCAAAACCAAGGGCTACAGTTGGAGATTGAATGAGGATCTCCTCCAAGATAAGGTAATTGACAATAGAATTAAAGAATTAGACCTGTACTTTAAAATAAATGTGCCCGGGGAGATAGCAGAGGCTACAGTCTGGGAGGCCCATAAAGCTTATATTAGGGGCATTTTAATGATGGTGGGATCTGAGAAAAAAGAAGAATGATAAAAGATAAGACAGCCCTGTCAAAGGAAATCTATGAGTTGGAGCAGCAACATAAGATATCGGGAGACGGGGAGGTGAGAAGAGAAGACATGCGGGACCTAATTGAGCAAGAAATGCGTAAGGAATATAATCTCATGAATAAAGAAAGATACATAAGTGGCAACAAACCGGGCAAATTCCTGGCAAGGGCTTTGAGAAAAAAGAAAAACTAACTATATTGAAAAAATAAAGACAAAGTCAGGGGAAATTAGATATAAAACGAGCGATATCGCAAAAGCATTCCAAGAATATTACGGAGGGTTATACGCAATTAATAAAAATGATTTGCAAGAGGTTAACAGGAAAAAAAAAGAGAAAAAAAAAATTACTTAAAAGATGTTCGTCTACCTAAAATTGCCGAATGTTGCTAAAGCCATTTTAGATGCCCCTATAACAGATGAGGAGCTCTCCAGGAAAAGCTCTCCAGGAAACCCCAACCGATAAAAGTCCTGGGCCCGACGGGTTGACAGTTCTATACTATAAAAAATATCAGGACCTATTGATCCCCAAAATGTGTTCTTATATGAATGGGATAGGGGAGAAATGGGAAATGAGGAAGGAAGCACTAGAAGCCAGCATCGCTATTATTTGGAAAGAAGGAAAAGACAATACGCTGTGCTCCAGTTATAGGCCCATATCACTCCTAAACGTAGATACGAAAGTATTCGCCAAAATTCTAGCTGATAGGATGAAACGGATAATCAATGAGATCATACACCCAGATCAGGTGGGATTTGTACCAGGTAGAGAGGGGAGGGATAATGGTATCAAAACGTTACTGGTTGTCCAGAAAATTATAGACAGTGGAGCCCCAGGACTACTCCTGTCAATTGACGCTGAAAAAGCTTTTGACAGGGTAGACTGGGGCTTCATGTGAGACACATTAGAAGAGATCGGACTAGGTGATAGAATGCTCAGATGGATAAAGGCCATCCCACAGAGAGAGTGAAGGTAAATGGCACTCTCGCTGAATCATTTGAAATGCGCAACGGTACAAGACAGGGGTGCACACTTTCCCCACTGTTGTTTGTATTGACTTTAGAGCCCCTCCTAGCTAAGATAAGGCAAAACCTGGATATTAGTGGGGTTAAAATAGGTAAAGAGGACTACAAATTAGCCGCCTATGCGGATGACATATTATTTTATGTCACCCGTCCGATGACCACCCTTCCGAACCTGATAGCGACCATAAAAGATTACGGGAGGCTTTCCAACTTCTGGGTTAACCCGGTTAAGTCGGAAATGTTAGATATTCATAAAGGCAAATTAGGTGACACTGCATATCGAAAGTTTTTCCCATTTAGATGGGGGATAAAAGAACTTAATTATTTAGGAGTTAAAATAACCTTATCAAAGGAGTCATTATTTAAGGCTAACTTTATGTCACTCCTCAACGAGATCAAGAATGAATTGAACAGAATTTCACTGAGTCAACTTTCATGGGGAGGTAGAATCAACTTATATAAGATGACAATTTTGCCAAAAATCATCTACAAGATGCAAATGCTCCCAATCCTACTCCCATAGGTTTTTTTTTAACAGTTTGCACACCATGTTTTTAAGGTTCATTTGGAGAGGGAAAAAATCTTGAATAAATTTTACACAATTAACTTAAGATAAGATAAATGTGGGGTGGGGGGCACCAGATATCAGAAAATACTATGAGGCAATCGCCTTATCACGCATACTAGATTGGTTTAAAAATAATAAAGAAAAACAATGGGTGAAAATAGAGAATACAGTGAGTGAAGCAGAATTGGGTAGGATAGTATGCATACCACCACAGTGTAGAAAACTGAACACGGAAGTAAAGGAGATCACAAAGCATGCACTTAAAATTTGGGATCATTTGCACAAAAGGGAGCACTGGGAGTTTAATTCACCACTAATCCCGCTTAAGGACACAGAACATTTTGCACCGGGAAAAGAAAAGAAGACTTGTTCGGGAAGTGGATATTGAAGGAAGATGCTCAACTAAAAGATGTCATGAGACAGGACAAAATGTGCACATTTCAAGAATTAAAAGATAAAGATGAATGGTTTGTCATAGACTCTTGGTGGTATAAGCAATTGAATCATTTTGTTGACTCACTCCCGCAGCCAATTAGGTCAATGGAAAATCTGCTCCCTTTGGAGAAAATATGTATGGAGAAAAAGGGAAGGGGGGGTTTTCAAGACGTATAGAGTATTGATGGATTCAGGAGGTGCGGTGATTCCGACATACATTGAGAAGTGGGAGAAGGAATTGGATACCAAGCTTAATGAAAGGGAGGTGTGGCAGATATTGAAAAGGATGAATGCCACCTCGGTTAATTGTAAGTTATCTGAAATGAATTATAAGTGTCTGGCTAGAATGTATATTACCCCCGATAGAGCTCATAGAATCCAGAGAGAAACATCGCAACTATGCTGGGGGGATGTAAAAAAATAGGGACAATGGCGCACATTTGGTGGCAGTGCCCAGAAATTAAAAAATACTGGGGTGAGATAAGGAGAACCATCAGTGAGATTATGAATATCACTATCCCAGACGACCCTTGGGTGTGTTTATACCATGGGGGTGAAGTGCCCACGAAGACATACCTGAAATCGTTATTACCACAGCTCCTTAATGCAGCCAAAAGTCTTATTCCCAGACATTGGCAAGATAAAAGAAGACCTACAATGTGGTTCAACAAAATGAATGAAATTTATTGTCTTGAATGTTTGAAGTATAGTGAAGGGGCGGAAATGGAAGTTTTCGAGATGAAATGGAGAGATTGGATAAAATATAAGTACTCACTCCGAGCGGCCGAGGCATGGGGAATATAGTTTGATGCCTCATAGTTGACACAGAAACTAGACGATTTATATTAAAGAAAGTGAGATAAGAGAGGACCAGACTTGATAGGAGTAATGGTAATAGGGGCAGGAGTCGGGAATGTGATAAGTGACACAAGGGTCAGGGTTTGGGGAGGGGGTGGGGGATAATGGGGTAAAGTAGGAGGGGAGGGTTTAGGAGGGTAGTAGGGGATAGATAATCTAATGGGGTTGATTTGTACTTTATATCAATATGATTAATTGGCTAACAATGATTGATGATAATGCCACAATGATGTGAAACAATAGCCCCGGAAAATACTTCGCTGAAGTGGCAAAAAAAAAAACCAAAAAAAAAAAAATATATCATGAAGCAAAAAAATGCATATTACAGTAAATAATGTAACAAATAAAATGTGAACTGATACTCAATTCGTCACTATGTATCAATTCAGTTCATATCATGAATCGTGTCAGTTCATAAAAGAGTGATGTGCAATCCTTATTGGAGAATTTTTCCAGTGCTTTTATGATCACTCAGGCTCCACCCTACGCGTTATGTCTAACACCACATGACTTCATAAGCCCCTGAGGGCTACGTAATGCGTAGGGCGGAGCTTGAGGGATCGCAGACCTGAAGTGACGTCATACCAGGAAGAGTAATACTTTTATGAATGCTAAGAGTTTTATTTCTTCATGTAAGCATAATTTTAATATAAATAAATTGTTACCATACAGTTGTACACTATTGGGGGCATCCTCTTTATTCCAGCATGGCAAGAGAGTAACTAACATCTCAAGGGTAAGGCATTCCTAAAGGGACCAGTACCCTTATCCTCCAGGAGGCATACCCGACAGGATACGAGTACCCTATTGCATGGGAGGCCATAGTACAAGACCCTTTCACTGCACAACAACTGGAGACAACAAGTTGGATATAATTACACATGTGCTGTATCATATCAGTAATAGGGATGAGCTTCGAGTTTGAGTCGAACCCATGCTCAACTCGAACATTGCCTGTTCGATTGTTCATCGAATTGCGAAAGTTATGGGTCGTTCGCGCCAAATTGGAGTGGCGCGTCACGGCCCATAATTCACTGCGGCATCGCAGTGCATTGCTGGCTGATGGTTGGCCAAGCATGCACTATGACCCGCATGCTTGGCCAATCACAGCGCCGTCTGTACAGAGAGCTGTAATTGGCCAAAGTCAGGGTGGCTTTGGCCAATTATGGCTTAGGGGGTTTAGTACACACCCCACACTATATAAGGCCGCCTGTGTGGCGGCCTTGTGTAGTGTGTTGCGGTGGCGGAGAGAGATAGACAGAGAGACAGTGTCATTTGATTTAAGTTAGATAGAGTAGGCAGGCAAGTCAGTTAGCTGCACTTACAGTGTATTGTGTATATATATATATGCATCCTAGGTTTTGTATAAACATATATACACTGTATTCAGTTTAGCTAGATCCGTTCCTGTTATTCTCCTCCTAATATACTGACAGTCAGGCAGGTGTTTTTACAGTATTTACAGTTAGTGTACAGTGTCCTTTGCACAGTGTGCACCTAAAGTTACCTGAAAAAAATTGCTGGTGTTCTTCTGATCCTATTAGTACCACAGGCAGGCAGCTGCAGTATTTACAGTTAGTGTACTGTGTCCTCTGCACAGTGTGCACCTAAAGCTACCTGAAGACAATTGCTGTTGTTCTGATCCTATTAATACCACAGGCAGGCAGCTGCAGTATTTACAGTTAGTGTACTGTATCCTCTGCACAGTGTGCACCTAAAGCTACCTGAATACTACAGGCAGTTGATTCTTCTAGCTGCAGTATAATCAGTATATATATACATCCCAGCTTTGTGCAGCTACATCTCACTGCAGGCCATTAGTATGTGTAGAGGGCCAACAAGGAGAGGCAGACAGTCACAAGCCAATAAAAGAGGGCAAGCAGGCTCTGTGTCTAGAGGCAACAGTGTTGGTCGTGGACATGGTGCATCCTCATCAGCACGTGGCCATGGGACACGCTTGTCCTTTTTTTCGGCAGCTGGCCGTGTTGAGCCACAACATGTGGAAGACTTGGTAGAGCGGATGACCAAGCCATCCTCATCCTCCTCATCCTCTCTCACCCAGGCTCAGGGTACTTTGTCTGGCAAAGCAGCTGCCAATGCGGCCTCTTCCCTTGGCTCAATGGCATCAGTCACTCCTTCCCTAGCCCCACCATGTCCTCCTGAGGAGTCCCCCGAACTCTTTGACCACAGTGTTGGGTATATGCTCCAGGAGGATGCCCAGCGTTTTGAAGGCTCTGATGATGGTACCCAGCTAGAGGAAGGCAGTAACATGAGCCCATAGAGAGGGAGGTGCCCAAGAAGGACAGCAATCTGGCAGTCATGTTCCCCCAGCTGCAGCATACTGCCAGCTTTGCTCCAGTGATGAGGAGGGAGGGGATGACAAATAAGTCACTGACTCCACGTGGGTGCCTGATAGGAGAGAGGAGGAGGAGGCACATCTCCAACGAGGCAGGATGCCCCCCAGGGGCCAGCTTAAGGGAAGCACACCGACTGCATCACACCGCAGAGCTCCGCATGTGCAGGGCGCTGCTGTCTCTGCGCGTTATTCCAAAAGTTCTTTGGTGTGGGCCTTTTTTGAGATGAGTGCATCAGATCGCACCGCTGCTATTTGCAACATATGTCTCAAGCGTATCTTACGTGGCCAAAACATCACCCACTTGGACACCACATGCATGACCAGACATATGTCGACCTGCCATGCAGTCCGTTGGCAAGCGTACCTAAAAGACCCACACCAAAGAACAAAGCGGACCTCTCCTTGCTCCTCATCAGCTGGGATCTCCAACCCCACTATACCTTCAGTCCTCTCTGAAACCTGCACTGAGAGGAATGAAGGTGTAGAATTAGGTGTGTCACAGCCAGACCTTGCGGGCAATCTGCTATCGGTACACTGACATCAGATTGTGCCAGGCAAATTTCTGTGCCCCAGGTGCTGCACCGCTGAAAGAAGTTCGCTCCCAGCCATCCACATGCCCAGCAGTTGAATGCTAGCTTGGCCAAATTGCTAGCACTTCAACTGCTGCCTTTTCAGTTGGTAGACTTTGCCCCCTTCCGTGAGTTTGTGGAATGTGCGGTTCCTCAGTGGCAGGTTCCCAAACGCCACTTTTTCTCATGGAAGGCGATTCCGGCTCTCTACCGGCATGTGGAAGGCAATGTCTTGGCCTCGCTGGACAGGGCGGTCAGTGGTAAGGTGCATATTACCGCTGACTCATGGTCCAGCAGGCATGGACAGGGACGTTATCTATCTTTCACAGTGCACTGGGTGACTCTTCTGGCAGCTGGGAAGGATGCAGGACAGGGTGCAGTAGTGTTGGAGGTTGTTCCTCCACCACGCCTCCAAAATTCAACTAGTGGTGATTCTGCCACACCTCTCTCCTCCACCCCCTCCTCTTCTTCTTCCTCCATGGCCTCTTCCTGTGCTGATTTGTCCTCGGAACCAGCGGTGCTCCATAGGTGTTCAAGGGTCTACGCTAGAATACAGGTAAAAAGATGCCATGTGGTGCTTTAGCTGATGTGCATGGGGGACAGGAGCCACACTGGGGCAGAGGTTCTGTCAGCTCTGCAGGGGCAGGTTCAGAGATGGTTAATGCCATGCCAGCTTAAGTCAGGAATGGTGGTTTGCAACAATAGCACCAACCTCCTCTCCGCCCTCTGACAGGGACAACTGACCCATGTGCCCTGTTTGGCTCACGTCCTTAACTTGGTGGTGCAGAGGTTCTTCAGCAGGTACCTGGGCTTACAGGATGTCCTGAGGCAGGCCAGGAAAGTCTGTGTGCATTTCCGCAGGTCATATAATGCCAGTGCTCGGCTGGCTGACCTCCAAAAGGAATTTAACATGCCCAAGAACCGCCTAATCTGTGACATGCCCACCAGGTGGAACTCAACATTTGCCATGCTGCAGCAGCTGCACACGCAGCAGAGGGCCATCAATGAGTACCTATGCGACTATGGCACCAGGACAGGGTCAGGATAGCTTGGTTTTTTTTCCCTACGCCAGTGGGCTATGATCAGGGATGCATGCACTGTCCTGTCACCATTTGAGGAGGCCACGAGGATGGTGAGCAGTGACAGTGCATGCATCAATGACACTGTCCCTCTTGTCCACCTGTTGGAGCACACGCTGCGTGGAATAATGGACAGGGCACTTGAGGCAGAACAGAGGCAGGAAGAGGAGGACTTCCTTACCTCTCAAGGCCCCCTTTATTCAGTGTTCCTGCGTGCCCACCGATCACACAGGAAGAGGACGAGGAGGAGGAGGAGGATTGTGTCAGTGTGGAGGTGGAGCCTGGCACTCAGCATCAGCAGCAGTCTTCAAGGCATCATTTACAGTCCAAAGAAACCCATGGACTTGTCCGTGGCTGGGAGGAGGTGGCTGCGGATCATGTCGTCGTTAGTGACCCAGAAGACTCTGGACCGAATGCCTCAGCAAACCTACGCTGCACAACGTGTTGCTGAGGCTTCGGTCAGTCACAGAAGGAGTGGTGGAGAAGGTGGCCATCTGACCGATGCGTTCAGACAATTTTAGTAGACATGTGCATTCGTTTTCGCCTGAATGCATTTTTGTCCGAATTTCAGGTATTTTCGTTATTGTTTTAACAAACGATAACGAAAGTGCAGAATCCGAAAAACGAAAGATCCGACAAATGCTTTATTTTCATTTTCATTGCTACAACAGTTCGATATAGATAGGAGATTCGACATGATGATGACAATAACAATCTGTGTCCATCAAACCTGTGGTCGAATGTGCCCAACCTTAACTCTATTAGTCCAAGATTATTCTACATAGAGAGAAAAGATTCGACATAGGGGAGAAAAGATTTGACGCAGGGAAGAAAAGATTCGACGTAGGGGAGAAAAGATAAATAAAAATAATGATGTTGATGAATGTTATTGGCTGATTGTAACCAAAGAGGAGGAGCAGTAAAATAGCTAGAACTAAGTACACACGTACTTTGGCTTATGGTGTCTGTTGAAAGTTCCAAGAAGATTCGACGGAGCAGGTAAACTATACGGTGTCGTACAGTTTAGCTGCTCCGTCGAATCTTCTTTGAACATTCTACAGACACCATAAGCCTTCAATGACAGATTTGACCTTAATTTGGATTTTCGGACTAATGCAATTTTTAACGAAAAACAAAATAAAAAACGAATTTCGGGAGTAACTAAATAAATTTATTTTTCGGACGAAAACGAAATTCCAAAACGAAATATTTCAGTGTGCACATGTCTAAATTTTAGTCCGCAGCCCCAAGGTATGATCGGCAACCATCTTTTACATAGTGCAGGAATTCCTAGGGGCAAGATTAGACTTGGACACCTTTCCCACCGAAAATCCTCTGGGTTACTGGGTCTTGAGGGTGGATCACTGGCAATTGAGCTACTGGCCTGTCCTGCATCCAGTGTTCTTTCGGAAGTGCTGCTGGAGGCTTTGTAACCGATCACAGGGTGCGCCTGTCCACCGACTCGGTCAATCGACTGACCTTCATAAAAATGAATCAGTCTTGGATCACCACCAGCTACCAAGCACCTGATGCTGATGTAAAGGAATATTTCTTTTTTAAATGTCAGATACCTTCAAGACTGCCTATGCTGATGTTGAATGACTATCCTGTTATGCTGAGTGACTATCCTCTTCCTCAATGATCATGCTGATAGCTTGTAAGAACATTTTTGGTTCTGGGCGCCGCCACCAGTGGCTAAGGCCCAATTTTTCAGCCCTTGTTTAACAGGGGTGTGTAATTACAATTTTTGATGCAATATTTTGCAGGAGGGATCGTTGCTGCGCTCAACTACAGTATCTGTGAGGGGTTGCAGTGTTGTGGCACCAGCACCATTGCCTAAGGCCCAATTTTTCAGCCCCTGTTTAACAGGGGCGTATAATTACAATTTTTGATGCAATACTTTGCAGCAGGGCTCATTCCTGCACTCCAACTATAGCATCTGTAAGGGGTTGCAGTGTTGTGGCACCAGTGCCTAAGGCCCAATTTTTCTGCCCCTGTTCAACAGGGACATGTAATTACAATTCTTGATCTAATATTTCACAGCAGGGCCCATTCCTGCGCCCACCAAGAGTAACTGTGAGGGCTTACAGTGTTGTGGCAACACCACCACCACCAAAGGCCCAATTTTTCTGCCCCTGTTCAACAAGTGCATGTAATTACAATTCTTGATATAACATTTCACAGAAGGGCCCATTCCAGCACCCACCAAGAGTAACTGTGAAGACTTACAGTGTTGTGGCACCAGCACCACCACCACCACCACTAAAGGCCCAATTTTTCTACCACTGTTCAACAATGCCATGTAATTACAATTCTTGATCTAATATTTCACAGCAGGGCCCATTCCTGCGCCCACCAAGAGTAACTGTGAGGGCTTACAGTGTTGTGGCAACACCAACACCTAAGGCCCCAATTTCTGCAGAGTATATAGGGCAGGCCCCTACTTTCAAACATCCAACTTACAAATGACTCCTAATTGCAAACAGAAGGAGACAACAGGAAGGGAGATGAAATCTACCCCTAGCAAGGGAAATTCTCTCCTGTAAGAGTTAATATGGGAAAAATGTGTCTCCTCTCCACTGATGCTTTATCACCAATCCTTGTTTCACTAAAAACCCCACATTTTCAAAAAACATTTGTCATTGGGACACAAAGTGCGGTGAAATCTTCTGAAGAGGTGCACAGACAGCAACACAAATGTTACAGCCACCATCCCTGTGCTGTCCTGACTTCTTGGGTTTTTAACTTTTAGGTTCGTTAACTTTTCGTAACAATTATGCATGTTCGTTATGATGAATTTATTATTATGAGGGGCTCCCACTATCCATGTGCTGTGCTGACTTCCTGGATTTTTAACTTTTAGGTTTGTTAACTTTTCATAACAATTATGAATGTTCGTTAGGAATTTGGATCCGAAATTCGTAAATGAAATTTTGTATTTCGTACAAAATTTGGAAGCATAGCAATTCGTATTTCAGATCCTCCCGAATGTACGAATTTACGGAAATTCGTATGAGACTAATCGCATATGTCTATTTCAGGAGGCTGATCACTAAAGTTGTAATACACTGCAGACTGATCACTGATCCCTCTAACTGCTGGCATAGACACTGCCAGATTTAGACCTTGTAGGGCCCAGGAACTTCAAGTTCCTGGGCCCCTCAACATAGAAATTAAATTATATGACAAATAAAAATGTGAACTGAAATGAATGATAACTGCAGAGAGAGAGTTAACAAAATATGGTATTCCCAAGATGAGAGAGCGAGCATCATCGAACGTAGGTACCTTTCCTGGCACATCATGGCAGCATACAATGGGTTCTGGCTCCACCCCCACAACCTAATGGGACTGGTTAATTATAAATCAAAGACAGACCTGGATCACAGCATTCTCCTTTTTGTTCTCACCTGATCGGGACTGAAGTCTCAATCGGTATCCCTTGCCGATTATCACCCCAGTCAGGTTCAGCCTCTCCTGGGTGGAAGTCCTTCCAGTACAGCCTCTAAATGAGCTACATGGTTGGAGCCCCATTCCTGTTGGGCAGGCCTGTCAAAGAAAGCTTTAAATAAGCTTTGTCGTAAGTGGCAGAGTTTTCCGTTTGCTTTCTATATGCTTTTCCCTTCTTTTCTCTGTTTGTCAGTGCTTTCCTGCATCTGTCTGCGTTGTGGGGGTTTGCCATTTCCAAGATGGCTGCAGCAGTGCAAGTACACTCTGAGCATGGATGGCAGGAAGTCATGTGGTCACTGTTGCCAGTTTCCTGGCCTGCCCTTTTCCAAGATGGTGCTGGGAGCCAACAGACTGCGATCTGAGCATTCTGAGGCACTGATATCATCACTAATGGCCAAGGGTACCAGTTTAAAATTTTCTGAAGGCATTTTTTGGGCAACACATGGTGGTGTTCTCTACTCATGCATGCTGGATGCTTATGTGGTCATTGTTTGCATTGTTTTCCCTTTTTATGGTATTCACCTTGGCTCTTCCTATCTCCTTCTCAGTGTTGCTCTTGGAACACTGTGCTCTTTATGGCATTCACCTGGGCTCTTCCTATCGCCTACTCAATGCTTGCTTTGGGATCACTGTCTCATGCTGTTTTTCATTTCAGTCTGCTGCTGTGCTCTGTTTCTATGGGGAACGCTGCCCAGTCAGATCACCCATTGCTTGTAAGGTAAAGGGATTAGGTAAGTAAGATATTGAGAAAAAGAAAGCCAATATCTAGAGCCTTGCAAGGACTTTAAGACAGAGGGAGTCCTCTAAAGGTGAAGGTAAGTTGCCATCTACGAGCAGACATCCAGGTAATGTGGATTAAGGTCATTATCTCACCTCTTATTATCATTGCTCCCCATCTCCAAACATCACAGGTTACCAGCCCTAGAAAATTGTTGCGTATGTAGTGGAAAATCACTGCCTGACAAGCTAGTATGTCAAGTCTGCCTAGAGCAAGCGGCATATAGCCCGTCAAGGACCTCAAGATGGAGGGAGCTCTCTATAGACCAGAACAGTCGCCATTTAGGCACAGGCATCTAGGAAATGTTGATCAAGGTCATCATCACACCTCTCATTAATATTGCTCCCCATCTCCAAACAGCACAGGTTACCAGCCTTAATGGTTGCTGTGTTTGTGGTGGATAAACATTGCCTGACAAGCTAGTATGTCAAGTCTGCTTGGAGGAAGTGGCAACTGACAAAGAAAGGGTTGTCAGGGAAGTAGCGGCCTTGATTAATGAATCGGCCACAAAGTCAATACATGAAGCCTCTACTCCTCAGTCTGTGGCTGAATTGCCTAGCACTTCCAACCAGAGCCAGCAGGCGGTGTCCGATTTGGAGACAAAGACATTAAAGTGGTCACAGACTTTGACTTTTGCCTAATAAAGCCTTATTAGCTATATCTATGTGACATTGGTGGAAGTTTAAGCAATGTCCACCTTCCGATAACTTCCAGCCAGCCAGGCTACCGGATTTGAAAAAAAGGAAAATATTTTGGTCCAGTTTGCAGCTGAATAAAATAAAAAATGAGCGATCATGAAGGTTCCAAGCGCCCAGAGGAGAGGAGGATTCGATTCACCTGTGTTCCTAGTAAAAAAACAAAACATTCAAAATCAGGTGATCTGTGCCCAGTGCTAAACTTGAAAAAATTCAACAAGCACAGAAAGTTGGAGTCGTGCAAGATAGAGGACCTCCAATCAATTCTATCATTGATAAATCTGGGAGATTGGATGCTCTCTTTAAGTTTATGAGATGCCTATTTACTTATCTCAATCCATCCTGCATTTCAGTTCCACTGCCAGTTTCTGTGCCTCCTCTTTGGTCTGTCCACCTCCCCCAAGACATTCACAAATGTCCTACTGTCTGCAATAGTGAGAAGGATGAGAATTAACCACTCCTTAGGACGGCATCCTAATTCTAGCCAGCAATCAGGAGATCCAGCATCGGATTGCTCTGCTACACAATCTACAAAATTTTGATAGCTAATTTATTGGAATAAAAGCTTCCTCTGCCCAGCCCAAAGAATGAGGTTCTTGGGGGCATTTTTGGATGCACAGAAAAATTCAGTACGACTTCCACAAGGGAAGATCCGTCCTCTGATAGAGAAAGTCAAAGGTGCTTTGGGAGAGAAGTCTCTTCCAGCAGAACAGTGTCTGAGTATCCTTGGTTCTTCTTAATTGACCAATTGTTTTTGAATGGAACATTATCATGTCAGACCCCAGCCAGAAAGGTTGGGAGACACATTTAAAAGAGCAGGCTGCTCAAGGTCATGGGATGTTCAGCTTTACGAGGCATAGTATTGAATGTTCTCAAACGTACAGCAGCATTCAAAGCCCTTTTGGCATTCACTTCTTTTATAAGAGGAACAAGAGTTGTACTGTGCCTAGACAGCAGTGGAAGGGTAGAATTCTTAGGCTGCCAGTGGAACTTCCAGTATCAATGATTGCATTTATACCATTTTTGCTTGTGAGGCTCTGGTGTCTCCTACAGTTGTGCATTTTGTCACCACTACCTCTGCCAGTGATGACAGATCTGCTCTCTCATGGCCAGGTTTGGCATCCAGACACAAGAGACTATATTTGATGGCATAGAAGTTGAGAGGCGGAGGCTACCAAGTCAAGGGTGCTCAGTGCAGGTAGTTGCTACCTTGTGTCAAGCCAGAGAGGTCTCCATAAATACGACTTACCAGAGAATATGGGTAAAATTTGCAGATCTCATGGAGCAAAAGCCTGGAGTCCTTTATCACCAAAACCATCAGTTCTTACAACTGGGGCTGGACAGGAGCCTAGGTTCAAATATGTTTAAGTTCAAAGTTCAGCTTTGTCCGTACTTACAGGGGTTTAAGGAGCCCTTAACCCTTTAACTTCATGTAAGCCTTTAAGAATTGCATCACTAAATACCTGCTAGGAAACCATTGTTTCCTAAGTGGGACTTGCCTATGGTCCTCAGCTCTATCAAGGCCTTATTTCTTTCCTACAGAATTGGCTACACTCTGCAATCTAACTTTGAAGACCATACAGTATATCTGGTTGCTACAACCACTGTTAAAAGTGTGTCAGAGCTGCAGGCTTTTTACTCGAGGAGCCGAGTGTCTCCTGAGGATATTTGCAAGTCATCAATATGGTCCTCCTAGAACACCTTCACTAGGTGAACCCGGCTCAGCTCCCGACAGTAAAATTTGGAAAATGTGTTGTGCAGGCACACACTTGCGCTACTAAGCATTAAAAATAATTTTTTTGAACCCTTCCATATGGCAAGTTAGTTCCCATTGTATGATTCAATGATGCACCAGGAAAATGGAAAATTGTAGGCTCATCTTTTCGCAATTTTCTTTTTCTGGTGCATCTTCATGGCAGCACACAGATTCCCACCCAAAACGGCGAGAGTTACAGAGAATGCTGCTGTCTTTGATTTATAGTCAACCAGTCCTATTAGGTTGTGGGGGTGGAGCCACAACCCATTGTATGCTGCCATGAAGATGCACCAGGAAAGGAGAATTAAGGAAAGGTGAGTATACAATTTTTGTATTTTTTTGCTGAGTGCTCTATAAAAGCTTTCTGAACATTATGTCAAGTCCCCTCTCTTTTTGCTGAGTGGACGGCATTGACAGATGCACAGGAGGTGGCGTGTATGAATCCACAGGCTGAAAGGTATGGGAAATGGAAAATCACCTGTGGGAAGTCTGGTGAAAGGATTCAGGGCACATAAAAAAAACCCACTGGTTAGGAGTCAACTTCACTACTATACTTGCAAGACACGTAAGGAAGGAAGATCCTCTACTCTCTGCCAATTTCATCCAATATTCTGTTATATCCTTCTGTTCAAATTCCGATCCAGGGCCACACCTGTCCCGAATTCAACCAATCTTGTAATTTCAGGTAAAACTTGTTAAAAAAAATTTACTCTATTCGAGATTGCAAAGTGTCAAATTTGCCCCTTGACCCAATCAGGGGTCACTGCGATAAACTGATGCTGGTCGTTAATTTCACTCTCACACGATGTGTCCCACCCACTTGTCAATGAATTCCACGACACAGTCATGTTTAAACAAACATCTCGAATAGTAAAATAATAAGAGAATTTGAAATGTAAAACATCTGCCAGAAGCCCTCATCACTTTCTTTGCCTCTGAGGTCGGGCTTAAAGAGGAGTTCCCATTTAAAAAAAAAAAAATAAAAGTCAGCAGCTACAAATACTGCAGCTGCTGACTTTTATTAATCGGACACTTACCTGTCCCAGGGTCCAGCAATGCGGGGGATCGAAGCCCCGCTCATCTCCCCCTCCAATTGGCGGCACCGGAATTGCAACTGTGGGCACCCGGCTATGGCTTCACAGCCAGGCACCCACTGCGCATGAGCGAGCGGCGCCGCACACCTTGATTGGCCGCTCAGTCATCTGGGACCTGTAATGTGTCCCAGATGATTCACAAGAGGAAGGGGGCAGAGCTGAGCCCTTCCTGCGCCGAGGGGAAGTGATGTCACCAGCCCAGGCACTAAAGGAGGCAGACTACGAGGGACCCCCTAGCAACAGCCATTTAGAGGTGAGTTAAAAATTAATTTTTATTTTTTTTTTAGGCACATTCGTGAATTTTTTTTTTGGGGGGGTGGAAGACCCCTTTAACTGTTCAGTATCCGTGACACCCACACACACTTTGTTATTTTTTTAATAATAAAACTTATTTTATAAGTATTCATTTTTTTTTTATAAAGGAAGTTTGGGGCCCTCTCTGGAATCGAGGCCCAGGCCAATTGCCCCTTTTTCCCCCTTATAAATCCGTCACTGGTAAATTAAGTGTTTGCGCTACAGTCTCTCACATATAGACTTTCCTTTCTATTCCAGCCTAGGTACTTAAAGAGGAGTTCCGGCCGCCCCTTTAAAAATTAACAGTCAGTAGCTACACATACTGTAGCTGCTGACTTTTAAAATTAGGACACTTACCTGTCCTGGAGTCCAGCGCTGTCGGCACCGCAGCCGATGTTTACATCGGCTGGTCGGGTACTGCCGCCTCCTTTTTGGCTTCATGGCTGGGTCCCTACTTCGCATGCGTGAAGTGGGCTGGACTTTCTCACTGGCCCAGCAGAAGCGGAGGGAGGCCAAGCTGCTGACGTACTTCACCGCAGCCCGGTCTCCCGGAAGCGGGGACAGGGTACCTGTAAAAAACAGGTACCGGCTCCCTCCGAAAGGTGCCAAATGTGCCACCGGTGGGGGGAGGAATCAGATAAACGGAAGTTCCACTTTTGGGTAGAACTCCGCTTTAAACTTGCTTTTTGCAGTATGGCAAGGAATGCTGCTGAACTGAGGTTAATTTTGTAGTACACCTCCAGACTGTGTTTGTGGGCTAAGAAACCCAGCGGCAGCCCATCCATAAGAGGTGCAGGGGTGCTGCCCCCCTAATTACGGGAGTTCTACATGTTTCTTTCTTTTTCTTGTGCAGCACGTGATTAGAGCCGGAGGCTATAATTGGCTTCAAAAAGGGTCGGCTTGAGGCACAGAGCACTGTGCCCACCCACTTGTGACAATAGCGAATCAACATTCTCTATTGTCTTCTTGCTTCTCCTCCCGGCCAATCAGGGCAGGAAGTGGGTCCTGAGACTGGATTGGCCGGGAGGAGAAGCGACCGGATTGGCCAGGAGGAAAAGCTGGGGAAGCCGCTGAAGCCAACCGGGACCTGGATGGGGTGAGTACAGGGCTGGCGGGCGAGCGGGCTTGCGAGCCGGGCTGCCGAGCAAGTAAGTGGGGCTGGCGAGCAGCGCTGGTGAACAGGGCTGGCGGGGTGTTTGTTTGCTGCTCCCCCCCAAAAAAATGGAGCACCAGCCACCACTGAAGTAACCAATGTCTGAGGAAAAGGTAAGGACACTGTTCAATATGCAATTTGTGTGGCAAGGTGGAAGGGAAGGGATATTTCTTATGGATGCCTAAAAATTATTATAAAAATTATCATTCTGGAATTATTTTTACAGATCTAAATGCAGCCAATAGTTTTTAATGGGCCTGTATATACAAGTGCATATATACAGTAGATAAAAAAAAAAACATACAAAAATCTGCATTTCTGGACAGTATTTTATGCATATACGCCACACTCCTAGAAAAGCTGGAAGTATTTTTTCAAGTGTGTACGCGTACGTACAAATATGCATGAATACACACATTTACCATACAGCTCATCCTCACATTTTTACCCAGGAACTTTTTGCAGGGTTCTGATGTTTATACATCACTATCATGTGCAAGAATCCTAATACACAGTGAGATGTTTCTGAAGGGAAATCTGTAGGTTCTGTGTGCTGGTGAAACACCAGTGCGTAATCTAGAGGAAGGAACTCGCTGAAAAAGATCAGTGTGTGTGTGTGCAAGTTTGGGAGCTGGGGTCTCACTGGCGAAGGACTAATCTATGCGCTGGGGATGAGTTCTTATTCAGGAAAAACGATTTGGGTGCTGGGAGGGGGGATCAGAATGGAGGCAGAATCCCCCCCCCCCATGATCATAACAAAGTGAAAGTGGAGCAAGATGGCAGACAGATATTTTGTTGATTCATAACAGATATTGAGAAAAACTTAGCTCTTCTTTATTGTAGCTTTTGTAGTTACTACAAGTGTAGTTAAGCCATTTTATTAAAAACCCTGCTAAAGGTCTTTTGGGGTCACTTATTTTTCCATTTGATTTGGTGAAGGTGGATCTGGCAAAAATTACCACCATCCTGCTTGCGAAGGTTGGGGAGATTAGTTTGATGTAAGTAATATTATTAGTTTGTCTTAAACTATAATTCTATAGAATGATTGTGCCCTACTACCTCTGTTTACAGTGTAAGTTTTAGGCTGGGTTCACACTAGTCCGGTGCGAATTTCAGCTTCGGTTTCCCTGTGAAGATAAAAATTATTAATTCAGCGGTTCCTCTCCATTGTAGCTGCAGATAAAATAATGCACTTACCAGGTAAATTCTATCTTTAAACAATAAATTAAATAAATGTAGCGCTAAAAAAACATGTATAAGTGATCTCTGTGGACATACACATAATGTCCCAAAAGTGCCGTGTTGCTGAAACACAAAAGTCCACAATCAATGTAAGTGATCCGTGTGGCAATACATTCGGCTTCTCAACGGTGTGCTCAGATGTCTTCAAAGTAAGTGAAAAGATGGAATACGCTTACCGGATGGGTTGGATTCTACTGCCGTAAGCATAGAATCGGTAAAGCTTTGTGCCACCAAGGGCAGAAATGTGGAGTGATGGAGGCAAGGGTAGAGCCTCTGTCCAGTATGGATGTCCCTCACGATCCACTGGAACTGGGTCAAAGATGGTGTCCACAGGTAAGTAGTTCCTTGATGCACCAGAACATGTGGAGAAAAGAGGGATGCTTCCACATAGTGTGACTCCGTATATTTTTATTGCTAAAAAATCGCAGTACAGGTAACTAAAAACATAAAACGTGATCACGAATAAAAGCAGTGTATGGGGTAAGTAAAAACACCCTCTTTTCTCCACGTTCTGGTGCATCAAGGAACTACTTACCTGTGGACACCATCTTTGACCCAGTTCCAGTGGATCGTGAGGGACATCCATACTGGACAGAGGCTCTACCCTTGCCTCCATCACTCCACATTTCTGCCCTTGGTGGCACAAAGCTTTACCGATTCTATGCTTACGGCAGTAGAATCCAACCCATCCGGTAAGCGTATTCCATCTTTTCACTTACTTTGAAGACATCTGAGCACACCGTTGAGAAGCCGAATGTATTGCCACACGGATCACTTACATTGATTGTGGACTTTTGTGTTTCAGCAACACGGCACTTTTGGGACATTATGTGTATGTGCACAGAGATCACTTATACATGTTTTTTTAGCGCTACATTTATTTAATTTATGGTATCCTTTCTTGTCACATGGTTTGTAGCAGCTTACTCACTATTACCCATCTTCATTTTTCAGGGTAGCGCATTAATCATCCCCCCTCCTGATATCTTTAAACAATGATTGTTCACACCAACCACTGCTTTACAATGCTTTGGTTGGGGTGTGTTGCAACCCAGCCAATCTTGAAGCATTGGACTGTTCCTTCTTTTTTTTAAACAAACTTTATTGAGATGTCACACAGACACACACACACACACACACACACACACACACACAATTGCTGGCTGCGCAGTGTGAGGCAGTGGATTTCATCACATTACACTGTTCTGAAAAAAAAAGTACTGCTCGCAGTGGTGTGAACCGGGTAGATAAAGAGACAAGGCAATTTGCCTTGACATGCAGTGGGACTGCACTGGAATGGCTGTCCAATGCAGTCCCACAGGATGTGGCGTGAATGTACCCTTACTAAGTAATTTTAGTGAAATACTGAGCTCCCTCTACATACACATCTCTATATCTATTCAAATAAAATAATATGGAAGTGCAAGCATGTGACATCAAATATTACTTTAACAAAAACACTTTAATAGATATCATGTTCTTCGAGAATGTACTATACCTAAAAATGAATCACATTCTTAATATTCATTAATAATCTGTATTTGCACACATTTACAATATTAAAAGACTAAGGTTTTTTTTTCTGAAAAGTAAGTATTATGTGATAAAAACATTGGTAAAGTAAAATTTAACATCTTAGCATCTGTTAAGTATGTCCCACTAGATTCTTACAAAGCTGATGTTGTTCTTTGCCATTGATTCCCAGCTTAGCATTGCTGAGCTCAATACGACTCTGCCGCCGACTCTGAAGGCTGGTGTAAAGCCCAACTGTGCGCCGCTTGGCCTTTCGAAGGATGTGGCAGACATATTGAAAAATTTCCTCATAACAGTCTCCAGGCTCAGCATAACTAGCTACTGTACTAGACGATAAATACAAAGCCCTTTGCTCCTGCATCAGCTGGTGTTCCCTTTGCTTGGTCTCAGAGAATTGAGTGGCAATAACAACCAGGCACAAATTGATCATGAAGAACGATCCAACCTGCAGAAAGAAGAACGTTTAGATTACAATGCTGTTCTGAAGCCTCAAAATACAACAGACATATTCAAATCTTAGCATGAATTTTGAGACTCTTCCAACAAGGGAAAGGATAGATTAATTGCTTTTTTTCAGAAGCAATGATAATAGTTACTGCATACACTGTATTACCAAAAGTATTGGGATGCCTGCCTTTACACGCACATGAACTTTAGTGGCATCCCAGTCTTATTTAGGGTTCTTTATTGAGTTGGCCCACCCTTTGTAGCTATAACAGCTTCAATTCTTCTTGGAAGGCTGTCCACATGGTTTAGGAGTGTGTCTATGGGAATATTTGACCATTCTTCCAGAAGCGCATTTGTGAGGTCAGGCGAGGACGAGGTTGTATGAGGTGGCTCATCCACTGCTATCTGAAAACCCTGGATGAAGTGCACACAGAGCCCACAAAGACCCTGCATCCCCTACTCTACAAGGTGCCAGCTCTCCTTCTAATCATGTATCCCTGCCTGTGCTTCCTCTGCATTCTTGCATGTGCTTAAAACACTGGCTTGACTGAGCCCATACCTTCCTGCAATTTCGTAGAAAATAAACAAGCTGTCAGCTTGTTTCTTGTAAATAACAGTGGTTGCAGTGAGGCTTAGTTGTTCACAAAAGCAGCAGCTCAAAAGAGTCAAAGGGCTCGCTAAACAGGTAAAAGATTAGCTTGGCAGAGTAGAGACTCCTAATGATCTTGAGGCTTTCATTCAGTTATGTATCTGATTTGATCAGAGGCTAACAAAAAATGAGGATGGAGAGACTGGGAATGTTTGGACGTAATGGTGGCATGCATTTCGCTGCTAGTCAGTCTGTTCACAAGGATCCAAAAGTTTTTCCAAATTATAAAAAAATCCCAAACAATTGCTGTGACTGATGTTAAAGTGCTCGGACAAATAAACTCCCCATTGATCAATGAAGAAAATAATGTAAGTTCTCTGCTTTCTTATTTTGTCATCCCTTGCTCTGCTATGCTGGACCCCAGAGCTGAGGGTAATGTTATGCCCAAAGCAATGATATTCAAACAAGAAATAAATCTGCCCCTATTGATATGGAGATATCACTGGGTGACCCCGCCTCTTAGTTTATTTAGCTGCAGGTGGGAAGCGGAGCTGTTATTCGGTGGGAGCCAAGAGTCTGGTGTGTACGTTTTTTTTTTGCGTTTCAGTGGCTGGCGTTCACCGTGATTGATGCTGGATTTATTTCGGCATCATTTATATATTTTTTTTAAATAAAGGACAAAAACTGTCAAAAACGGCTCCTGTTTTTTTTTTTTACTTTGCCCATTTTATTGGTGAATAAGTAGGGGTACTCATCAACATGGGGACAAGATGCTTTGAGGGACATGTTGAAGGCATTTGGCCTGGTATGGTTCTGGGGGAGAGGGGGGGTGCTCGCTTGTCTCCCCTCTTTTCCTGGCCTGCCAGGCTGCATGCTCAGATAAGGGTATTCTATGGATTACAGGGGGACTTCACGCCATTTTTCTTTGGTGTGAGGTATTCCCCCAAAATAAATGCCAGACCTGAAGGGTCTGTTAGGGATTGGAGGGAACTCCACGCTGTTTTTTTTTTTTTTTTTTTACTTTTTTAACCACTTGCCTACTGGGCACTATTACCCCCGTTCCTGCCCAGGCCAATTTTCAGCTTTCAACGCTGTCACACCTTGAATGATAATTGCACGGTCATGCAACACTGTACCCATATAACATTTTGTTTCATTTGTTTTCATACAGAAAGAGCTTTATTTTGATAGCATTAATTCACCACTGGGTTTTTTTTTTTTTGCTAAACAAATGAAAAAAGACCAAAAAAAAAATCATAGTTTGTTATAACATTTTGCAAACAGGTGATTTTTCTCCTTCACTGATGTGCACTGATGAGGCTGCACTGATGGGCACTGATAGGCTGCACTAATGGGCACTGATGAGGTGGCACTGATAGGTGGCGCTGATGGGCACTGATAAGGGGCACCGAAGGGCACTGAGAGGTGGCACTTATGGGCACTGATAGGTGGCACTGGTGGGCACTAATTGGCAGCACTGGTGGGACTGCACTGATAATCAGGACACTGATAATTAGTGCCCTGATTATCAGTGTCAATGTCCTTTTAACATAAGCCGGTTATCGGATTTCTTCTTCTCTCCTCACACTGTCAGCATGAGGAAACAAAGGCCAATAATGGCTCATATTTATATCCTATGATAAGCTGTCATTGGGTAGCTGTCTATGAGTAGTACAGGTAAAGTAGTACATACATAAGTCAGGCAAGGCCCACCCACCCGGTTTAGAGCCCATAAAATGGAAGTAAGGAATTAACAGACTTGAAAAGCTTTTTTGGAATATAAACAGGAGCAATCGAAAGATTATATTGAAACAGTATATTGAAGCAAATGTATTCTCCCTAATAAGGATGGGCGAATGGTACAGACCGAGCATCAGTTCAGACTGTACATTAGCTATTTGGAAGTTCTCCGAACAACCGAATTATAGGGTTGTTCGACTGTTTGTTCGGCCCGCCGAAACAACCACAATGCACTGTCGCATAGTGCATTGAAAGCCCTAATTGGCTGAAGCAATGAAAGCTTTGTCCAAATAGGGCACGGAGCACTGTCAGAGCCATGATTGTACGATGTCATGATTTCTATATCCAATCATGGCTCATTGCTCTTAATCCCGCCCCACACTATAAAAGTATTCTATCTATAGCGGCCATTTGTAGTGTGATAGCAGCGTGGAGAGAGATAGAACAGGGCTCTGTTCAGTGCTATTAGACAGTTAACAATAACAGGTAGGGTATTCCTGCGCTACCATGCAAAAATGGCAATGATATGAGGGGGAAAAAGCAGCTTGCACCGAGAAGGGTCCAACCTGGCCCTAAAATTCAGCTACGAGTAGAAAGGGGGGGTGGTGCTGCGCTAATCCTGATGTAACCGTATCGAAATGTTAAAATAGTGGTAGTGGAGTGGCGTAGTGCCTAATTAAAAAGAGCAAATAATAGATATTTAATCGTGCGTTCCTAAAATTCTATGCTGTGTATTAGACAGTTAGTTTGCTATTAGTGTGCTATTCTGATTCTATTGTCAGTAGACTATCAGTTTAGTATGTATCTAGGGATAGTTCAGTGTGAGTGTAGTGAGACTATTCATCTTTACATTAGTGTTATTGTAGGGATAGTTCAGTTATTGTGAGAGTAGTACGACCATTATTCATCTTTACATTAGTGTGAATATAGGGATAGTTCTGTCAGTGTGAGTGTAGTGACTGTTTAACACTGTTTTTTTTTCTGTGCGTTACTGCAAGTTTAATGCCATATAGTCCTGTGTGTTACTGCAAGTTTAACACTGTATATTTCATTGCGTTACAGCAAGTTTAACGCCATATATTTGTTTTAACTTCCCTCAATTTGTCTTCCCTATCACCCAAACAGTTTGACTCTTTGAACACACCCATTACTCCCTCTGAAATTGCTAAAGCCATCAAGTCACTTCTTAATGGCAATTCTTCTGGCCCTGATGGCCTATACAGTCAGGTCCATAAATATTGGGACATCGATACAATTCTAATCTTTTTGGCTCTATGCACAACCATAATGGATTTGAAATGAAACGAACAAGACAAGATGTGCTTTAACTGCAGACTTTCAGCTTTAATTTGAGGGTATTTACATCCAAATCAGGTGAACGGTGTAGGAATTACAACAGTTTGTATATGTGACTCCCACTTTTTAAGGGACCAAAAGTAATGGGACAGATTAACAATCATCCATCAAACTTTCACTTTTTAATACTTGGTTGCAAATCCTTTGCAGTCAATTACAATCTGAAGTCTGGAACACATAGACATCACCAGACCCTGGGTTTCATCCCTGGTGATGCTCTGCCAGGCCTCTACTGCAACTGTCTTCAGTTCCTGCTTGTTCTTGGGGCATTTTCCCTTCAGTTTTGTCTTCAGCAAGTGAAATGCATGCTCAATCAGATTCAGCTCAGGCGATTGACTTGGCTATTGCATAACATTCCACTTCTTTCCCTTAAAAAAACTCTTTGGTTGCTTTCGCAGTATGCTTCGGGTCATTGTCCATCTGCACTGTGGAGCGCCGTCCAATGAGTTCTGAAGCATTTTGCTGAATATGAGCAGATACTATTGCCCGAAACACTTCAGAATGCATCCTGCTGCTTTTGTCAGCAGTCACATCATCAATAAATACAAGAGAACCAGTTCCATTGGCAGCCATACATGCCCACGCCATGACACTACCACCACCATGCTTCACTGATGAGGTGGTATGCTTTGGATCATGAGCAGTTTCTTTCCTTCTCCATACTCTTCTCTTCCCATCACTCTGGTACAAGTTGATCTTGGTCTCATCTGTCCATAGGATGTTGTTCCAGAAATGTGAAGGCTTTTTTAGATGTTGTTTGGCAAACTCTAATCTGGTCTTCCTGTTTTTGAGGCTCACCAATGGTTTCCATCTTGTGGTGAAACCTCTGTATTCACTCTGGTGACGTCTTCTCTTGATTTTTGACTTTGACACACATATACCTACCTCCTGGAGAGAGTTCTTGATCTGGCCAACTGTTGTGAAGGGTGTTTTCTTCACCAGGGAAATAATTCTTCGGTCATCCCCCACAGTTGTTTTCCGTGGTCTTCTGGGTCTTTTGGTGTTGCTGAGCTCACCGGTGCGTTCTTTCTTTTTAAGGATGTTCCAAACAGTTGATTTGGCCACACCTAATATTTTTGCTATCTCTCTGATGGGTTTGTTTTGTTTTTTCAGCCTAATGATGGCTTGCTTCACTGATAGTGACAGCTCTTTGGATCTCATATTGAGAGTTGATAGCAACAGATTCCAAATGCAAATAGCACACTTGAAATTAACTCTGGACCTTTTATCTGCTCCTTGTAAATGGGATAATGAGTGTAATAACACACACCTGGCCATGGAGCAGCTGAGCAGCCAACTGTCCCTTTACTTTTGGTCCCTTAAAATGGGGGAGGCACATATACAAATTGTTGTAATTCCTACACTGTTCACCTGATTTGAATGTAAATACCCTCAAATTAAAGCTGAAAGTCTGCAGTTAAAGCACATCTTGTTCATGTCATTTCAAATCCATTGTGGTGGTGTATAGAGCCAAAAAGATTAGAATTGTGTCAATGTCCCAATATTTATGGACCTGACTGTATGTAACTCTTACAAACAATTCCAATCCTTACTGTGTCCAAATCTCACCTCGTTGTTCACCACAGTGACATCCTCTGCTTCCTTTCCCCCTAAAATGCTTAAAGCTTACATTGTAACTATACCTAAACCTGGGAAGGAGCCTATCAACCAAGCTAATTTTAGACTGATACCTCTACTCAACACCTATGTTAAGTTGTATGCAAAAATCTTGACCCAGAGGCTTCTCTCCATTTTACCTACCTTGACTGCACCCAATCAAACAGGTTTTACTCCAGGTAGACGGAGAATGTGATGAGTCTGAAGCATTATGGGTGGAACTGTACATGTGTGTGCGTACTACAAAGGTTGTCATTGGAGTTTGTTATAGACCTCCCAGTATTAGTGAGGAGGTGGAGACTCAGCTCCTTGCAGATGGAAAGGGCTGTAAGGGCTGGGACATTGATAATAATGGGGGGTTTTAACTACCTGGAAATTGACTGGAGTAATGGCACTGCTAGGACAGTTAAACGGCAAAAATGTATAAACCTATTACAAGACAATTTTATGGTCCAGTTTATTGAGGCCCCAACTAGGACTGATGCTTTACTGGACCTAGTAATCTCAAGCCATGCAGAGCTTATTACCAATATTCATATAAAAGAGCATTTGGGTAGCAGTGACCATAGCATGATTTCAATGTTAGCTGTAAGCAACAAACTCATACGGGTAAGATAAAAACACTTAACTTTAAGAGAGCAAATTTTAAAAGGATGAGGGCTGCTCTCCAGGACTTAGACTGGGAGGGAATATTGGCATCAATGGACACAGAACAGAGATAGGAATTTTTCAAAAAGACTGTATGTGAACTCACTGAAAAGTATATTGCCAAAAGGCTAAAAATAAAACCCATGTGGCTCACGGCCAAAGTAAAAATGGCTATAAATAATACGAAAAGAGCTTTTAAAAAATATAAAATTGAAGGAACGCTATCATCGTTTAAATGTTACAAAGAATATAACATAATATGTAAAAAAGAAATCAAGGACGCAAAAAATCTAAACGAACGACAAATTGCAAAAGATAGTAGGACAAACACCAAAATATTTTTCAAATACATTAATAGTAAAAAGGTCAGGTCCTAGCATGTGGTCCCTTTACAAAATAATCTAGAGTGGGGGACTGGGGACAAAGAGAAGGCAAATTTATTAAATTCTTTCTTCAGCTCTGTCTATACAAAGGAACATGGGGAAGCTCATGTCCATAATGGGGGTGGTAGTGACACAGCCCCAAATGATCAACAATGGCTCAAAAGTGATATGATCTTGAGACTCATTATTGACTGGAATGGTACCACTGAATTGGCGCAGGGCCAGTGTGGTGCTCATGTTTAAACAGGGATCAAAGTCTTTGCCAAGTAACTATAGACTTGTTAGTTTAACTTCTATAGTTGGGAAGATACTGGAGAGTTTAATAAAAGACCACATAGATGAGTTCTTGCTGGAAAAAAAAAATATATTAAGCAACAGACAGCATGGATTCATGAAAGACAGAAGTTGTCAAACAAACCTGATTTCTTTTTATGAGGAGGTAAGTAAAACCTTGGACAGAGGGGTGGCTGTGGGTGTGGTATACTTGGATTTTGCAAAAGCGTTTTAACACAGTTCCCCACACACGGCTCATGTGTAAGGTAAAGTCTACAGGCTTGGAAAGTTCAATTTGTAAATGGATAGAAAACTGGCCAAAAGACAGGATTCAGAGATTAGTGGTTAATGACTCTAAATAGTCTAAGGTTATCAGTAGTGTACCCCAAGGTTCAGAGTTGGGACTTTTTAATACCTTTATAAATGATATAGGGTCTGGAATTAAAAGTACCATTTCTGTCTTTGCAGATGAGACCAAGTTATGCAGTAGAATAATGTCCTTACAGGATGTTTCCAATTTACAAGCCAACCTCAATGCAGTGTCTAATTGGGCAACTAAGTGGCAAATGAGGCTTAATGTTAATAAATGTAAAGTTATGCACTTGGGGGCTAAGAATATGCATGCATCATACATACTAGGGGGAGTACAACTGGGGGAATCAATGGTGGAGAAGGATCTGGGGGTTTTGGTAGATCATATGTATAGAGAATGGGGTGATTGGCGCTACCCTATATAGTGCTAAGTGGTTTGTCAAGAAGCAGTACAAGATTATTATACTGGACTCCTTACACCAGATCAAAAGTGAGTGTGCTCCCACATGGGAGTATGATAAGTGAATAGTGGGAAAATATCAGTTCTTAAATAGACAGTATGTAGAAAACGTATATATCTTCAATCTAAAAAGTGAGTATTGTGTTAAAAGATTAAGTACATGCTAACTCCGATTGACTGTGATTCAACCAAATACTAAAAATGAAAATGAATTAAAAGTATAAATATAAGAACTGTATATAACTGTATAAATGTATCACACATTTATGATACAATCAACATATTAAATTAAATTATAAACCCAAATGTCAACACAATATAAATGTGATAACTTAAATAATCAAAAAAATGTGTATTAAACACTTTATACAGATAATATATGGAAAGTGGCAAAAAAGATAAAGTCCGTGACTTTAGAAGTGACTTCAAAAATCAACAGTCCTCATTGTAAAAAATTCCACCAATAGTGATTAAAAACTGTAGTGAGTAGAAACATCTCGTGAAAAAAAATCCACCACCTGTGCAGATATATGTTTACCAGAGGTAAGCTTTAATGAAGCTTATGCCAGAAATCCACTCTGTGGGGACACCAACATCGATCTCAGCATGAAGGGAGGATCGCCCGGAACTCACCGACACAAGGGCCAATTATTCAGCAATGGGAACCCAGGGAAATAAAAAATACATCCTCCATAGTGTAAATCCGTTTAAGCAGTTTATTGGAAGAAGTAAAAGTAGCACACTTACATAAAAATGACGATTAAAACAGCGTATAATAACAATCAGCCGGCCGGCCTGAATGCACCCGTTCACTGTGGGATGGAAACGATGACGTCAGCGCGTCTGCCTTCCGACGTACGTTTCGTCCTATTGGACGTTGTCATAGGAACGTAGGTTTATCTTTTTTGCCACTTTCCATATATTATCTGTATAAAGTGTTTAATACACATTTTTTTTGATTATTTAAGTTATCACATTTATATTGTGTTGACATTTGGGTTTATAATTTAATTTAATATGTTGATTGTATCACATCATTTGAGGTATTCGAGAATCCACTTAATTTTATAATCTTTAGCGCGGTTCTTTTAAATTGCTTTACTTATTTGATTCTTCTACCTGAGAATTAGGACTGCAGCTTGGGGGGTGTAGGGAAGCGCAGTAACTTTATATATATTTCTTTTGGTATCACACATTTATGCCTAATTGTGGATTTATTGCACTGTATTAAGTGGGACACGCTTAGAGCTTGTATGATAGGGTGTGGATACCCCTGGACACCTTTGCACTTTTGTGTTATACAGCTCTTATATTTATACTTTTAATTTATTTTCATTTTTAGTATTTGGTTGAATCACAGTCAATCGGAGTTAGCATGTACTTAATCTTTTAACACATACTCACTTTTTAGTTTGGAGATATATACGCTTTCTACATACTGTCTATTTAAGAACTGATATTTTCCCACTATTCACTTATCATACTCCCATGTGGAAGCTCACTTTTGATCTGGTGTAAGAAGTCCGGTATAATAATTGTACTGCTTCTTGACAAACCACTTAGCACTATATAGGGTAGCGCCAATCACCCCATTCTCTATACATACCTCTGTAAGTTCCCTCGGGAACCCAAAAAAGGGTGGGCAGCAACCCACACTATCCTAAGCGTGGAATCTATTTTAAATTTGGTAGATCATAAGCCCAATAATAGTATGCAATGCCAAGCTGTGGTTTCCAAAGCGAGCAAAGTCCTTTCTTGTATTATGAGAGGTATGGACTCCAGAGAGAGAGATATCATTTTGCCCCATACAAATCATTAGTAAGATCTCATCTGGAATATGCAGTTCAGTTTTGGGCACCAGTTCTCAAAAAGGATATCCGGGGACTGGAGAAAGTGCAGAGAAGGGCAACCAAACTGATAAGAGGCATAGAGGAGCTCAGCTATGAGGAAAGATTAGAGGAATTTAATATATTCCCTCTTGAGAAGAGAAGATTAAGTGGGATATGATCAACATATACAAAAACATAAGTGGTCCATATAGTGAACTTGGTGTTGTGTTATTCACTTTAAGGTCATCACAGACGACAAGGGGGCACTCTTTACGTCTAGAAGGAAAAAAAAATCTCCAAATATGGAAAGGTTTCTTCACAGTAAGAGCTGTGAAAATGTGGAATAGACTCCCTCCATAGGTGGTTCTAGCAAGCTCAGTAGATTGCTTTAAAAAAGGCCTGGATTCTTTCCTAAATGTACATAAAATAACTGGGTACTGACATTTATAGGTAAAGTTGATCCAAGGAAAATACGATTGCCTCTCGGGGGATCAGGAAGGAATTTTTTTTTTTATCCAATAGCAAATTGGATCATGCTTTGCTGTGTTTTTTGTCTTTCTCTATAGGATTGTGTATATGGGATTGTATTTTTTTTTTTTTTTTATGGTTGAACTGGATGAAGTTGTGTCTTTTTTCAACCTGACTAGCTATGTAGACAAGCCTCGGATGCTACACGTAGGGTATAAATGTTATCCATTATGCTTAATCCTGCCAAGTATGCAACCACATACAAAAAATGAGCAACCAATACATTTCCAGCCCTTGATCGCCCTTAATCGCAGGTTGAAACTGGCATTTGAAGCGGGATTTATCTCTAAAAAGGAATTGGATTTCCTAACTGTTCAGGAATTTAATATACCAACTTTCTATATAACCTCGAAACTGCATAAATCTTTACAAAATCCCCCTGAAAGGCTGATTGTTTTAGCCATAAAGGGCCCACTAGAGAGAGTGGGCAAATTTGTAGATGCCCTAATTAAATAACTGGTCAGTGAACTCCCCTCCTATATCCACGACACCAGGGATGTCCTTTTGAAGAAAAGGGACATAATACCCACAGGAGCCCTTCTGAGCCCTTCTATGAATTGGGATTGAGGGGGTGTCACACTTCCTTGAACTTACATTTCCCCAACTAGGTGCCCACATTGAATTTATCGTTGAAACCTTGAATTTGTGTTAAAACACAGCTGCTTTCAGTTTTTGGGAACTAGTTACCTTGGGCCCAGGCTTATGCATGTTTATGCCTGAAACTGTGGGAGGATGAGGTAGTGCACCAGTCCTCTCTGTACCTCAGCCACAGTTTACTGTGGCTGAGGTACATTGATGACATCTTGATGATTTGGGGGTACACCAGTAAACAACTGTCTGCTTTTCTAGATTAATTCAATTTGAACAACAGGAATATCAGATTGACCTATTATTATCATGAGAAATTCTCTTTTTTGGACCTACAGGTTAGGAAAAAGAAAACAGACTGGTCACTAACAGACAGCAGCTAACACGTTACTGCAGGCTAGAAGCCACCATCCTCATTCTCTGATCCGTGGAATACCAGTGGGATGAGGCAGTTTGGCGAGCCAAAAAGCTAAATGGCAGCCTGGTCTATTTGGAATACCTCAGAACACAGAACACCAACTGGCTCACAGACCTTTCAACTTCATGTGGTATATATCTCTGTGGGTGAGGTCAAATATGTAGACTGACTGATATGTTCAACAGCTCGGTTGGGAGTAAGCAGTTTAAAATCCGCCAATTTATCTATTTCTCAACCATCAGCGTTGTACATATGCCAATTTGTCCTTGTGACAAAGCATACATAGGTAAGACCAAACGGCAGCTTAAAATCTGGATTGGTGAATGTCATGAATATTGGAATAGTGACTGATGCATAATGCTGGGACAGATACTGTTAGGAGATGCTGATGTAAATTCCAACACCTGTCTGTCTGTTGTCTGCTAAAATGTGTATTGTAAATAAGTTTACTATGGGATCTAAGAGTCATTAGATCCCCATTGTTATTTGTGTTAATTAACTCTGCTAATGTGTGAAGAAGAGTCTATGTTGATTGTGATAATGTTGATTGGATTTTCTGAACTACAAGACGGCCAGTCTGGCCTAACGGTCATGTCTGAGTCATCTAGGCTGTCTAAAGGGATTAGTTAATTAGCTCATGTTAATTAGGTTACAGCTGTATTGTTAGAGTAATATGAGCAGGAGGTCTGCACTTCCACTTTGAGTGTATAAAAGCCTGTATTTTGGCAAATAAAGAGATTCCTGGTTGAACTTACATACAGCCTGCCTGGTGTTTGTTCTGAGCTATCACAACTGGGTTAGAACGGCACATAGCTGTAATTCTAATCCCGGAGCATTGGATGACCGAGCAATCAGATGGTGCGATCTGCAATCTGATTCAATAGCTGCAGAGGAGTGTCGGGAGAGTGGAAACGAGCGAGCAAAGGGGCTCGTTACAGTGAACATATTAAGAGTATCAGGGAAAAGGACGATGAACGTCCACTTGCAGTACACTTTGCACAGTTCCATGGGGGTAACCAAAAGGTCTACTTGGCATCTATGTTTTGAATCTTCCGCTGAAAAAGGGAGACTTTGACACGATCATAGCACAAAAAGAGAAGATGTGGATATTCAGATTGGGAACTTTATGTCCCAAAGGGCTAAATACTGAATGCAGTCTGTCATCTTTTCTAGAAGTATAATTGGTTCATTATGGTTCTCCCCTTTCTTTTTATTTGATCTAGCTATTGAGCCTTAATGTAGTCTATAGATAAGTGGACAAGTAACTTTTAATTACTGTTCTTCTCTATCCAACTCTAGGGTACTTTTTAAGAAATATAGGTTTGACCATGACAAGTACACTTGAAATTATCTTGCCATTCTACGCTCTATATGACACTTGTAATCACTGCACACAGTGTTCCTTCTAGTAGTGTGATGAATGTCTATAGAGGAGTGTGTGCTGAGGACCCTCTAATGATGAATAGTTAGTATTACATTAGGATTAAACATATAATACACCAAGCTGAAGCCCCTCGAGTGAAACGCGTCATGACGTCCTCACGTTATGGCACAGGCCGGCCGCTGATGACATGCAAACTCGTTCCAGCAAGTAGCTGGGAGATACGGACATTGTGGTGAGCAGCGGAGAGCAATGTGTCAGAGACCATCTCCACTGGAAGCCGACACTATCAGGGATCACTGCACAAGCCATGTGAGTGCTGCCAGAGAGCAGTGAAGTTTTTGTTCCACTCTGGTATTTTCTAACCTACCACATATCAGCTCACCTACATGCAGTGCGGCCTCTACCTGCATGATGGCACACACACCTTACCTGCCTGCATCTGTCCACTGCACAGTGCATTATAGGGCCCTAATTGAATGAAGCCTTGCACCTGATTGCTGGTAAGGTGCAAGGCTTTGCCAATTAGGGCACAGAGCACTGTCAGAGCCCTGATTGGATAAAGTGATGATGACTTTGTCCAATCACGGCTCAGTGCTCATAGACCGACCCCACACTATAAAAGGTTCCTTTCCACAGGAAGCTTTTTCAGTGTGTTTTTTGAGTGGAGATAGATAGAGCAGGGCTCAGTTTGCTACTAGAGTTAGTATGTTCACTTATTGTGACCCTAAGTGTAGAGTGTTAGTGTAGTGTTAGTACAGTGTGAGTATAGTGTCAGTGTAGTGTAGTGCAGGGCTCAAAATTTCAAGTCCTGAGCCACTAGCCAGGCCTTAAAAAGTTACTCACCATCAGTTACCCCACCCAACCTCCACCCTGCCCCACCCCTAAGTCTGCCCCTAAACACGCCCTCATAAATTATCTCATGAAATTGCACTGTTGATATTTATTTTTGGAACTAAATTCTGTATAAAACATTTAACAACAACTTCAACAATATTAACATAAAGCATATCAATACCCATCAGTGCAGCCTCATCAGTGCTCATCAGTGCCCATGAGTACAGCCCCATCAATGCTCATCAGTGCAGCCGCATCAGTGCCCATCAGTGCAGCCTCATCACTGCCCATCAGTGCAGCATACTAATGCTGTCCATAAGAGTGCAGCTTCATCAGTGTCCATTAGTGCAGCTTACCAGTGGCGATCAGTGCCACCTCATCAGTGGCCATCAGTGCAGCCTCATCAGGGGCCACTAGTACAGCCTATCAGTGCCCATCAGTGCAGCATATCAGTTCTGCCTTATCAGTGCAGTTTAAGAGTGCTCCCTCATCAGTGGCCATCGGTGCAGGGTCATCAGTGCCCATCAGTGCAGCCCCATCAGTACAGCATATCAGTGCAGCCACATCAGTGCAGCTTAAGAGTGCCGTCTCATCAGTACCCATCATTGCAGCCTCATCAGTGGCTGCCAGTGCAGCATATCAGTGCTGCCTTATCAGTGCAGCCATCATCTGTGCAGCTTATCAGTTCTGCCTCATCAGTGGCCATCAGTGCCGCCTCATCAGTGGCTATCAGTGCAGCATATCAGTGGCCATCTGTGCAGCATATCAGTGGCCATCTGTGCAGCGTATCATTTTTTTTTTTTTAAATAATTTTATCATGCATAACAACAAATAAACATACAAAACATTGGAGAGGTGTTACATCAAGCTTTGGTAGATGATAAAAACCAAACCAGGTAAAAGTGCAAACATCAATTTACTAGTACATAACCATTCAGTTCCTCGACCCTCTCCTACATGGTTATGTAGTAGCTTTTTAATTTTTTCTTTAAGAACCAAGAATTCAAAAAGAATAACCAAAACTTCATTAAGACAGAACTCATCCCCCCCCCGCCCCTTGTCCCTTAGGAGAAGAGAGGAACATGTCTCCCCACTACATGGGGATGAAAAAAAAACTTTTTCCCTCCCCTCCCAGGGATCTCAGCATTTGGTGTCATTAGTAATAGAACAGCAACCTGACCGCCCCCCTCTTTTATGTAATAACATACTCACTATCTCCCCCATCTTAGTAACTATCAGTAAAAGTAAAAATACCCTTAATCACATGCAGTAGTCAAGGACCATTCTTCCTCCAGCGTGTTCTTAGAGTCCACCCATCTAAACCATACCTTCCAAAACTTTTTGGCAGCCCCTGTGGCCTCATAGGTCATCCTATACAACATCACATGCGCATTAACAATCTTTATCCACATTCCAAGTGTTAGTATTTTTTTTTTTCAAATATATATTTTATTATTTTCTGAAAAGAAAGGGCAAAGCCCGAAGAATACAAAACAATAAAGGGGGGGTCGTAGCCTCCTGACATTGTATCGTAATAATATATAACATATCTTGAAGATTGACATGCTAGTTCTGTTTTATGTTATTATTATCCACATATGCACGTTTTCCATGTTACAACAGCTCAGAACTTCAGTTGCCGTGGCTGTATAAAGCAATCTGCAGTCTAGATCTCTATTCATGTGTCATTACTTTAATGTAGAAAACTTAGTCACAATCAGTCAGGAGGCAGTAACCAGAGGGCGAAATAGAGAATCAGAAAGGTAAGTAAAAGAGAAGAAAAGGAAAGGGCGGGGAGAGGAAAGTTGGGGATAGGGACAAGGGAGAGGGGAAGAGTGGGTGGGGTATAATGGGGGCAAACTGAGGTTGTTAGTTCTGTGAGTTATCTTCTGTCAGCTGGGTCAATTAATTTGGGTTCCCAAAAAGGGTTTTGCCTTCTTCTGAATATTTGAACATATTCCAAAGTGTCCATGTTTTCTGGTAATTTGCTTGTCTGTTTTGGGCCGTCATTATAAGATCCTCCATTTTATTTATTTCTTCTATTTTCCTCAACCACATTGCTATGGTTGGTGGGGAGTGTTGTTTCCATAATGTGGGTATACAGGACTTGGCTGCATTTGTTAGGTGTCGTAATATGGATTTTTTATAAGTTTTGAGCGGCATGGAAGATACATGAAGTAGAAAAAATGCCGGGTCATTCGGGATCTGAAAATCAGTGAATTTCTGAGAAATGGAACGTACCGCAGTCCAGAAATTTGTCAAGCTGGGGCATGACCAAAACACATGTAGGAGCGTTCCCACTTCTTTCTGACAGCGCCAGCAATACTTAGACGCCTCAGCAAACATGGTATGTAAGCGACTAGGTGTTAAATACCACCTCATTAAGATCTTGAAATTCATCTCCTGTATTTTAGTGCAGATGGATGATTTAAGGGAGAGAACTATCATGTTTTGTTTCTGAACTGCCGTGAAAGTACGTTGAATGTCTGTTTCCCACTTTGTGATGCATGGCAGGCAAGGTGGCTGTGTAGGTGTGTTTAATAGGGTATACATTTTGGATAGTACTTGTGGTAACGGTTCTGTGTCTGAGCATATGTCTTCGAACGCAGTTAGGGGTCTAGTGTAGGACTGAGGGTTCGGAATTGTCTGTAAGAAATGGTGGATTTGAACTGCATTCCAAAATATCAGCGTGAACGGACCTGCCGGGTCCATTAGTTCCTCAATAGAGGGCCGTCTGTCCTGTCTCACAAATTGCGAAGCTCTAGCGCATCCAGTGCTCCTCAATGTCTGAAATCATCCAGAACCTATCCCAGGAGGAAATTTAGGATTTCCCAAAATCGGGGTCAAAGGGGATTCTGTGGTTGTTAAGGAAGTTTGTAAAGCAGCCTGAAGACATTGCTTTATAGTGTTGCCTATGAAGGGATGTGCTTTTAGTTCCAATGGAAGGGAGTCATAACACCACATTGCAGACTGTAAAGGTATGTTCGTTTGATGTTGCTCTAACTGTGCCCATAATTTAGATTCCTTATGTCGGTGCCAGTCTACCATTCTGCCCAAATGTACTGCGTGGTAATACCTCCGTATATCTGGAAGTGCCACCCCACCGTATTGTTTGGGCATGGATAGTTGTGATCTGGGGATGCGGGGTTTTTTATGCGCCCAAACAAAGCGAGTAAAAAGAGTTTGCACTCGTTTAAAGTATGTGGGGGGTATTTTGATTGGCAGAGCTTGGAAGAGGTACAAGAATTTGGGTAGTATACACATTTTGATTAAGTTACATATCCCAAACCAGGAGTGTAATCCCTTATTCCAATCGTCCAATAGTAGTTTGGTTTTGGTTAGTAGGGGGGGGGGGGAATTGCTGTCATATATTAGTGCCGGATCTGGTGGTATCTTCGTGCCCAGATAGGTCAAGGCAGAGGTGGTCCATCTAAACCGAAAACTTGATTGCAAATTTGCAAGATCGTTAGGTGGTATAGAAATACCCATCGCCTCTGATTTTGAAAAATTAATTTTTAGGTTTGACAGTTTCCCGTATATTTCAAATTCCTTTAGGAGGTTGGGTAAGGACACTACTGGGTTGGTCAGTGAGAAGAGTAGGTCGTCTGCATAGGCTGATAATTTATGTTGCGTGTTTAACCTAATTTTGGAGAGAAATGGCTAGAGAGAGAGAGTAAATAGGAGAGGGGACAGGGGGCAACCCTGTCTCGTCCCATTTGTAATTGAGAAGGGGTCTGACAGAACTCCATTCGCTTTTACCTGCGCTGTGGGAGTGGAATAAATACCGGCTATTCGGCTGAGCATCACCCCCCCCCAGGCCTATGTGTCTGAGTACTGCGTTCATGAATGGCCAACTTACACGGTCGAAGGCCTTTTCAGCGTCAGTATTAAGAAAGACACATGGGGTTTTCTTGGATCTAGTGATACCCTGTTTCCCCGAAAATAAGACCTAGTGTGTCTGTCTGTGATGGCTGCAATATAAGCCCTACCCCCCAAATAAGCCCTACCCTGTTACCCCGAAAATAAGCCCTACCCTGAAAATAAGACCTACAAGGACTTTAACTAGGGCTTATTTGGGGGGTAGGGCTTATATTGCAGCCATCACCGACAATCACGCTAGGTCTTATTTTCGGGGAAACAGGGTATGTAACAAATTTAGCACTTTTGTAGTGCTATCCCTGGCTTCTCTAGAAGGAATAAATCCAACTTGGTCTAGGTGGATGAGTTGTTGGAGGTGCTGCGCCAACCGAGCAGCTAGGACCTTAGTGAATATCTTAAGGTCTAGATTTAATAGTGATATGGGTCTGTAACTCCCACATGCCACCAGGTCCTTCCCCTCCTTGTGAATTACCGAAATGTGGGCACTTAATGTTTCCCTAGCAAAAACTTCACCTGCTCCAATCTTGTTAAACAGTGTGACCATGCGGGCTCCCAATATTGGGAAAAGAGTTTTGTAATATTGTAGTGTGTAGCCGTCAGGGCCTGGGGCTTTGCTCAGTTTCATTGTCCCCATGGCACTCTGTATTTCTGTTAGGGTTATGGGTGAGTCCAGATCTTCTCTGATCTCCTGGGCAAGAGTTGATATTTGGGAAGATTTAATATAATCTTCCAACACAGTAGTGGGAGGAGTCTCCTGTGGCAGGTGAGATAACTTGGAATAAAACTGTCTAAATTCATCAGTTATGTGTGCGGGTAGGGTTACTTTTTTGCCTCCCAGCGTGGTGATGTGAGGGATATAGGTCACTGATTTGTGACTTCTAACTATGTTAGCTAATAATTTTCCACACTTATCCCCTGACTCATATGTCTTTTTGCGACCACATTGTAGGGCCGCTTTTGCCCTATACTGTAATAGATCAGTGATCTGGCGACGAAGGGTTGACAGCTGTGTTTCAGATGATTGAGTAGGGGCGTGTTTGTGTTTAGCTTCTATAGTGGCGAGTTCCTGTAAGAGCTGTGACAGCATTTTATTTCTCTCTCTCTTGATCCGGGCCCCATGAGAGATGAGGATCCCCCTCATAACTACCTTGTGGGCTTCCCATAATGTCCCCGGGTCATAGTCTGGGAGGTCATTTTCTTGGAAATAAAGGCTTAGTGCCTTAGTCACGTCTGTGAGAACTTCCGGGTTTTGCAGGAGGCTTTCGTTAAGCCGCCAGAAGCGATGTCTGGGAGAGGGAGTGTCCGATAAGCGATAGCTCAAGAATATAGGTGCATGGTCTGACCAAGTCCTATTTCCAATTGAGGTCTGTTCTACAGCATGTAGTTGTGTATGGGGAATCATAAAATAATAAATTCTGGTAAATATTTGGTGCATGTGTGAGTAAAATGTGAAGTCTCTTTCCTCCGAGTGCTGTAAACGCCAAACATCTGTTAACTGTAACTTGTGGAGTGTTTTAGCTATTCGTTTGAGCTGGTTCGGTGGGATCGATGTTTTACCCGACGACGTGTCTATTGAGGGGATCAGTGGAATATTGAAGTCACCTCCTACAATCAGTTGTCCTTCTCGGAAATCATTTAGTTTCTCCAATGTCTCTCGCAGGAACGTGGCTTGTTGTTCATTAGGGGCATATGTAGTTGCAAGCTTTAGTTTAACAGTGCCAATTGTGCCTTTGAGGAAGACGTATCTTCCTGTCGGATCTATTATTGAGCTCTGGAGTTGCCAGGGGATCTTACTTGATATTAGAATGGAGACTCCTTTGGACTTGGAGTCCGGGTTCATGGAGTGATAGGCTACAGGGAAGTGTCTGTTTTGTAAGTATGGTAATCTGTTAGTCTTAAAGTGTGTCTCTTGGATAAAGGCTATATCTGTATGATTCCGCTTTAAGTCATCTATTAGCATACGTCTCTTCTCTGGTATGTTAAGTCCTTTTACATTTAGTGACATTACTTTAATTTTACTGGCTGCCATATTGTATTAGGATGGGGGAGGAGGGGGTAGGGATGAATCGAGGGAAGGAAGAGAGGGGGAAGGTAAATATAGAAAGGAAAGTAAAAGTAGGAAAAGTAGAGAGAGAGTTAGTAGAAAATTATGAGACACAGACAAGGCCTAGTGTCTTGCCTGTTACGCTCCCCTTAAAAAATGGGGATTTTATTTTTGCATATAGCTCCCGAGCGGCAAAAAATCAACCCCCCAGGAGTATATGTTAACCTAATCGGGAGGGAGGAAGGACAAGGCTCATAAGTAGAGTCTCCCATCCGTCCCCTCACCCCAGCATGTCTGACCAATGGAACTATAGACAGTACCATGCAACTCTATAAACATAATAACAGAAAAACTCCATAATGTGAACCGAACAGATAATATAATCACCTCTTTGTAATGTTATAAACTAAAGTATGAGGTAGTTTCAACACCATATCACATTTTGTCAAGTATACCGACCCATTGCTAGTTATCATAGCTCAATAGATCCTTACTACTACTAGGGCTAGGTGTAATTAGCAACATAAAACATTAAGATCTTTCTTTGTGCTAACACATATCTTGTCTCTAAGAGAAACCCTACTTCGCAAGGCACAACGTTATGGCTGCAGGGTAAACACCTCACCTCTCTACTGTTTAGGAGCCAATATGTTTCCCCCTGGAGCCACTAAAATAAGGCTCTGCAGACCAACTCTTAATCCAAGCCTGTGAGGGCAAGTGATCATAAATGCCATGTTCATATAACCTAACCGGTGCAGCTGCTGATCTTGTAGTCTGTTAATCTATGTAGGCTTTTAGTGAATTGGCTGGTCGCTCTATAGATGTATGCGTAGCAGGCCCTGGGAGAGAGATGTTAATGTTCTCGTCCCTCGTCTCACAAACCCCTCAGACTATAGCATCAGTCTCATATTGTTGTGGCCTCTGCACAGTTCCTTGTCCCCCCTTAAGTATAGGGTCTCCGACCCATAATGTGGGTTGCTGAAAAACAGTACCTGTAGGGGTAAGACTGAAGGTTCCGTCGGCTTGAGGTAACGGTCTGAAAGATCTGCCTCTTCAGCAAGATTCAGTTAAGTTCCAGACTCCTATGCGATTAAGGTGGGCTAGTAACTACCAGTGTAGGCAAAGAGCGATTAAACGCAAACCGTGAAAAATAACATAACTCGTTCGTCATTTCTCTGAACATAAAAGTGGTGCTGCAATACAGAAGCCTCATGACTCACGTGCGTCCTCCTGTGAAGGTGCCCTGGATCGGCGTCGTTTTTTTTGCTGTCTTGGCGGTAAGTTATTTCCCATTCTCTGCATGGACGGTCTCGGGAGAGGGCCCAGCCAGTTCGGGACATCTATTGGTTCTGCCTCAAGAAAAGTGAACAGAGCTGGTAAGGCGTCTGGCTTGCATAAGGTGAAGGATCTTTGGTCTTTTCTAAATGTAACAGATAAGGGGTAGCCCCAGCGGTATGTAGCTCCTTTTCGCCTAGCCAGGTCAAGAAGTGGCTTTAGAATCGCACGCCGCTGTAGGGTTGCACGAGAAAGGTCTGGAAGGATCTTGATCGTGACGCCATCTAATTCCGGGTCTTCCGCTTCCCAGGCCTTGCGCAGGATCTGTTCCTTGTGTACATAATGGTGGACTCTGCAAACAACATGGGTCTCAGAGGGTCGGTTGGTTTAGGACCCAAAGCTCGGTGGATTCTGTCAATTGCAATGCGGTCTGGCAGTTCTATATTTGGTATGCTGCGGAAGATTGCTACTGCTGTATCTGCTAGGTCTTCAGGCCCCGTGGCTTCTGGGAGTCCTCGGAGTCGCAGGTTGTTCCTGCGACTTCGGTCCTCCATCTCTTCCAAGCGCAGTATCTGTTCTTGCAGAACCTCTGCTTGTGTCTCTTGGGTTTCTTCTACTGTCGACATTCGGCGTTCCAATGCTGCTAGGGAGTTCTCCCCTGTCTCCAATCTGGTGGCCAGTGCATTAACATCCGCTCTCACAGCCTTCATCTCCCTACGGTGTGTAGCTTCCACCGTAGCTATGAGGGCTGTGATGTCTGCCTTAGTAGGCAATGCTAGTAGGATGGAGCGCAACTCTGCATCCCCTCCTGGAGCTTGGGAAGGGGGTTGTGTAAACTGACTGCGGCCAGCGTGGAGATCTGGAGGGAAGCCAGCATAAGCGTCTGTGAGCTGAGTATCTTCGTGCGGTGACTGGGAACTGCGCGCTGTCAGTCTCCCTGAGTGTTCTCCACGCGGCGTCGCCATCTTAAGCTCCGGGGAGCCGAGAAGGGAGAGCTGGAATCTCCTTCTGAGTTCGCTGGATGAGGGCGGCTGTGGAGTGGATTTAGTTGGTTTACTGCTCTTCTTCACCGCTTTCTTTCTTAAGGATTGCATAGTTTGAAATATAAACTGTATAAGCCAGAATGAGGGTGAGACGGCCGGGAGCTCAGACACCACACATCTCTATTCAGCCATGTCCAGGCCACGCCCCCCCCCAGTGTTAGTATTTCCCCATGAATCCACGCCTAGCAATGAGTTTCCTTACTCCAAAATACAGGATCCTAAGGAACAGTTTTCTGTGTACATTCATCTCCTCCTGGTCAAAGACCCCCAGAAGACAACGTAAGGGAGAGCCTATATTGGGCAGGCCAAATTTATCTGAAATTAATTCAGTTACTTGAGACCATAATGGCCTAACTTTTGCGCATTCCCATACCATATGAAGAAAGGTGCCTTCCACCCCCATACATTTATGACAAAGTGCAGTATCCCTTCTACGCATTCAACATAGTCTAGTTGGTGTATAATATAACTGGTGAAAGTAACAAAATTCAGATATCAGATATCAGATAGGTATCAAGAACCTCCTGCTACAACTCCTCCGTCAACTCTGGGATACCCACCACCCATTTTGTCCTAGCCCTAGAAGTTGAACCTATTTCTTCAGGACCAACTGCCCTATAGTATCTAGTAATTCGTTTAGATGGATCTGGATCAATTTAGAACCTTTTCCAGTCCCGTATTTTGTACCTGAAACTCCCCACTCCCGAATTGCGTTTTTGCTGTGTGACGCAGTTGCGCATATCGAAAAAAACACGTCTTAGGTATATCAAACTGGTCCCTCAACTGTGAAAAAGTAGACAGCCCATCTTCCTGACAGATGTGATGCAGATATTTTATGCCATATTTTGCCCACGTCAGCTGCCCATCTGGTAATTTAGCAAATTCCTCCAAAGATCTGTTACACCATAGTGGATTATTAGGAGATAGCCACAATGGCCCATCCCTTCGCCATTGAGCGCAAAGATGAAATATTTTCCCAGAGTGCCATAACTGACCCCACCTTTCTCCCTGGAATCCCTTTCCTATACAACATATTTTGTAGGGTTTCTTGTGAGGTGGCAACCGCTGCCTCCAACAAAGTAGTGGCATTAGGGATCTGGGGAAAGAGTCACCAATGTAGGAAGGACAATTGTGAGGCAAAAAAATATGAACGCAAATCCGGTAAGGCCAGTCGCCCCTTTGTGACAGGCAACTTCAAGACCGCGAGAGATATTCTGGGGGCTCTTGATCCCCACAAGAAGCCTACAATAATAGAGTCGATGTGTCTGAAGATCCACAGTGCCAGAAATACCGGGGAGTTCGAGAGAATGTACAGAAACTTAGGGAGAAAAATAATTTTAAACAAATTTATGCACCCCAACAATGTAATCGGTAAGTTCTGCCATCTCTGTACCTTCTCCCTAAAATCCCCGATAATCGGCGACAAATTGGTTTCCAGAAAGCCTGAGACAGGAAATTGAATCTTAATCCCCAGATATCTGAACGAGGAGGACAAGGGCATAGGGCAATCCGCCGGGATTACCACTGCATCATCAATGGGGAAGAGAGACGATTTTGACCAATTTATTCGAAATCCAGAGTAGTCTCCAAATTCCTGTATCAGTTGGAAAGCACCTGAAAGTGAGGGTCCTGGATCCTGCAGCTACAGCAGCATGTCATCTGCATAAAGGGATACTCGTTCCTCAAACATCCCAATTCGTAACCCAGTCAGGGTAGGAGTGAATCTTAGTTTTACCGCCAGGGGCTCTATGGCCAGGGCAAATGGGAGGGATGAAAGCGGGCACCCCTCCCTGGTCCCCCTGAATACAGGGAAGGGGTCTGAGATAATGCTATTAACCCGTAATCTGACCAGCGAATCTGTGTACAGTAACCTTACCCAAGAAGTGAACACAGGTCCGAAGCCAAATGACTCTAGTGCAGCATACACACCGGCGGACTTTCCGACCGGACTCGTCCGACGGACTTTTGACAGACTTCCGATAGACTTTTTTTACGAACGGACTTGCCTACACACGACCGGACTACAGACGGACTTGCCTACACACGACCGGACTTTCCGGCGGACCTAGTTCCCGACGGAGTTACGGTGGACTTTCCAAATGAATGGACTTGCCCACACACGAACAAGTCAGTTCATTTTGAACGTGACTCGGGTACAACGGGACTAGAAAAAGAAGTCAATCTCGCCGCTTTTATCGGTGCGATTGACACCTTGCGAGCCCCGTCGCGGGGCATACTAGGCCCTTAGGTCTGGTATGGATTTTAAGAGGAACCCCCCACGCCGAAAAAACGGCATGGGGTCCCCGCAAAACCATACCAGACCCCTATCCGAGCACGCAGCCTGGCCGGTCAGGAAAGGGAATGGGGACGAGCGAGCGCCCCCCCCCCTCCTGAACCGCACCAGGCCGCATGCCCTCAACATGGGGGGGTGGGTGCTTTGGGGAGGGGGGCACCCTGTAATTCTACTACAAGAGACGCACTTGCAGGGCTCCAGGGTTTTCTCCCTAAAAAGAGCTCACATTGCGGGAGCTTACCATGCAAGCTACTCCTCCTATGCTCGGGGGGTTGCGACATTGGTTACCAAGGCTCTGCCCATTGCCATACATGCAATTAGTACTGACTCTAAGGGGAGATATGTTATACTGGTGGTACAAGTGATGAACAGATTTTTAAAGTTTGTGAATTTGTATGTGCCTCCTCCCTTTTCACTATCTCATCTGGATGACATGCTGCAAGCCACCCATGAGATAGCTGAGGGGAGGATTTTCATTCTGGGAGATTTTAACTCAGTGGCGGACTCAGCCTTGGACAGGCTGGGAGCGTCATCGGGTGTTCCAGCTCCCCTCGCGGAATGGTTGTCTACCCATGGGCTTAGGGACGTCTGGCGTTTTCACCATCCTGATATTAGAGAATACTCCTGCTATTCAGAAATGCATAAGACGCTCCCCAGGATAGAAACTGTCCTGACTGAGGGGGAGGGTATGGAACTGGTCAGGAAGGTTTCTTATCTACCGAAGGCCCTGTCTGACCATTCTCCCTTGTTTCTGGAACTCAATCTGGGGCCGAAGCCAGGCATATGCCAATGGTGGATGGAGGCAAGTTGGCTCCAAGAAGAGTATGTGCAGATTAAATGTAATGAGGCTATAAAACTTTTCTGGGATGAAAATGGAAATACTGGATCCTTTCTTCTTCAATGGGAGGCCTTTAAGGCCACACTGAGAGGGGTTTTCACGGCAGAAGTGCATGGTTTCAAAAAACAGTTGGCTTCTACAGTACAGCTTAAGGAGGTAGAGGTTATACTACCTGAAGCAGAGTATGTTAGGGATCCCACTAGTGAGAGATTATTGACATTGCGGGAAAGGTCTAGGGAATACCAGACTGTTCTGACTGACCGCACCACGAAGTTTAGTGTAGCACAGCATAGGCGCATTTTTGAGTTTGGAGATAAAAATGGCAGACTCCTAGCATACCTGACAAGACCAGAATATGTCCTGGCCTACATTAAGGCTGTCTATGACAACCTTGAGCAAACATTTGAAGTATGTCCCTTAGGTCTGGTATGGATTTTAAGGGGAACCCCCTACGCTGAAAAAACAGAGTCAGGTCCCCCCAAAATCTATACCAGACCCCTATCCGAGCACGCAGCCCACCGTTCAGGTAAGGGGGTGGGGACAAGCGAGTACCCCCCCTCCTGAACCGTACCAGGCCGCATGCCCTCAACATGGGGGTGTGGGTGCTTTGGGGGAGGGGGGGAGCCCTGTGGGCCCCCCCACCCCAAAGCACCTTGTCCCCATGTTGATGAGGGCAAGGGCCTCTTACCGACAACTCTGCCTGTTGGTTGTCGGGGGTCTGCGGGTGGGGGGCTTATTGGAATCTGGGAGCCCCCTTTAATAAGGGGGCCCCCAGATCCCAGCCCCCATCCTATGAAAATGAGTACGGGGTACATCGTATGGCGCATGTATGGCAATGGGCAGAGCCTTGGTAACCAATGTCGCAACCCCCCGTGCATAGGAGGAGTAACTTGCATGGTAAGCTCCCGCAATATGAGCTCTTTTTAGGGAGAGAACCCTGGAGCCCTGCAAATGCGTCTCTTGTAGTAGAATTAAATGAGGTTTATACTTTTTTATATAATCAAAGACTAGTGAGTGTTTAAATTTGGAATTAAGGCCTCTAACGTTCCAGGCCAAACTTTAAGATTCACCTCCATAGTAGAGCGATATAAAGTTGGGGACCACCCCCCCCAGAGAATAGTTAACCAGCAAAGCAGAGCTCCAGCCCTCCCGCCCCACGTACACAAAGCAGAACAGCAGCGCATTTGTAAATGACTTGTACACACACCGAATGCAGATAATCCCATCAAACCATAGGCCCATATTTCCCAGCAAAAAAACGTTTCCAACTTCCCCCTTTCCAACTTCCCCCTCCCCCCACCCGGCGCCAAGCCCCAACTTGCCAGGCACTTTGTTTCCATAACCCCGATTCAAAAAAGTAAAAAGGTGCGACTTAAAGCAGTCACATAGAACCCATCACCCGAGGGCGATCATCCTCACATATAGTTCAGAAAAAAAATTTTTTTGTACTATTCAAAAAAAAAACTCAAGAATTGTACATTAACCTGAGAAAATTGTCTTATTTGTCACCTGTTGTCCTGTGTGGCGGACAGAGCAGTCTGCAGGTCCGCTATAGGAAGTCCTGAGCGAAAAAAAAAAAAAAAAGGGGGGAAAGAAACATATACATAGGATATATATATATAGCATCTCAGCAACAAAATCATTCCCTAGAACTGTTGGGGAACTCAAACAACAGAAGAGAGTGACCTATTCAGGTTTTCACATTACCCCTTCCCCCATAGTCTTTCCTTGTGTCTCATCCAGGAATGCAAAAGTTGTTAGGGGGGGACATTGAGAGTTTCCTCCTCGTGGGTGCCCCCGTGCATCCAACCAGTAGGAGTTGTGAAAAAATATGCCTTTCCGTTATCCACAATGCGCAGCTTTGCAGGATACAACATACTGTAGATCAGATTCAGATCTCTAAGCCCCTTCTTCACCGGTTGAAAGGAAGCTCTTTGTTTCTGAGTGGCGGAGAAATCAGGATATATAGACACCCGATATCCATTAAATTTCAATTCGGGCCCTGTCCTGGCCCCTTTCAAAATATTCTCCCGGTCCCTGAAGTGCAGTATCTTTGCAATCATGGGTCTGGGGATAGCACCCTTCGGTGGTGCTCTTCCCGGGACATGGTGCGCTCTATGGCAAACAAATTAGTGAAAGTGCCAGGTGTCAGTCTCTTTGAGCCATTCTTCCAAAAACTCCTCAGGGTTTTTCCCCTCCGCTCCCTCCGGGAATCCCACTAGCCTGATATTATTCCTTCTCATTCGGTCTTCCATGTTGGCCATCTTTAAAGTGTGCTCAGAGAGGGTTTTCTGTGCCACATGTACATTTGTTGCCATGGGTCCAACAGTGTCCTACAGGCTTGTAATGCGGCGATCAGCAGCCTGTGCCTTCTCTCTCATTTTTTGCATGTCATTTTTCATAAAAGAATTCCAGCTGCAGCTGCCCAAAATGGTCAATCAATTTATTCTGGCATCCCTGTATGGCTGCCATAATCTGTGTTAGGGATGGCTCTTCCCCCTCCTCCACCTCCCTGCCCGTTCTGTGTATTCGGGCATCCAGTCTATCCAGGGAGCTTCCCCTGCGTTTGCAGTGTTCCCTCTGGGTCCCAGGACTCACCGGGTTTGCCAGTGGGGATGCTGGCTGTTTAAGGTCCTCAGGCCTCTGCAGCGGTGGCCATTCCTCCTCCTCCTCCTCCCGCCGTGCATCGGCGCCATCTTGGGATCCCCAGATGAAGCGAGCCAGCCGCTCTCCCGTTGCCTTTTTCCAAGGTGGCCCATATTTAACCATCCCTGGATGTGCCTGTAATGATCCTGCACACATGCCCCAGCAGTCCCGGGCAATTTCAGAGCTTTTTGCTCACAGGATCAGAGCAATATCAATGACCTGCAGGGAGAGCTCTGTCGCTAGCGACCTTGCATGCTGCGCGCCCCCTGTGCAGCGTATCATTACCCTTCTGTGCAGCATATCAGTGCCCATAATTGCAGCATATCATTGCCCAGCAATGCAGTATATTATTGCCCATCAATGAAGCCTATCATTGCCCATAAATGCAGCCTACCATTGCCCATCAGTGCAGTATATTATTGCCCATCAATGCAGCCTACCTTTACATATCAATGGAGCCTACCATTGTCAGTCAGTGCAGTATATTATTGCCCATCAATGCAGCCTACTTTTGGCCATCAGTGCAGCCTGCCATTGCTCAAAAGTGCAGCAGGGAGGAATCGGGAGGATCTGGCAGCCGGATTGCGCAGAGGGGGAATCTCACATCTTGTGGAGGCGGACTGGGCTGACAGTTTCCTGGCTGATCGCTTCTGGCAGAAGCGGTGCGGCCATCAGAGTGGCCCGGAGGGGGGACTCCCTGCCCCCTAGACCACACTGATGTCCTGTACAAAAGGCTGCACCGCTTCTTCCAGAAGCGATCAGCCAGGAAACTGTCAGGAGGATCTGGCGGCTGGACACATCTTGTATATGAATAGCCGCGCTGTCCAATGAAGTCCCACCTCCTGGACGAGCCACTCTAATAGACAGCACACTGGTCCAATGCTGGTCCAGGAGGCGGGACTTTGTTTGACAGCATGGCTATTCATATACAAGATGTGTCCAGCCGCCAGATCCTCCTGACAGTTTCCTGGCTGATCGCTTCTGGAAGAAGCGGTGCAGCCTTTTGTACAGGACATCAGTGTGGTCTAGGGGGCAGGGAGTCCCCCCTCCGGGCCACTCTGATGGCCGCATCGCTTCTGCCGGAAGCGATCAGCCAGGAAACTGTCAGCCCAGTCCGCCTCCACACTTGCCCGCTGCTAAATTCCACTCACCAAATGCGAGTAGGCGAGTGGAAATTTTGAGGGCTGGACTGCAGTGTGTCAGTATAGTGTGAGTGTAGTGTGTCGGTATAGTGTAGTGTATGTCAGTGTAGTGTGTTAGTGTAGTGCAGTGTTTAACATTTAGTGCTGTATAGAGTTGCTGCATTTTTTTTTATTTTTTCCTGCCTGCCCCCTTTTTTTTAATTGTCAGCCGCAGTGTTTCTGACTGCGATGCTGGTGTTTACCCTTTTTTTTATTTATTTTTTTTTATATTTTTGTCTTTGTTTTTATTATGTTTTTACATTTCTGTCAGCAGCAGTCCTCAATTTAAAGTGCACCAAACGCCACTTTTTATTCAATAAAGTGCATCCAATCACACATTTCCCAGTTTCTATTAAATTGATGAGGATGGAGGGGATGATGATGTTGAAGTCACTGACACGACTTGGGTGCCAGATAGAGCAGAGGAGGAAAATGAGGGTGAGGCACAACCACAAAAAGGCAGGATGTTCTCCAGAGGCAGCCATTATGGAAGAGTAAAGAGCAGCCACTCTATTCCATCAGATTATGGAGCTGTTATCTCCTGGCCCACTTTCCACAGCTCAGCTGTATAGGCCTTTTTAGCACATGTGCAGCTGATCGCACTGTTGCAATTTGCAATCTTTACCACAAGCAGATCAAGCGTGGCAAAAACACCAGCCATTTGGGTACCACATGCTTGACAAGGCATTTAACCTCCCACTACTCAGCCTGTTGGCAAGAGCACCTAAAGGCCACACATTTCTACCCCTGCTATATCTCTTGACCTATAGCAAAGGGTGTAACAGGTCCTTGCAGTTGTCTGCCAGCTGCACACCACTAGCTGTAGAGTTTAGTAGGCAAATGTCTCTGCCCCAGCTGCTGCATCGAAAATATAAATACACTCCCTGCCACATGTCCAGCGTCTAAATTCCAGCTTGTTCAAATAAAGTTTGCAGGGAAAACCTATTTAAATGTCTTTTTTTTTTTATAAATGTCAGTTTTGCTGCAGCAGGTTCTATTCAAGTTACAGATGTGCAACTTTACGGGCAGACTAAGGGGACCCCCCCAGCACTATATTTAAAGGAATTTTTCATTTGTATTGTTTCACTTCAAGCATCATTAAAATCAATGCTCCTTTAACCACTTCAGCCCCGGGAGGATTTGACCCCCTTCCTGACCAGGCCATTTTTTGTGTCGCTTTAACTGACAATTGCATGGTCGTGCAATGTTGTACCCAAACAAAATTTATGTCCTTTTTCTCCACAAATAGAGCTTTCTTTTGGTGGTATTTGATCACCTCTGCGGTTTTTATCTTTTGCACTATAAACAACTTTGAAAAAAACACAATTGGGCTGATTTACGAAGCATTTGCGCCATGAGTTGCGGCGCACGCCGATGCGCAAATGACATTTTTGTATTTACAAAACATATGCGCCGGTAACACAGCGCAATTCCCCATTTACTATTTTCTTCTCGGCGCACGGCATCTTTAACTGAAAATTTAAACAAGCTGGAAGTGCCAATATTATGGGGGTGATGTGGGTGATGTGAGGAAGTATGGTACTAACTGCCCAAGTCACAAATATGCCCAAAATAGAATGAGAAAGTAACTTTCTTCGAACAAGCCGGCTGTGCCGGCAAATACATTTAGAATTGCGGGAGGTCAATTTTAAAAAAATCCATACCAGACGCTTATCTGAGCATGCAACCTGGCAGGCCGCAAATTTTTTATGTTTTATGTGTGTTCTTTTCATGCAACGGATTTCCCAGATGCAGGTTAACTAGGCTGATTGGCATGTCTTAGACAAATCCCTTTTTTTATCTATTATTTATTTAATTTTTTTTTGTTTTAAGTTACTTTCCTGGTGCCTTCATGGTAGCACATGCATGGATTGTGCGTATGCTGCCATGGATAGTGACCAGGAAAGTAACATTTCAGAGTGGTAAGTATTCAATTTTCATTTTGAGCAGGGGTTTTCAGCTTCAGTCCTCAAGTACCCCCACCCCAAAATACAAAGCTATTGACTTTGATTTAAAGCACCTATGCAAGATGAAGGAAAACCTGCAAATATGGCCTGTTGGGGGGGGTATCTGAGGACAGGGTTGAGAAGCACTGATTTAGAGCACTGAACTAAAATCAAGCTCAAGACAATCCTATTCTAATTGTGGACATTTGAGGGAAATCAAGAGTGTGTGTGTTTTTTTTTTTTTTTCTTCTTAAAATTGGCTTTGCTTCCTGTCACATAGCCAAACAGGAAGTGAGTAAAACCCTAACAATATTTTTCCTTGGGGACACACAGGTCAATCTAACTAGTGTCCCCATTATGCAAATTGCACTCTAGCACTTTGTTGTGTAAACCCCAAATTATAAGGTATTTTGGGGTTTACTAAAGGCAAATCCTTTCTGCAATATAAGTGTAGTTGATGAAAATCAGAGGGGAAGCACTGGTGATTTTATCATCCAATCATGTAGAGGCAAAGATGCTGTTTTTTTTCTTTAACTTGCTTGTCCCCCTTGGATCTCCAGCAACTGCACTTCTAAGTGCATTTGTAGTGCAAAGTGGATTTAACTTTTAGTAAATAAACCCCAAGACACATAATAATTTGGGATGTACATGGCAAAATGCTAGAGTGCAATTTCCCGAATGGGGAAACTATTTAGATTGACCTGTGTGTCCCCAAGGACATACATTGGTAGGGTTTTACCCTCACTTTCATGTGACAGGAAGTGAATAATTTTGAATGAGAAATTGGCAACATTTGGGAGGTGTCTTCACCCTATCAGGGGTGTAGACATCTGACAAAACTTCTAATCCCTCTACAGTCTATTCCCAAGCAAAAATAAGAAAGGATTTTAATTAGTTTAACGTTGCAATGACACATTCCGAAGTTCAATTGTGATGCATGTTAATGGCCCATTTAGACCTTTAATAGAAAGTCATCAGTTGCCTTTGACTCTAAACATTATTTTTGGCCAGTCTTAGAAATCTGCACCTGTTTTTCTATTAACCACTTGGTGTCTGTGCTATAGCCAAACGACAGCCACAGGGTGGACCTGAATTTCTAGGAGGCTGTCAGGACGGGCTCTCCGTGTGCTCCCTGCGCGCACTGAGTCACTGAGACTCGGGTGATCACAGATCGAAGTAAGGGCCGATCCCGGCCCCTTACCACACGATTAGCTGTCAGTCAATGACAGCTGATCACATGATGTAAACTAAAGCTCGGTAATTGTTTATTTTTTCTCTTCACGTTGACAGCATAAGGATAAAAATAAAAGCTGATCACCGGCTTAGGTTAGAGTTGCCACCTCATCCCTTTAAACCCGAACACATATTAATTACACAGGTTATGTGGCTGATTAAGGTGGTAATTAAACTCACTTGGTGCCTTATCTGCATTAAATTAGCCTCAGAACCGGTGTAATTCATATGTGATCGGGTTTAAAGGGATGAGGTGGCAAACCTAACTTAGGTGCAAGGGACATTGGTCCCGAAGAGGCAATTCTGCCTCATCTGTGACCACCAGTACCACCTGCCAGTGCCACCTATCAATGCCCACCAGTGGTCCCAAGCAGTGCTGCCTATCAGTGTAACCAATTAGTGCCGCCTCATCAGCGTACATCAATGAAGGAGAAAAATTGTTTGCAAAATTTAATATCAAAATATCCAAAAATATACAAAATTATTTATAAAAATCTGTCTTTTCTTTTTTTGAACAAAAGAAAAAAAAAACACAGAGGTGATCAAATACCACCAAAAGAATGCTCTATTTGTGGGAACTTTAAAAAAAAAAAAAATTTGGCTAAGTATGACCGCGCAATTGTCATTCAAAGTGCATCAGCGCTGAAAATTGGTCTGGACAGCAGGGGGGTTTAAGTGCCCAGTAAGCAAGTTGTTAATTTCCATGCCAAATATGGATTTCTGTACTAAAGATGTGTGCCCACTGTGTATACAGCATGGGCGTAAGCAAGTCGCACACATATGAACGGTACTCATTGTAAATCATGGGGTAGAACTTGTGATGCAACTTTTCAGTCCCTAGTGGCATGACAAGTTGCAATAGTGGAAAACAAGCAGAAAAAGCACATTGTAAATCATGCAACTTTGGGGTTGAAATAGTGGAAAGAGAGCATTAGGCTAAAGCAGTAATAGGAAGATGCACTGTAAAGCCCCATACACACGATAGGACTTTGTACAAACTTTCCCTTGGATTTTTGTACAAAGGGCGTTGGCCAGAAGTTTGTCTTGCATACAGATGGCAGGACTTTTCCAGCCAACTTTCACCAAATCACGTGGTTTTTCAGCTCTTTACCACCACCCTTTGGTCAACTTCTGTATTGTCTGATATTGTGTCAATCTCACCAATTTTATTGGCGAGATTGACATCTTGCGAGCCGGGTTCACACTGGTGCGGGGGTCCGACTTGGATCCCCACCAATGCCAGGCACTGTGTTTGGTATGAATCTTGAAGTGGAACTCCACGCCAAATTTTAAATAAAAACCGGCATGGGTTCCCCTCCAGGGGCATACCAGGCCCTTAGATCTGGTATGGATTTTAAGGGGAACTCCCTACATCAAAAAACGGCATGGGGGTCCCCCCCAAATCCATACTAGACCCTTATCCGAGCACGCAGCCCAGCCGGTCAGAAAAGGGGGTGGGGACAAGCGAGCGCCCCCCCTCCTGAGCCATACCAGGCCGCATGCCCTCAACATGGGGGGTGGGTGCTTTGGGGGAGGGGGGCCCTGCGGCCCCCCTCCCCCAAAGCACCTTGTCCCCATGTTGTCTTCCCAACAACCCTGGCCATTGGTTGTCGGGGTCTGTGGGCAAGGGGGTTATCGGAATCCGGGAGCCCCTTTAAATAAGGTGTCCCCCAGATCCCGGCCCCCCACCCTTTGTGAATGAGTATGGGGTACATCGTACACCTAGCCATTCACCTAGGGAAAAAGTGTCAAGAAAAAAACACAGTACACAGGTTTTTAAAGTAATTTATTAGGCAGCTCCGGAGGTCTTCTTCGGACTTCGGGGGTCTTCTTCCGACTCCGAGGGTCTTTCCGGCGTCTTCTCCCGGTGTCTGGATCTTCTGCCGGCTCCTCCGCTATCTTCTGCCGCTCTTTTGCTAGCGGTGGCCCGGACTTCTGGATCGTCTTCTTCTCTCTTCTCTTCCAGAGATGTTGACACGACGCTCTCTCCAGCTGGAATGCTCTCTGAGCGCTCCGCAATGGACTTATATAGGCGGTGACCCCGCCCCCCTATGACATCAGTCCCGGGGCATGCTGAGACTGTGAGGTCATCGGGGGGGCATGGTCATGTCATCCTATGACCACGCCCCCTTATGACCTCACAGTCTCAGCATGCCCCAGGACTGTGATGTCATATGGGGGCGGGGTCACCACCTATAAAAGTCATAGCAGAGCGCACAGACAGCATTACAGCTGGAGAGAGCGTCATGTCAACATCTCTGGAAGAGAAGAGAGAAGAGGGAAGAAGACGTCTCAAAAGACCGGGCTCCTCCGCTAGCAAAAGAGTGGCAAAAGAGCAGAAGATAGTGGAGGAGCTCGGCTGAAGGAAGAAGGCACCGGAGAAGAACCAGAGAGCCCGGAGACGACACCGGAGAGAGGGAGAAGAGGCCTGAGAGACCCCCGAAGTCGGCAGAAGACCCCCGAAGTCGGAAGAAGACCCCCGGAGCTGCCTAATAAATTACTTTAAAAACCTGTCTAGTGTGTTTTTTTCTTGACACTTTTTCCCCCCAGGTTAATGGGTAGGGGTACCATGTACCCCATACTCATGCACATAGGGTGGGGGGCCCGGGATCTGGGGGCCCCCTTATTAAAGGGGGCTCCTGGATTCCGATAAGCCCCCCGCCCGCAGACCCCGACAACCAATGGCCAGGGTTGTCAGGAAGAGGCCCTTGTCCTCATCAACATGGGGACAAGGTGCTTTGGGGTGGGGGGGGGCCGCAGCGCGCACCACTTCCCCAAAGCACCCATCCCCCATGTTGAGGGCATGCGGCCTGTTACGGCTCAGGAGGGGGGCGCTTGCTCGTCCCCACCCACTTTCCTGACTGGCTGGGCTGCGTGCTCGGATAAGGGTCTGGTATGGATTTTGGGGCGACCCCCCATGCCGTTTTTTCGGCATAGGGGGTTCCCCTTACAATCCATACCAGACCGAAGGGCCTGGTATACCCCTAGAGGGGGAACCCATGCCGGTTTTTCTTGCGCTGCTTTAATAGGAAGATGTGTTTTTCCTATTGCAGCGAGCGCAAGATGTACCTCGCCGAGAACCAACGCGATGGGATTGCGCTGGAAACATTCTTGCAGCAGGTACACTCTCACTTAAGGATTTATCTGGCGTACCAACTAAGGTATGAACCGGCGCAGCACATTCATTTTAGTAAATGACCCCCAATATTTTGTAGTTTTTGCTATAATAAATATCCCCAAATTAAAAAAATAAATTAAAATTTTTTTCCTCAGTTTAGGCCAATATGTATTCTTCTACATATTTTTGGTAAAAAGAAAAAATCGCAATACGCGTAAATTGATTGGTTTGTGCAAAAGTTATAGCGTCTACAAAATAGAGGATAGAGTTATGTCATTTTTATTATTATTTATTTTTTAATAGTAATGGCAGCAATCTGCGATTTTTATCAGGACTGCGATATTGCAGTGGACAGATTGGACACTTTTGACATTATTTTGGGCACCATTGACATTTATACAGCGATCAGAGCTAAAAAGAGCCATTGATTACTGTATAAATGACACTGGCAGGGAAGGAGTTAACACTAGGGGGCAATCAAGGGGTTAACTGTGTTCCTTAGGTGTGTTCTAACTGCAGGGGGATGGGACTGACTAGAGGAGGAGAGAGATTGGTGTTCATACTTACTATGGACACACAATCTCTCTCCTCTCCCCTGTGAGAACCGGGATTTGTGTGTTTACACACACAGATCCCGGTTCTCGCTCTGTCACGAGCGATCGCAGGTGCCCGGCAGTCATCGCCTGTGCACGCCTGCTGTGACGTCTTAAAGAAGCAACGTACACTCACGGCTATTTGCGCAGCTGTGCAAACTTGCCGCAGTATAACTGCGGCGGCTGGTCGGCTAGCGGTTAAAAACAACCTTTTTTAAAAGTTTTTTTTACATTGGTACATGTCCCCCAGAGCAGTACCCGGGCCCCCAAACCCTTTTTTATGGCCAATAACTTGCATATAAGCCTTCAAAATGGGGGCTTTTGATTTTTCAAGTTCGGGTCCCATAGACTTTGACAGGATTTGCGGTTCGGGTCCAAACTTTTGCAATGTTCAAGAGTTCTGGAGCAAACCAAACCGGGGGGTGTTCGGCTCATTTCTATTCCTGACTAGTCCAACTACTTTGTTAGCTGCAGCACATACCATCCTGACTACTTACAATGAGATATCTTAATTCAAGATAAATTTTCCGAAATCACTTATTTTAGATATAGTGTTGAACTCCAACCCTCAAGACGGATTTACAAACCACTTATCCCTATACCTGGAGTATTTTGGGCATTCCTTATTTAGGATTACACTTGATGGTGGATTTAGCCCAACTAGCTGACACAAATTATTCTCCACTTATAGATAAACTTACTAAGGAAGCCAATCATATAGCCAAGGTTGAACTCTCCTGGTTGGGCCGCCTTGCATCTTTAACCACTTCAGCCCCGGAAGGATTTACCCCCTTCCTGACCAGAGCACTTTTTACAATTTGGCACTGCGTCGCTTTAACTGCTAATTGCGTGGTCATGCAATGCTGTACCCAAACGAAATTTGCGTCCTTTTCTTCCCACAAATAGAGCTTTCTTTTGACTGCATTTGATCACCTCTACCATTTTTATTTTTTTGCGCTATACACGGAAAAAGACCGAAAATTTTGAAAAAAAATTATATTTTCTGCTTTTTGTTATAAAAAAAATCCAATAAACTCAATTTTAGTCATACATTTAGGCCAAAATGTATTCGGCCACATGTCTTTGGTACAAAAAATGTCAATAAGTGTATATTTATTGGTTTGCGCAAAAGTTATAGGGCCTACAAACTAGGGTACATTTTCTGGAATTTACATAGCCTTTAATTTATGACTGCCTATGTCATTTCTTGAGGTGCTAAAATGGCAGGGCAGTACAAAACCCCCACAAATGACCCCATTTTGGAAAGTAGACACCCCAAGGAAATTGCTGAGAGGCATGTTGAGCCCATTGAATATTCTTTTTTTTTTTTTGTCCCAAGTGATTGAATAATGACAAAAAAAAAAATTACAAAAAGTTGTCACTAAATGATATATTGCTCACACAGGCCATGGGCATATGTGGAATTGCACCCCAAAATATATTCAGCTGCTTCTCCTGAGTATGGGGATACCACATGTGTGGGTCTTTTTGGGAGCCTAGCCGCGTACGGGGCCCCGAAAACCAATCACTGCCTTCAGGATTTCTAAGGGCGTAAATTTTTGATTTTACTCCTCACTACCTATCACAGTTTTGAAAGCCATAAAATGCCCAGATGGCATACAACCCCCCCAAATGACCCCATTTTGGAAAGTAGACACCCCAAGCTATTTGCTGAGAGGCATGGTGAGTATTTTGCAGCTCTCATTTGTTTTTGAAAATGAAGAAAGACAAGAAATTTTTTTTTTTCTTTTTTCAATTTTCAAAACTTTGTGACAAAAAGTAAGGTCTGCAAAATACTCACTATACCTCTCAGCAAATAGCTTGGGGTGTCTACTTTCCAAAATGGGGTCATTTTGGGGGGGGGGGGGTTGCCACCTGGGCATTCCATGGCCTCCGAAAATGTGATAGGCAGTGAAGAGTGAAATAAAAAATTTACGCCCTTAGAAAGCCTGAAGGCGGTTCTTGGTTTTCGGGGTCCCGTATGAGGCTAGGCTCCCAAAAAGTCTCACACATGTGGTATCCCCATACTCAGGAGAAGCAACAGAATGTATTTTGGGGTGTAATTTCACATATTCCCATGGCATGTTTGAGCAATATATCATTTAGTGACAACTTTGTGCAAAAAAAAAAAAAATTGTCTCTTTCCAGCAACTTGTGTCACAATATAAAATATTCCATGGACTCAACATGCCTCTCAGCAAATAGCTTGGGGTGTCTACTTTCCAAAATGGGGTAATTTGGGGGGGTTTTGAACTGTCCTGGCATTTTATGCGCAACATTTAGAAGCTTATGTCACACATCACCCACTCTTCTAACCACTTGAAGACAAAGCCCTTTCTGACACTTTTTGATTACATGAAAAAATTATTTTTTTTTGCAAGAAAATCACTTTGAACCCCCAAACATTATATATTTTTTTAAAGCAAATGCCCTACAGATTAAAATGGTGGGTGTTTCATTTTTTTTTTCACACAGTATTTGCACAGCGATTTTTCAAACGCATTTTTTGGGGAAAAAAACACACTTTTTTAAATTTTAATGCACTAAAACACACTATATTGCCCAAATGTTTGATGAAATAAAAAAGATGATCTTAGGCTGAGTACATGGATACCAAACATGACATGCTTTAAAATTGCGCACAAACGTGCAGTGGCAACAAAATTAATACATTTTTAAAAGCCTTTAAAAGCCTTTACAGGTTACCACTTTAGATTTACAGAGGAGGTCTGCTGCTAAAATTACTGCCCTCGATCTGACCTTCGCGGTGATACCTCACATGCATGGTGCAATTACTGTTTACATTTGACGCCAGACCGACACTTGCGTTCGCCTTAGCACGAGAGCAGGGGGGACAGGGGTGCTTTTTTTTTTTTTCTTCTTCTTTATTATTTTTTTGCTTTTTTATCTTATTTTTAAACTGTTCCTTTCATTTTTTTTTTAAATCATTTTTATTGTTATCTCAGGGAATGTAAATATCCCCTATGATAGCAATAGGTAGTGACAGGTACTCTTTTTTGAAAAAATTGGGGTCTATTAGACCCTAGATTTCTCCTCTGCCCTCAAAGCATCTAACCACAGCAAGATTGGTGTGATAAAATGCTTCCCCAATTTCCCAATGGCGCTGTTTACATCCAACGAAATCTAAGTCATAAAATGCTTGTAGCTTCCGGTTTCTTAGGCCATAGAGATGTTTGGAGCCACTCTGGTCTCTGATCAGCTCTATGGTCAGCTGGCTGAATCACCGGCTGCATTCTCAGGTTCCCTGTTGAGACAGGAGAGCCAGAGAAAAACACGGAAGACGGTGGGGGGGAGCATTCCCTCCCACTGCTTGTAAAAGCAGTCTAGAGGCTAATTATCCACTAGGATTGCTTTTACATGAAAGCCGACCGCTGGCTGAAAAGAATGATACCAAGATGATACCTAAACCTACAGGCATCATTCTGGTATAACCACTCAAAATGGTTAACAATAAAGCACAGTAAACGGTAAAGTATAAAAAAAATTGCATACCTGAAAAGCAAACATGATAAAACATAATAACAATAAAACATTGCAGAATAGAATACAGTAAAAAAGAGCAGAACAATAGAGAGAGAATAGAGAGAGAGAGAACAATGAAACAACAACTATTTTTTTTTATTTTATATTTATGTTTGTGTTTTTTTTTTTTTTTTTTTTTACACTTTTTTTTGTAACTGTAATGCCCCGTACACACGGTCGGACTTTGTTCGGACATTCCGACAACAAAATCCTAGGATTTTTTCCGACGGATGTTGGCTCAAACTTGTCTTGCATACACAAGGTCACACAAAGTTGTCGGAAAATCCGATCGTTCTGAACGCGGTGACGTAAAACACGTACGTTGGGACTATAAACGGGGCAGTGGCCAATAACTTTCATCTCTTTATTTATTCTGAGCATGCGTGGCACTTTGGACGTCGGATTTGTGTACACACGATCGGAATTTCCAAAAACGGATTTTGTTGTCGGAAAATTTTATAGCCTGCTCTCAAACTTTGTGTGTCGGAAATTCCAATGGAAAATGTGTGATGGAGCCTACACACGGTCGGAATTTCCGACAATAAGGTCCTATCACACATTTTCCGTCGGAAAATCCGATCGTGTGTACGGGGCATAACTGTTATAACTGTAACCGGTTCCAGGTTCGGGTCTCTCAAAATGCGATGGCATCTTGGGAGACCCTGTGAAAGTGTGCTTAGTCTGTGCAATGCAGTACGCTAATACTCAACTAGTGTATGGTAGCGTTCAAAACATTCACCAATGCAAAGACCAAGATTGTCAGGACAGGAGGGACAATAATAGCGGGTGTCACGCCTATATCCGCACTTGCTGCAGACACAACATCTTTTTTGGGGGGGTTCCTTGGGTAGGGGTACTCGGGAGGACATAAAGAAAATGCCTCTCATGCAGCCGACTGCATTTGGTTGGGGATGTGAATGGGGGAAGTACGGGCGCTGCAGAAGCGGTGGGTTCCCAATTAGGATTGGCGAATGCAGCAGGAAGGGCATTATGGGCACGACAGGCCTGTTTGTCTATTTCTTGGTGGCAGCGGGACACTACTTGTGCTTGCCACCTCACCAGCTTGAACTGCACTTATGGGACTCGCCATGTCACCAAGTGTTACTGCAGTGCTGGTTTGACTACGACCGGGGTGTACTAGGCCGCTGGCGCTTGCCAGTTGACCAAAACGCTACCAAAAAAACTGTTAGCGATCGCAGGGATCAGGCCTGACTCTGCGAACGCTGCAGTTATGTGTTTAGTGTTTTGTAAGTGACAGTGATCGATCGATATTGCACTTGGGTGGGCTGGGCCGAGCTGGGCGGAGGGGCAAAACGCAGGTGCTAGCAGGTATCTGGGCTGATCCTGCTAACACTGCGTTTTTGGGAACCCTAAACTGCTGGGGACGCTAGTATAGATCTGATCGGATCAGATATTGATCCGTTCAGATACTATACCACTAAGGGAGGTGTACGGTGCGTGCGTGGGTGTTAGCGGTACTGGCGCTAACCTGACGCTGCCTGGGGCTGGTGCTTGCCAGTTCACCAAAATGCTACCAAAAAAACTGTTAGCGATCGCAGGGATCAGGGCTGACTCTGCGAACGCTGCAGTTATGCGTTTAGTGTTTTGAAAGTGTCAGTGATCAATCGATACTGCACTTGGGTGGGCTGGGCTGGGCAGAGGGGCAAAACGCAGGTGCTAGCAGGTATCTGGGCTGATCCCACTAACACTGCGTTTTTGGGAACCCTAAACTGCTGGGGACGCTAGTATAGATCTGATCGGATCAGATATTGATCCGTTCAGATACTATACCACTAAGGGAGGTATATGGTGCGTGCGTGGGTGTTAGCGGTACTGGCGCTAACCTGACGCTGCCTGGGGCTGGTGCTTGCCAGTTCACCAAAATGCTACCAAAAAAACTGTTAGCGATCGCAGGGATCAGGCCTGACTCTGCGAATGCTGCAGTTATGTGTTTAGTGTTTTGTAAGTGACAGTGATCGATCGATACTGCACTTGGGTGGGCTGGGCTGGGCCGGGCGGAGGGGCAAAACGCAGGTGCTAGCAGGTATCTGGGCTGATCCCGCTAACACTGCGTTTTTGGGAACCCTAAACTGCTGGGGACGCTAGTATAGATCTGATCGGATCAGATATTGATCCGTTCAGATACTATACCACTAAGGGAGGCGTATGCTGCGTGCGTGGGTGTTAGTGGTACTGGCGCTAATCTGACGCTGCCTGGGGCAACGCATACTGCTGCCGGACGATCAGGGGCTAAACCTTTATTCGGTAATAAACGGCGGGTGCCCTGACACTATAAAAAATAAACAAACTAACCAGCGTCACCCGTAACAGTTATACGGTGATCAGTGGTGAAAGGGTTAACTAGGGGGCAATCAAGGGGTTAAAACATTTATTAGGTAGTATATGGGGGTCCCTGCCGCTATAAAATGCTGACGGCGAACCTAAATATTTACCTCCCTAACTAGCGTCACCAGCGACACTAATACAGCAATCAGAAAAATGATCGCTTAGCGACACTGGTGACGGGGGGTGATCAAGGGGTTAAAACTTTATTAGGGGGGGTTAGGGGGGTACCCTAGACCTAAAGGGGGCTAACAGTCACTGCCCTAACACACTAACTGTCACAAACTGACACCATGCAGTAATCAGAAAAAAAAAAACTGCTTGGTGTCAGTGTGACGGGGAGGGGGGTGGGGGTGATTGGGGGGTGATCGGGGGGCGATCGGGGGGGATCGGGGGTGTAAAGTATGCCTGGCATGTTCTACTGTGAGGTGTAGTGTTGTGCAATTCACTCAGATGTCTTCTCTCCTCGGCGCCGGAACAAAAACTGCCGAGCCGAGGAGAGATGACATTACATCCTCTGCCTCTGTGTACTACACAGAGGCAGGGGACGATTCCCATTGGCTGGGAGCGATCGCGAGGGGGGCCCACGAATGGATGGCCTCCCCCTCATCTCTGATCGCTGCCAGACCAAAGCCGACCGCCTCGGGCACCGGGACCCCCCGCTTGCGGGAAGGCAATCACGTACCAGGTACGTGATTTTGCCTGCCCGTGCCATTCTGCCGCAGTATATCTGCGTTAGGCGGTCGACAACTGGTTAAAAATGCTTAATTTACCACAAATGTTTCATGTACTTAAATGGTTCATTTGGAAAACTAGCAAACCTAGGTGTTCTCATCCTTTACTCCTTAAAGCAGAGCTTCACCCAAAAGGGGAAGCTCCGCATGTTCGCACCCTCCCCTGCCACATTTGCACTTTATGGGGGGAAAGGGGGAGTTGGTACCTGGTTTTGACAGGTACCCACTTCCAGGTAAGATCGCCGATTGGCAATTTATGAAATTTGTGGCCCCTCCTCCTTCCCCCCGCTGCCTTCTTGGACACACACAGGTCCCAGAAGACGACGAGACCATTTATAAAGTGCATTGTGATTTGCGCATGCGCCGTAGGAAACCGCCTGTGAAGCCTGGAGCTTCACTGCCGGTTTCCCTTACTTACAATACCAATGCCTGCACCTGAAGCTGATGAACGAACATCGCAGGATCCCTGGACAGGTAAGTGTCCTTATATTAAAAGTCAGCAGCTACAGTATTTGTATTTTATTCTTTTTTCTAGACTGGAGCTCCCCTTTAAAGATAGAACTGCAGGAGGTATGGGAATGACAGACCTGCACGATTACTTCCAAGCTTCACTCCTAGCCTAGCTAAAGTATTGGTTTCATTGAGAGATATTGAGTTAGATTTCAGCCCTACACATACTTTGCTCTACCTTTGATTGATGTTTTGAAGCATTTCTCTTTGAAACAATTTTCACCTACCATGCAAGCATCTATAATGGCTTGGAGGAAATTATGCTCCATCTCCCATACTTCTCACAATAAAGTAGATATCCCATTACCTACTGTATATCTCTCTTGGAATACCTTATTACGGACATTACTCTAATGCCCCGTACACACGATCGGACAGTGATTGGACATTCTGACAACAAAATCCATGGATTTTTTCCGACGGATGTTGGCTCAAACTTGTTTTGCATACACAAGGTCGCACAAAGTTGTCGGAATTTCCGCTCGCTAAGAACGTGGTGACGTACACCACGTACAACGAAACTAGAAAAGGCCATTTCAGAACCAAGCGCGGCTCCTTTTGCTAATCTCGTGTAAAAGTTTGGGGAGAGACGATTCACGCTTTTTCAGACTCGTGGTTTTCAGATCATTTTCTGCTGTTCAGTTTGTGCTTGTGGGTTTGTATCTGCCCTTCAGTGCGTGCAAGCAAGCTACGCGTGACTTTGTCATTGTGTTCTTGTTCATTCGTTACTGTTTTTCAGGTCGCTCTTCACAGGCCTTGCTGTACTTCAGTGCGTTCTGTTACTTCGTTCTGAGCAGCCGACCGTTTTCTAGCCATGTTGCGTATAGGTACTCCTCGTAAAGTTCGTGCTGTGCGGGGGCTTGGTGTTGGGATCCTGACCTTGACACAAGTCCAGTCCATGAACAGGGTGGGGAGGAGTTCATGGACCAAGAATTGGTTGCTTCAGCGTGACCAGTTTTGTCATATGCCTTTGCTCCGTGAGATCCGTGAGAATAATCCTGATGATTTCAGGAACTTTCTCAGGATGACGGACCCCGTATTTCACCGTTTGTTGGCTTTTCTGACCCCCTATATCAGCAGGCAGGATACCTGCATGAGGCAAGCCATCACTCCGGAGCACAGGCTGGTCGCCACCCTGCGGTACTTGGCGACGGGGAGAAGCCTGCAGGACTTGAAGTTCTCGACAGGCATCTCCCCCCAGGCTCTGGGAATCATTATCCCAGAGACCTGTTTTTCCATCATACAGGTCCTGCAGAAGGAGTATATTACGGTAAGATTTTTATCCTTTAATATCACATTTTATTGTATATAATGTTTGCTAATATATTGTATTTCTTTCCTCATTCCCTAATTACCATGATTGTAATATGCTGTGAATGTTCCTTTTGTCCTCATGCATGCTGGATTTTTAGGTAATTATTTTTGTTGTCCTTCATACATATTTGCCTTCACTTACCTCCCCAGCATGCTCTCCTGGCCCTATATCCACCTCATGTAGTCACTTAACAATGTATTTTATCAGCTCCATAGTAGTGCTTTACCCCAAACACCCCCTAAAATGTTTTGAAATGTGATTGGTGTTTCAAATTCAGGCAGAGTGCCAGAGTGCCCAACTGCTAAGTCAGCTGATACCAATTCTCTATCTATCCTCAATCATCTATCTGCTGACTTTGCCAAACCCATACACACTATACCCATCTCTTCTGTGCTCAGATTTATGGATGAATTCCCCAAAGCATGTAGTGCAACGGCCTGCTTGTATACTTTCAAATGGTACTGTCTAAAGTTTGGGTATCCTATTATTATCTTGATAGGTAATAGCAGAATGTCCAAATGTGCTAAAATGTGTACAATGTGTATTTATATCTTTGTATTATGACACTTCTTACCTGTCCAGTGGGCTGTCAATAGTGTAACTAAGGAGGGTCTGTTCAAAGTAATACACATTATATAGGCATTCATCGCTCAATGAAGTGGAGAGGGTTACCTGTCCAAGAGTCCCCCCCCCATAATGTTAGAAATGGCCCATGGGGGGGGGGGATCTGATAGGTGTACCTTCTACTTTGGTCTTTAAAAATTCCCATAAATAAATGGTATCTTGATGTTGGCCAAGAATGTTTGTGTCTAATCTGCTTTCCATGTTTATGTGCAAAAAAGACTAATTTTTTTTTTACTCCACAGTTTCCTTCCACGCCACAGGAATGGCAGACTGTGGCCTCCCACTTTGCCCAGTGGTGGTACTTTCCTAACTGCGGAGGGGCAATTGATGGGAAACACGTCCACATCATCCCACCACTCAACTCGGGGTCATACTATTATAATTATAAGGGGTTCAATAAAATTGTGATGTTGGCGGTGGTGTTGGCTTCTTATGAATTTCTGTATGTGGACGTGGAGAAGAATGGCCGGATGTCCGATGGTGGAGTCATCGCCCAGACGGATGCCTGTAGACAGGCATCTCCAGAATGGCAGCTTGGACTTGCCACCTCCAGAAGACAATGTGGAAGGACTCCCATTCTTCTTCGGATGAAGCTTTTGCGCTGGGGGACCATCTTATGCGGCCATTCTCGATGAGGACCCTCACCCCGGACCAGAGGGTTTTTAATTACCGGCTGGCCAGAGCCAGAAGAGTGGTGGAGAACACGTTTGGAATCATGGCCAGCCGGTTCCGCCTATTTCTTACACCCATACATATGGCAAAGTACAAACTGAATCACATTATCCTGGCGTGCTGTGTTCTACACAACTTTTTACGGCAACATTCTGCCAACTATGCTGGCTCAGTTGGGCCTGAGGCCGGAATTCAAAATGAAACAACCCTGACGGCGCTTGAAAGTGGCCATCCTGGCTTGCCCCCCCGAGTGCCCGTGATGTCCGGCTAAGAAACCTTGAATTCTTTGCGGGTAGGGGGGCCATCAATATGCCAGACAATGTGTAAAACCTTTTTCAAATAAAAAAATAAGCAAATCTTTGGTGACATTTACTGCTTGTGTTTGTTTTAGCTGACCCTGACAGAAATGTGGTGAGTCCTGAAAATGGCGTGATTGTGTAACATTACAAAGCATTGTTGGGTGTTATTTACTAAAGGCAAAGACACTTTGCACTACAAGTGCACTTGAAACTGCACTTGCAGTGCAAAGTGGATTTGCCCTTAGGAAATAACACCCATTGTCACAGAAAACCGCTATTAGAGCACCACAAAAGTGTTGTAGCGTTGAGACAATAATTCACACGTTCTTGATTAACAATCTTTTTAATAACAGCACAATCACATGTGCATTTAGAAAAGGTTTTTAAAAAAAACCAACATGTTTGTTGTGTAACAATTTTTGGGGTCACATTAGAAAAAGTATAAATGTCCATTTAAGATAAAACAGGCATGTTTAAAACCAACAAGAAAGACACAAATCTTAAAATTACAAAGTTCACATTTGGTAGAACTTGAAGGCAATATCAGACATGAGTATTTAGAAACTGTGTTTGATATTGCGTTCAGATGGGGTGAAGTCACCCCCGGAAAAGCCAAATTTTGAAGATGCACACAAATAGCCGAATGTCAACATGTGCTACCTGTCATCACGGGGGATCAAGGGACGTGTTTTGGGGGTGCAACCCCTTCCTCTCAGTTACTTTATTATTGAGGAAGAGGTTGCACCCCCAAAATGAGTCCATTGATCTCCCGTGATGGCAGATAGCACATGTTGACACACTGTGTGCCTCTTCAAAATTTGGCTTTTCTACAAATTGACAAAAAATGTTAAAAAATTGTGGCACACCAAAAAACAAAGGGATTTGGAAGGGTTTTAAACTCTCCCCAAAACATCAATGATGTTCTTATTTTTTTGAAGAACATCATTGATGTTTTTCTTGATGTTTTCCAAGTCCCTATTATACCCCATGATCTCCCCGATCAGGATCTGTGCACTTTTCGAGGTGAAAGGATCTGGATCCACAACATCATGATCACCTAAAAAGATAGAAACCAAAAAAAAACATGTATTATAAATATGCCGGCATCCATCTCTTACCTGAGCCTGTGGTCGCAGACACTTACCAGTTGTGGTGCCAATTTCCACCACGTCTTCCTCCTCCTGCTCTGTTTGTCTTGGGTGGATTTCCCCTTCTTCCAGAGGTGGGGGGTCTCTGGTCTCCTCGGATGAGGGGTGTCCTCCGAGTCTTTTCTCCCCTATGTAAAAAAAAAAAAATGGTATACTTAGCACACAGATATTTGATGGCAGAACTATAAATATGAAACATTGCTTGGAAGTGGGGTACAATTGTTTGTTTTGGCAGAATTCCAAGATGTAGAATTTTTAGTGTCCTTTGTCAAGCTTCAATACTTTACCTGTTTTGTACAAGCTTCACAGATGGAGACACCCCTATAGTATACACTGGAGCACCTGTGTGGTACCCCTAATAAAAAGGGTGTTCTTGTGTCCCACACTAGTGCTCCAGCGTCCAGATGTGTAACCAGCTGCTGAGTGTCCTCTCCTTACACAGAATCTAGTTTGCATTTCATTCTAGTAACAAACACATCTACACAACCAAATTAGTTTCAGACAAGTAGGCCATAAAAAATGTGGGCAAATGCATATGACCAAAACAATGGTGTTTTCTAGGCCGCACGAAAAATGTTTGATACGAATGAATAATGTGCCCATGAACATTGAAAGTTCACATTTAGAAATGGATAACAGTTAAGAAAAGCACATGGAGCAGCACGAACGTAAGAAACATAAAAAGAATCGGAACACAGCACAACTACTTACTTTTTTGCAGCACTCTCCGGATCTTTCTGTACTGCTCGTGCTCTCTTAATTTGAGGTCTGATCACCGTTTCCTGAGCTGATCTTTCGATCGTCGTACCCCGAAATTCCGGGGCAGACTTTTGACCACTTTCGCCATGATCTTGGCCTTTCTGACATTGGGGTTGGGGTAAGGTCCATACTTCCCGTCATAGTCGGCCTTCTTCAGGATGTCCACCATGTCCAACATTTCCCCAAAGGACATATTTGATGCCTTAAATCGTCTCCTTCTGGATCCAAACGTTTTAGGCTCCGGGCTTTCCTCCCCCTCCTCCTCGTTGCTATAATTAGCACGCACCTGCTGTGTCTCCGCCGTGTGCTCTCCCCCCACTGCGCCGAACAAAAAGGGCTGGGGAATAGACTAGAAAGAATGTCAGGGGCGGACGGAGTTACACGCATGCGCAGTGTGTATAAAGTGTAACACGCTTGCGTAGTACGTGCGATCTGTGAGCGGAGGAAGGAGTATCAGAGGCGCCGATCGTGATAACGAAGATTAGGAGAGTTTTGCCTGACATTAGGGTTTGTCTCGTGTTGTGTCTTGCAGATAAAATGGATGGCTTCAATGACCACAACTTCCTCCCCCTGTTCATAGACAAGTACAGGGAGCTGCCCTGTCTGTGGCAGGTGAAACATCCACATTACAATAATAAACAAAAGAGGCAGACAGCGCTGGAGAAACTCCTAGAGTTGGTGAAGCCGGTGGTCCCCACAGCAACCATCCCCTATTTAAAAACCAAAATTGGTGGCCTGAGGAGCACTTATCTTAGAGAGCGCAAGAAGGTCACGGATTCCCAGAGATCCGGAGCTGGAGCAGATGACATTTATGTTCACAGACTGTGGTACTATGAGAGACTGCGGTTTCTGTCAGACCAGACTGGAGTCAGGGAATCCCTCTCAACCCTTCCTTCCACTCTTCCTTCCACCCCAGCTGAGGCTTCCGATGTTCATCCTGGGACTTCTAGCTAGGAAGAAGTGGAGGAGCCCAGATGGAGTCAGGTATAGCATTGTTCTACAGATTTCTGGACAATAAATAAATGATGTTTACTAGATGTTATTATTGATCACTAATTGCTGATTTAAGAAAGTGTTTTACATATCAATAGACAATAGTGGCCAAAAATAATTGGGACAAGAATGAAAAATGCTGGGCTCAGAATGATAGTCTGTTATATTTGTTAACATTCAATTTGCAACAATCATGAGCTGAAAATTGTGTGTGATTGATGAATAAAAAACTAAAACGATGTCCCTTTTTCATACATAGGAAGACCTCAGCCAGGAGGAGGCTGTGGAATGTGCCACACAGGAGGAGGCTGTGGAATGTGGCAGCCAGGAGGAGGCGGGGGTAAGTAGCAGCCAGGAGGAGGCGGGCTAAGTGGCAGCGAGGAGAAGCCTGGGCCCAGTCATAGCCTGACCGAATCGCAGGTTCCTCCCCTCCGCCTTCCATACAAAAGACCCAGGAAGGGGAGTCACGTTCAGGATTCAGCACTCAGGCTCATTCAGGAGGCTTCTGCGTCCCTCAGAGCCACCCCCACTCCTGAAGAGACCTTTGCCTGCATGGCTGCCACCAAACTGCAGGCCATGCAGGAGGGTCAATGCAAGCTGTGTGAGGATCTTCTGTATAAAGTCCTAACTAAGGGGGTGAGTGGCGAAATCACACCCAATACCCACCTGAGTGAGTTGGAACATCCTCCTCCTCCTCCTGCTGCCACAACTCCACCACCACAGCCACAACGTGGAAGGAAGTGTGGAAGGAAGACCAGAGAGTGATGACCCTGGGTTCAGTCTGGTCTGACAAAAGATGCAGTCTCTTGTATCACCACAGCCTGGGGACACAGATGTCATCTGCTGCTTTCATGATCTCTGGGACTTATGGACCAGACTGTACTCCCTTAGATAAGGACTCCTCAGGCCACCAATTTTGCTGTAAAAAAATTGATGTGTGCCCTGGGGGCCAAAGGCTTCACCAATTTCTGCTGTTTCTCTAGCGTTGCCTCCCTCTTTGTTTGGTTGTGATCCCTTAATAAAGGAATTTTTGTTTCAATTATACTCGCCTATGTGTGTTTTCCTTAAAAAAAAACAGTTTGTTGGTGAGGAGGCAGGTACATTTCAAAATACAATGTGAAATTAACGAGGGACACCAACACCAAACAATCTCATTGAGATTCAATAATACAAGATATCAATGGTGTTGTGGTAACTTGACACACAAAACACACAAAAATATTCTGGAGTAAAAACCAAAAAAAATAAAAAAAAAACAGCCTTGAAAAAAATACAAACCCCCCCCAAAAAATTAAACAGCCTTGAAAAAAATGTTTAAAAAACTAAAAACAACCAAAAAAAAATTGGTCAGATGTGACAAATCAAAATATATTGAGGGAATCCCGATAAAGAATAAAGAAAGAAGTTTGTGAGAAGTCTGTGTGAATATGAGCAGCAAAACTACTTTATTCTTCTCACATTATAAAGATGAACAGACTGCGCTGTGTTAAACTATTTAAAACATTGCAGCGTGACGAAAGTGCTGTATCCATTCCGAACGCTCATTTTACCAGACCAAGCTGTTCCGTCTCGGAATTTCTTCTGAACATGCGTGGCGCTTTGTGCGTCTCAACTGGCCACACACGGTCGGAATTGACCCGATCAGATTTTGTTGTTGGAAAATTTTATAGCCTGCTCTCAAACTTTGTGTGTCGGAAAATCCGATGGAAAATGTCTGATGGAGCCCACAAACGGTCGGAATGTCTGACAACATGCTCCGATCGCACATTTTCCGTCAGAAAATCCGACCGTGTGTACGGGGCATAAAGGACTGGAATAGTAAGGGAGTTACTATGGTAACTAACTTTCACAGCAACCACCAGTTTAAATTGTTTGAAGAGCTAGCTAGAGAATTTAAACTACCTCAAACAGATACTACAAATACCTTCAAATTTCCCATTTACTACACTCTGTAAATACTTCCCATATTTCCCTTCCTATTAAGAGTTGGCAATTTTACACTACACCCCTAAGGGGCATTTCCATCTTTTACACCTTACTTCAGGATAAACTTAGTTTTTCTAAAACATCTCCTTACTTGAAATGGGAAACTGATTCGGGCAGGTCTTATACAGTATCCCAGTGGCAACATGCATTTAAAGCCATATATAAGGCCTCCAACTGTGTTAACCACTGGGAACTGACCCATAAAATTGCCCTATGCTAGTATCTTACAACTTATGGAATCTTAAATTTTTTGGAATCTCACTCCCCCAATGTTAGAGAGTGTGTGACTCTTTAGGTCACCTTATGCATTTTTTTTTGGTCCTCTAAACATCTTACCAACTTCTGGAATAAAATTACTATTTCTACTATCACAGGCGTTTTTACATTATGTACCCAGGCTTGGCAATCTTAAATCTGGGTATATATAGATTCTCTTTAAACTGTCGTATCATAGTGACCCACATCCTATTACCAGCTAGATTGCTTATTACCAGATGTTGGAAGTCAAACTTGGCACCTAACCTATCAGAAGCTGTTGAGATGGTATGAACAAACCATATTTATGAAAGCCTATTAACTAACCAGTCTGCGTCACATATCATCCACTTTCTTTGCACCATTCTTGTCCGACCTACTGTTTGATGTTTGAAATCTGAAATTTGAAACTTGTTGTTTTCTCTGTCTGAATTCTGATGTTTAGTGTATGATGTTCCTATTTCATGCTTAATTTTGGACTTATACTTTTGTACGCCCTTTGGGCTCTTTATTTTTGCTATTTTTTTTGCACTCAATTTGTACTTTTTTATTTTTTAAATGAATCAAAATAATGGAAAAAAGAAAAACTGATTGGTTCCTACTACTTCTTCTGATTGGCTGGAGGTGGAGATCGTGACAGTATCCACTCACCTCTTGACCTTAGCTAGAGGAAGCCTCGCATTCATTTGTAAAATACAAAACTTCTTGAGAATGGCTTAACAGCGCTCAGCCTGACTTGATATTGTTCAGAATACCACTACCGGGTTGCAGCACTGTATACTGTATGTAGTTGATACCACATACAGTTTATGCTGTGCTGACAATGGGTGCATGCCTTAATGAAGAAAATAGTTAATTTGGACCAGCTTGGCCCAAACAAACTATTTAAATGTAAATAAAATTTGCAGTTAGGCATTAACATTTTATTATACACATCCATTTTCTTACACAGGGTGAATGTTAATAGGGTAAAAAAAAATGTCTGTAATTTTAATTCCACTTTTAATCCTGGACAAATTTACACTAGTTTGGTTTAATACATAGGGTGGATTTTTAGCCTAGATGTTTGGGCAAATGTCTGTCAAAATTGCCATCAAATCATTTATAGATATACTCCACTGTGTTATAATAAAATATTAAAATATAAAAAACAAAGCTACCGGTACACGTTACTTGCCGTAATAAATGTGATACTTACTATGATGAGGAGGATGAAGTAAATAAAATTATAGAAGGAGTGAGCATCCATGACATAATACATGATTTCCACCCAGCCTTCCAAGGTGATTACCTGCAAACAAAATAGTGATTATTATATTATTATTTCTCTATTTTTTTAACCAGGATCATTATTGAATATCCTTCTGAATCTGCATTAGAGATGTGCATTCGTTTTCGTCTGAATGCATTTTCGTCCGAATTTCAGGTATTTTCGTTATCGTTTTAACAAACGATAACGAAAGTGCAGAATTCGAAAAACGAAAGATCCGACATAAACAAATGCTTTATTTTCGTTTTCGTTGCTACAACAGTTGGATATAGATAGGAGATTTGACATGATGATGACAATAACAATCTGTGCCCATCAAACCTGTGGTCGAATGTGCCCAACCTTAACTCTATTAGTCCAAGATTATTCTACATAGAGAGAAAAGATTTGACGTAGAGGAGAAAAGATTTTGACGTAGGGGAGAAAAGATTTGACGTAGGGGAGAAAAGATTTGACGTAGGGGAGAAAAGATTCGACGTAGGGGAGAAAAGATAAATAAAAATAATGATGATGATGAATGTTATTGGCTGATTGTAACCAAAGAGGAGGAGCAGTAAAATAGCTAGAACTAAGTACACACGTACTTTGGCTTATGGTGTCTGTTGAAAGTTCTAAGAAGATTCGGCGGAGCAGGTAAACTATACGGTGTCGTACAGTTTAGCTGCTCCTTCGAATCTTCTTTGAACATTCGACAGACAACATAAGCCTTCAATGACAGATTCGACCTTAATTTGGATTTTCGGACTAATGCAATTTTTAACGAAAAACTACATAAATAAAAACGAATTTCGAGAGTAACTAAATAAATGTAAAACGAAATTCCGAAACAAAATATTTCAGTGTGTACATGTCTAATCTGCATCAATAACACATCATGGTATGACTGTATCTTTACTTAAAGTGTTTGTTACCCCAACACTTAATTTTCCTGATACAATGGGGAAAAGAATTATTTTATCCCCTTCAGATTTTGTAGGTTTGCCCACTTACAAAGATATGCAAGGTCTATATATTTTATCATAGGTGTATTTTAAATGATAGAGACAGAATATCAACCAAAAATCCAGAAAAAAACACATGATACAAATGTTATAAATTGAGTTGCAGTTCAGTGAGTAAAATAAGTATTTGATCCCCATTCAAAACATGACTTAGTACTTGGCGAAGAAACCCTTGTTGGCAAGCACAGAGGTAAGATGTTTGTTGCAGTTAATGACCAGGTTTGTACACATCTCAGAAGGGATTTTGGTTCACTCTTCTTTACAGATCTTCTGTAAATCCTTAAAGTGGACCTTCAGTCATTTTTTCAACTTTCCATCTTTAATAGATGGAAATCTTTAAAAATCTTCTGCCCTTGTTGTTTTATCTTTGGATAGTAAAACATTTTTTTTCTGCCTGTATATACCTTATACAGCCCACTTCCTGTTTCTTGTCTGGTAAAAAGCCTAGGCCTATGACATCATGCACAGTTCTCACTCTAGTGAGAGTTTGCCAGGAAAGGGGGGGGGGTAAGTCATAAGAGGGCCAATGGGAGCTGCAGGGCTGTAGAGCTGGAGGTTTGCCTCTGTGTATCTGTGTAAATCCAGTAAGTGAACAGGTAGCAGCTTCAGCTGCCACAGTTAAAATGGTTGCAGCCAGACTCAGTGGAGGGAAATTTCTGCAGCATATTTAGCAAGTACAGAATCACAGTATATATAAAATAATATGCAAAGTGGTTGGAGGGAAGCTTCAGAATGGCAAAGATGTTTTTAATTACAAATTATTTGAGCAGACTGCAGTTCCTCTTTAAGGTTTCTTGGCTGTCTCCTGGCAACTCGAAGTTTCAGCTCCCTCCATACATTTTCTAGAGGATTAGGGTCTGGAGACTGCTAGTCCACTCCATGACCTTAATGTGCTTCTTCTTTAGCTACTCCTTTGTTGCCTTGGTGGTGTGTTTTGGGTCATTGTCACGCTGAAATACCCATCTATGGCCCATCTTCAGTGTTCTAGCTGAGGGAATAAGGTTCTCATCCAAGATTATATACATGGCCCCGTGCATTGGCCTCTCAATGCAGCAAAGTTGGTCTGTACCTTTAGCAGAGAAACAGCCCCAAAGCATAATGTTTCCACCTCCGTGCTTGACTGTAGGGGTGGTGGTTTTGGCGTCAAAGTCAGCATTTTACTTCCTCCAAACACTGCGAGTTGCCCCCCCCCCCAAGAAGGCATGTGTACAGTCATGCCAATGAACAGCTAAATGATTGAGAGAAAGATTGGAAGAAAGTGCTGTCGTCAGATGAGACTAAAATTGAGCTCTTTGGCATTAACTCAACTCGCCATGTTTGGAGGAAGAAATATACTGAATATACTTTGGGGCTGTTTCTCTGCTAAAGGTACAGGTCGACTTTGCCGCATTGAGGGGCCAATAGACTGGGGCCATGTATTATAAAATCTAGGATGAGAATCTTCTTCCCTCAGCCAGAACACTGAAGATGGGTCGTGGATGGGTCTTCCAGCATGACAATGACCCAAAACATACCGCCAAGGCAACAAAGGAGTGGCTCAAGAAGAAGCACATTAAGGTCATGGAGTGGCCTAGCCAGTCTCCAAACCTTAATCCTAAAGAAAATTTACAGAGGGAGCTGAAACTTTGAGTTTCCAGGAGACAGTCGCCCAGAAACCTTAAGGATTTCGAAAAGATCTGTAAAGAAGAGTGGGCGAAAATCCCTCCTGAGATGTGTGCAAACCTGATTACAAACTACAAGAAACGTCTTACCTCTGTGCTTGCCAACAAGAGTTTCTCCACCAAGTACTAAGTTATGTGGGGATCAAATACTTATTTTACTCACTGAACTGCAACTGGATTTTTGGTTGATATTCTGTCTCGATAATTTAAAATACACCTTTGATAAAAATTATAGACCCTTCATTTCTTTGTAAGTGGGCAAATGTACAAAATCTGCAGGGAATCAAATAATTATTTTACTCTCTTTATGTACCTGCTGTACCATGTACTTGTATGAGAAAGTATCCTGTTCTCTATGGATTGCTTCCTTTGTGTGAAATCCCTGGTGTCTCTGCTAGTCCCCCTGCTTTCTATTAAAAACTGACCACACTAAGCAGAAGAGCACAACATGGTCAGTTCTCTAGCTATGCTGGGAACTCAGTGTACTCTACACCAATGATCAGACTTGTCCTGACACACCCCCACTTCACAGTGGTAAGCTCAGCGTGTTGCTGCTTCTCCTCCTCCAGCTCTTATGCAGCTGAGAACAGCGGAAATGTAATCATTTATAAAAACGAAAAAAAGGTATTTGTAATTTTTTTTATATCAATACAAAAATGCTTTGCCTTTCATTTCTATTTTAAACGGAATGGGTTGTTTTACAAGGTGATTGCTTACAATCACTTTAATTATGTAAATGATTTAATGTAGCCTTACTCATCCAGGTGGTTGCTAGAGGTTCCTTGAGCAATCTGAGAGGAACAATTTCTGCTTCTCAGATAAGTAACCACTGACATCAGTGATTGTTTTATCTCTCTGTAAGGGAGAATTCTTCCCAATGACCACAAATGTAAAGGGAATTATTCCCAATGACCATCACACTAGTGTACAGTGAGCTGTAAATACAATAATTATTAGCAGGGGTTCCTTGATACTAGAAAGTTATTTCAAGGGTTCCTCCAAGTTAAAGGTTGAGAAAGACTGATTTAATGGCAAATCCTCCAGCTGTATTAAAATATCATATAAAATATCATATCTGCACAATATGATTCTAATACTCTCACTGAAACTGCACCCTACATCCTGCTTGTGAATGAGTCTGTGATTGTCTCAACAACTTATGTGCATTCTTTTCAAGAGTTAACAGAAGAGAACGCCACCTTATTAAGTTACCTCAGACTCAGAAGCAATAAAAAAAAGTCTGGCTGCTCTGGAGAGTCACCTTTGGCCCCATTCACACTTGTGAATGGGGCCATTTGCAATTACCCATGAGAAACTCATCAGGGGTTCATGCAAATAGGTGCAGATGAGAAGCTCTATTTGAAATGATGGTAGTCTGACAGCGCTTGCTAGTGGCTGTTTGCAAGTAATGGCTTAGACACAGATTACCTGCGCGTGCCCTAGATTCAGACAGTCTGGTAATAGCTGTAAGCACTGTCAGGACCCTTAGCTGCTAAGCCTCCATTGTTTTCAATGGTTCTTCCTGAGCACACCTATTCACATGGATCCCCACTGAGTGTTCCGCAGGTAATCGCAAATGCCCCAAGTGTTAATGTGGCCTTAATAACTTTAGAAAAGCAACCAATGTAAGGCAGTGTACTGCTTGAAGAGCTAACATTAACCAGTATATGAACAGAATCACCTCACAAAAAACATTTTTTAGTAAATGTACCTATCCATGTTAGCTTTTATAAACTGGAGATACGATAATTTAATGCTTACACAAAGCCTGGCTGCAGTGGCATGCAAACAGTGTTCAGGAGGTCATAAAAGTGATTGGGCCCAAGTTTCAACCACACAGGGCCATAATTACATAGTCAAGTTGAAAAAAGATGCAAGTCCATTGCGTTTAGCCAATAGGAAAACAAAATAAAATTAATAAACAAAATACACTGAAAACCTCCATACAAAGAACCCTTTATTCACAGTTGATCAACAGGAAGGCAAAAACCCTTATATAGCATGGTCCAATTTGCTTCAACCTAAAAAAAAATGCATAGGGTCAGTCTATTTCATGTCAGGGCATACAAAATAATACTTTCTAGCTGGGTCCTCTCAGGAGATACATAGAAGATGACCAATGTTATCAAGGGGACAGTAGGGGCTTTTCAATGTAAGATGTTCCCTTATCCCTGTACACTGTATCTCATTAAGATGCTCATCTATTATATTATTATTTATTTAGGGTACCCATATCTTTGGAGTGTGGGAGGAAACCAGAGTACCCGGAGGAAACCCACGTAGGCACAGGGAGAACATGCAAACTCCAGGCAGGTAGTTTCATGGTTGGGATTCGAACCAGCAACCCTTTTTACTGCTAGGTGAGAGTACTACTCACTATACCACTGTGCCGCATACTTTGAATACTTTGAAATGCCTTTGTTTTAAAATTTCCAAACAGGGAGGGGTTGCAACACAGAAACCAATATTTATTGCTCAGTAATTAACATGTAATTTAGCAATGCAACAAGGCTTATAGTGGTGGGAGGGTGACACTTGTCTTTACTTTACTTGAGTTTTATCACCTTTATTCCAGATAACTAAAACATAATATATAAGGGAACACAACAAAACAGCAGGGAAGATTGCTGTACTAACGTCAGATAGTTAGTACAGCGGCTCCTCCTGAGCTGTCAGTTTTTATTCGTTAAAAAAAAAAACTACTGGTGTGTACTAGGCTTTAGTCTGGCCATACATTATACAATTCAATTGTACAACTTTCCTTTATATTTACCAAAACCATATACAGTATTATGAGGTCAAACCTAAACACTTTCAATTTGTATGCAATCAGGTAGGCTCTTGCATTACATAGCTGAAGATAAATCTAAAGGAAATTGAACAAGAAAATTGTATAAATGTATGGCCAGCTTAAGTTAGACACATTAGTGTTGACTAATGTTAAATGGTGTTGGTGTTTATAAATTGCTATTACAGGAATGTTGTATAAAATTTGGAAACAATTTGTTTTAAGGGTGAACATGTTTTGGTGCACAAAGTGTGAGTACCCAACTGACATATAAATACACTGAGAGGGCACTAGGGTATACAAAGTAACCATAAAGTCCATAACGTTCTACAGTCTATGATGATTAATAGGTATTAGGTAAGTGCACCCTCAGCCCCCATCCTCAGAGTTTGGTCAGCTCTATTTGAAAAAAATGAGAAGAGAAAAAGGGGGAAGTGCCATCTAAGTGTAGTATTACAATTAGCCAATTTATTCACAAAGGATTAAAAACACTCACAACATGTGAAATAAAAGATCACTCATCATGTTAATGTGCAGCGTCAGCAACTCATCTCCGTCCCGCAGAAACCGCCAAAGGATCTGGACAGCTGTAGATAGTGTAGTTGGTCATGGACGCCTTGTGGAGTCAGGAAGCCCAAGCTGACCAGCATGGAACGCACAGGCAGATGTGATGTCACCGGGAGAGAGAGAAGATTGGAAAAATAGCAGGCTACACAATCGAAGCCTCCAGCTCCTTCTACAGGCCTAAGAGTGTATTGCTGTATACAGCTATATATAGTGAAAGGGGAGCCCCACCCGTGGAACTACATGGACCAGCGGTTCTATTCATGGGTGTCAATACAATCTTACCGCAAGGCCAAAAATATTGAAGAGAAAATCGCACCTAGTAAGATGAAACAATACCCACCCACAGCACATATATTACTTTGATCACTTTGGTGGGCATGTTTCAGTGCCGCAAAAAATGATGCCTGACCTGTCAGTTTGTAAAGCATGGCCAAAAATGTTTCACAGGTAAAGGCAGGACATACATGATAAAGGAATTCCATAACTGTTCAAGCAGGTATGTAGTTTACTGCCTTACTTGCCCATATGGTTTATTTTATGTAGGTAGAACCAATCGCACTCTTCGCAAGCGTTTTGGTGAGCACAGATGTTTTATTGAAGAAGGCTGTGACATACATAGTGTTCCCAAACATTATTTGGAAAGACATCAACAATCCACAGCCGGTCTAAAAGTGTGGGTGATAGAGACAATTCCAAGTACCCTACCCGGAGAAGAACATTTCAAACGTCTATGCCAACAAGGAACTTTATGGATATATTCCCTAAATACTCTTATGCTGCGTACACACGGTCAGACTTTACGGCAGACTTTGCCCGGCGGACTTTTCAACGTACTTTACGACGGACTTTCTGAATGAACGGACTTGCCTACACACAATCCACCAAAGTCTGTCGAATTCGTACGTGATGACGTACGACCGGACTAAAATAAGGAAGTTCATAGCCAGTAGCCAATAGCTGCCCTAGCGTGGCTTTTTGTCCGTTGAACTAGCATACAGACGAGCGGACTTTTCGACCGGACTCGAGTTCGACGGATTGATTTAAAACATGTTTCAAATCTAAGTCCGTCCAACTTTTGAGCAAACAAAGTCCGCTGGAGCCCACACACGATCGAATTGTCCGACGAAATCCGTCCGCCGGGCAAAGTTTGCCGTAAAGTCCGCTCATGTGTACGCGGCATTACTCCTGGGGGGCTTATGTTATTTTCTACCCCAGTTGATAACAGCAATAATGTTTTTAAACTGTGTTTTCAACTTTGTTCCTCACTTTATATGTTCACGAACTTATGATTGGTCCAAACCAAGGGGAGCTTAGATATCTCTAAAGCCACATCCCACCACATCCAATTCCCAACCTTCTTCCATTATGGCTTCATCTGTTCCTAGTTGCCCACCAATCCTTACCCCTAAACCTAAACATCTTACAAGGAAACCCAGACCTCTCCCTGCTACAGCCCATTATCCTGCAGATGGTACATCAGGTGTTTCATCCTCTTTACACAATCTACTACTCCTGTTAGGAGCTCATCTAATGATTATTCAGTGCTCTCTGTAGACTCTACAGAACAGCCAGCTTCAACCACTTTTTGAGACCATCACATTGAGGGAGCCCGGACCCCATTTTAGTCAATACACGGACAGACAGCTCTCCATCTGTTTCTGTCCCCATCCTTGCAGCCAACATGCACATTGAAACAGAGGGGCCCATCCCATCCACATCCAAATACTCAGGCTCTCACCCAGACCACCCCCAGGATCTTATTACCACACACCCCCTTTCCAACTAAACACGTAGGAGAGGAAGGAGGGGGGCAGAGGTAGACAGAAGAAAGGAGAAAATCTGAAAACTATAAAGATCTTTAACTTATCCACCTATGAATTGTCTAGTCACAACATCTCTCTACTTAGCAAGGGTCTGACCTTTGCACCCACAGCTAAGCCCAATCCTTTTGTCCTATTCAAGGATCTAAACAAATTTGTTAGAGACCTTACTGTAAAAAGGTTCAATAATATACAGTCATTCAAAATCTGTCTATTATGGATGGCTCCACCAAATCTGTTTCTGTAGAATCTATATCCTATGAGGACCCAGACTTGCCTACCTTAGCACACCTACAAGAACTCTATACAGAAAGTCATTGCAATGACATTGACTGGCTAACCCAACATTGCCCCACCTCTCCTCCCAAAGAACACACCCATCTTAGACCAAAGTCTGTCTTTAATCCCACCTATAAAAAAGGGCCATATGTGCAAACCTTCTATCAGGTAGTTTATACAGCTCTCATCTGAATGTGTAAATCCAGTCCCTCTGCATCGCTAACAACTGCCAACATTCCACATCTAGAACAATAAGACCCCTTTAACACTGGAGGCATTTTTCAGGCGTTTTAGCGCTAAAAATAGTGCCTGTAAAGCACCTGAAAAAAGCCTCAGCTGCAATCCCAGTGTGAAAGCCCGACTGCTTTCACACTGGGGCGCTGCGCTGGCAGGGCATCACCAAAAGTCCTGCCAGCAGCTTCTTTGCAGCGGTGTAGGAGCAGTGAATACACTGCTCCTCCACCGCTCCTGCCCATTGAAATCAATGGACAGCGCTGCCGAACCGCCGGCAAAGCGCTGCTGCAGCTGAGTTTTGCGTGTGGATTTAACCCTTTTTCAGCCGCCAGCCGGGGTTAAAACCACCCCACTAGCGGCCGAATAGCGCCACTAAAACGACAGTAAAGCGGATGCCTGGGCACTTTCAGTGTGAAAGGGCTCTAAGCTTTATAGGGCGTACACACGGTCGGACTTTGTTCGGACATTCCGACAACAAAATCCTAGGATTTTTTCCGACGGATGTTGGCTCAAACTTGTCTTGCATACACACGGTCGCACAAAGTTGTCGGAAAATCCGATCGTTCTAAACGCGGTGACGTAAAACACATACGTCGGGACTATAAACGGGGCAGTGGCCAATAGCTTTCATCTCTTTATTTATTCTGAGTATGCGTGGCACTTTGTCCGTCGGATTTGTGAACACACGATCGGAAAATTTTATCTCCTGCTCTCCAACTTTGTGTGTCGGAAAATCCGATGGAAAATGTCCGATGGAGCCCACACACGGTCGGAATTTCCGACAACACGCTCCGATCGGACATTTTCCATCGGAAAATCTGACCGTGTGTACGGGGCATTAGACAAACTTGCAAACAACAAGGATATTATCATCAAGCCTGCGGACAAAGGGGGTGAGATAATTATACAAGATAGAAAAGATTACTCCCTGACATGAACATATATCAAAAACTATCATATAATCTATTGCATGCCTTTTCAAAAGAAGCCACTCCGTTAACCAACAAAGCACTTGAGGACAATACTATTACTTAGGTCGAAGCTTCTTTCCTCAAGAGAGAGTTTTAAAAGGTACCGTATTTCTATCACTTGTCAAAAGTCCACAATTGACCAGTTCTTACAGCCCCTCACCCAGAATTTCCCATCCTATATTTGGGATGGCATATTTGAAGATTCTCTTATTGTAACATCACTCCACGCCTCAATCCGTACCGTGCACCCCTAGTGCAGTTGCTACTACTTTTCTGGGGGTGTACACAATACAGTACACCCATAGTTGTTATTACACTTCTGTTGGTGCACGGTACACAGTACCATGCACCCCTAGTGCAGTTGCTACTACTTTTCTGGTGGTGTACACAGTACGCAATACATACAGTGCACCCATAGTTGCTATTAGACTTCTGGTTGTGTACACAATACCGTTCACCCCTAGTGCAGTTGCTACTACTTTTCTGGTGGTGTACAGAATACAGTAAACCCATAGTTGTTATTACACTTCTGTTATGCCCTGTACACACGGTCGGACTTTCCGACGGAATATGTGCGATCGGAGCTTGTTGTCGGAAATTCTGACCATGCGTGGGCTCCATCTGACTTTTTCCATCGGAATTTCCGACACACAAAGTTTGAGAGCAGGCTATAAAATTTTCCGACAACAAAATCCGATCCTTTAAATTCCAAACGTGTGTAGACAAATCCGACGGACAAAGTGCCACGTATGCTCAGAATAAAGCTATTGGCTATTACCCCGTTTATAGTCCCGACGTACATGTTTTACGTCACCGCGTTCGGAACGATCGGATTTTCCGACAACTTTGTGCGACCGTGTGTATGCAAGACAAGTTTGAGCCAACATCTGTCGTAAAAAAACGATGGATTTTGTTGTCGGAATGTCCGATCAATGTCCGATCGTGTGTACAGGGCATTAGTGTACACTGTACGGTGCACCCCTAGTGCAGTTGCTACTACTTTTCTGGTGGTGTACACAATACAGTACACCCATAGTTGTTATTACACTTCTGTTGGTGTACACAGTACCGTGCACCCCTAGTGCAGCTGCTACTACTTTTTTAGGTGGTGTACACAGTACACAATACATACAGTACACCCATAGTTGTTATTACACTTCTGTTGGTGTACACAGTACTGTGCACCCGTAGTGCAGTTGCTAGTGCTACTACTTTTCTAGTGGTGTACACAGTACACAATACATACAGTGCACCCATAGTTGTTATTAAAATTCTGTTAGTGTACACAGTACCGTGCACCCCGAATGCAGTTGCTATTACTTTCATGGTGGTGTACGGAATACATACAGTCTACCCATAGTTGTTATTACATTTCTGTTGGTGTACACAGTACGAGCACCCCTAGTGCAGTTGCTACTACTTTTCTGGTGGTGTACATGCACAGTACACAATACAGTGTAGTGTGGTTTTGCTAAACAAAATTTACAGCATGTCCGGAAGGCCACCAAGGAGAGGCAGACGCTCACAGGCCACTAAAAGAGGGCAAGCAGGCTCTGTGTCTACAGTCGACAGTGCTGGTCGTGGACACGGTGCATCCTCAGCAGGTGGCTGTGGGGCACGCCTGTCCTTTTTTTCTGCCGCTGGCAGTGTTATTGAGCCACAACATGCAGAAGAGTTGGTGTAATGGATAACAAAGCCCTCCTCATCCTCTGCCAACCAGGCTCAGAGTAGTTTGCCTGCCAATGCTGCTGCCAAAGCGCCCTATTCCATCGGCTCCATGTCAACAGTCACTCCTTCCCTAGCCCCACCATCATGCACGGAGGAGTCCACCGAACTATTCGACCACAGTGTCGGGTACATGCTGCAGGAGGATGCGCAGCGATTTGAAGGCTCTGATGATGGTACCCAGGTTGAGGAAGGGAGTACCGTGAGCCTAGAGACAGGGGGTGCCCAAGAAGGTCAAGAAACTGGCAGTCACGTTCCCCGAGCTGCAGCATATTGCCAAGTTTGCTCCAGTGACAAGGAGGGAGGGGATGGTGAGGTCATTGACTCTACTTGGGTGCCTGATAGAAGAGAGGAGGAGGAGGAGGCACATCTCCAACGAGGCATGATGCCCTCCAGGGGGCAGCTTAAGGGCAGCCACCCTATTGCATCACACCGCAGAGCTAAGCAGGTGCAGGGCGCTGCTGACTCCCCACATATTTTGAAAAGTTCTTTGGTGTGGGCCTTTTTTGACACGTGTGCAGCAGATCTCACCGTTGCTGTTTGCAACATATGTCTGAAGCGTATCAAGCGTGGCCACAACAGCAGCCGCTTGGGCACCACATGCTTGATCAGACATATGACGACCTCCCATGCAGTCTGTTGGCAACAGCACTTAAAAGACCCACATCAAAGAACAAGGTGGACCTCTCCTTGCTCCTCATCAGCTGGGATCTCCAACCCCTCTATACCTCCAGTCCTCTCAGAAACCTGCACTGAGAGGAATGAAGATATAGAAATAGGTGTCCCAAGTACTTGCGGCCAATCTGCTAGCAGTACACCAACATTGGATTTTAGCAGGCAAATTTCCCTACCCCAGTTGCTAAACCGTCAAAAGAAATTTGGTCCCAGCCATCCACATGCTCAGCGTCTGAATGCTAGCTTGGCCAAATTGCTAGCACTGCAACTGCTGCCTTTTCAGCTGGTAGACTCTGCCCCCTTTGGTGAATTTGTGGAATGTGAGGTACCTTAGTGGCAGGTTCCCAAATGCCATTTTTTTTCACGGAAAGCCATTCCAGCTCTCTACCAGCATGTGGAAGGCAATGATTTGGCCTCGTTGGACAGGGCGGCCAGCAGTAAGGTGTATATTACTGCTGACTCATGGTCTAGCAGGCATGGACAGGGATGTTACCTTTCTTTCACGGTGCACTGGGTATCTCTGCTGGCAGCTGGGAAGGATGAAGGACAGGGTTCAGTATTGTTGGAGCTGGTTCCGCCACCACGCCTCCAAAATGCTAGTGGTGATTCTGCCACAGCTCTCTCCTCCACCCCCTCCTCTTCTTCTTCCTCTATGGCCTCTTCCTCTGCAGATTTCTCCTCTGAACCAGCGGTGCTCCGTAGGCGCTCAAGGGGCTATGCAAGCACTCAAGCAAAAAGATGTCATGTGGTGTTTGAGTTGGTCTGCTTAGAGGACAGGAGCCACAGAGATTTTGTCAGCTCAGGGGCAGGCTCAGAGGTGGTTGACGCCACGCCAGCTTCAGCCAGGAATGGTTGTATGCGACAATGGCACCAACCTCCTCTCCACCCTCTGACAGGGACACTTGACCCATGTTCCCTGTTTGGCTCACGTCCTGAATTTGGTGGTGCAGCGGTTCATGAGCAGGTACCCTGGCTTACAGGATCTCCTGAGGCAGGCCAGGAAAGTCTGTGGTCATTTCCACTGGTCATATAATGCCATTGCTCGGCTGGCTGACATTCAAAGAGAATGCAACCTGCCCAAGAACCGCCTCATTTGTGACATGTCCACCAGGTGGAACTCAATGTTGGCAATGCTGCAGCCACTGCACATGCAGCAGAGGGCCATCAATGAGTACCTGTGTTGACGATGGCACCAGGACAGGGTCAGGGGAGCTTTGCTTTTTTTTGCCACGCCAGTGGCTACTGATCAAGGATGCATGCACTGTCCTGTCACCATTTGAGGCCACAAGGATGGTGAGCAGTAACAGTGCATGCATCAGTGATACTGTCCCTCTTGTCTTCCTGTTGGAGCACACGCTTCGTGGAATAATGGACAGGGCACTTGAAGCAAAACAGCGGGAGGAAGAGGAGGACTTCCTTACCTCTCAAGGCCCCTTTATCCAGATACTAGTATTCCTGCAGGCCCACCGATCACACAGGAGGAAGAAGAGGAGGAGGATTGTGTCAGCATAGAGGAGGAGGATAACACTCAGCATCAGCAGCAGTCTTCAAGGGATCATTTGCAGTCCCCAGAAACTCATGGAGTTGTACGTGGCTGGGAGGTTGTTGAGGATCATGTGATCCTTAGTGACCCAGAGGACTCAGGATCGAATGCCTCTGCAAACTTACGCTGCATGGCCTCCCTGATCCTGCAAAGCCTGTGAAAGGACCCTAGGATTCGTGGTATCAAGGAGAGGGATCATTACTGGCTGGCAACCCTTCTTGATCCACGTTACAAGGGTAAGGTTGCAGAACTTATCCAGCCTTCACAGAGGGAGCAGAGGATGAAACATCTTCGGGAGGCCTTGCAGAAAGGTTTGTGCAATGCGTTTCCAGAGCCTGGGAGGTTACAATTTCCTAGTGCTGGACAACGTGTTTCCAGCAACGTCTTTCAACGTGTTAATATCGTGAACACTTTACCTTGTTATGGGACCATTGTGGGATGTTATGTGTTTATGCTTATAATAATGTGTAATGTACCATGTATCCAGGGTTGTGGTCTGGGGGGGCGGACAGTCTGATCATCTAGGCTGGTTTAAGTGGCTAGTTGTTAATTTGTTCATGTTAATTAGATCACTGTCAGCTATCAGTTGCTAGAGGTGGATCAGCATACTGTGTAAGTTGGCTATTCCTTAGCTATGTTTATTATATTCCTGTATACAGTTTCCTTTGCATATGATAATGTGATCAGGCTCACCTGATTTGGTGTGCATATTCTGTGTGATTTTACAATAAAGTTAGTTAAAGTTCCAGTGCACCTAAGCTAGTGTCAGCTATATTCTTGGGTGCTCAGCTATAATACCTGGTTCCTGGGTCCAGACTGGGGGAAGCTATATCTTGACAGAAGCATGAATAGAACTGCTGGTCCGTGTAGTTCCATGGCCGCAGCTCCCCTTACACTATATATAGTTGTATGCAGCAACACATCCTTAGGCCTGTAGAAGGAGCTGGAGGCTCAGAGCACGTAGCCTACTATTCTTCAGGTCTTCTCTCTCTCGCAGTAATGTCACATCTACCTGTGCATTCCCTGCTGGTTGGCTTGGACTTCCTGGCTCCACAAGGCATCCATGCCCATGTCCTGTCAGAATACCGCTACCCATCAGAAAATGTAACAGAAGTGACATTCTGAGCATAAAATGCTTACTGCACATGCGCAATGCGTTCCAACATGGCTGCTATGTGTTCCAGTAGGTTTCCTAATCTGACAGAACACGAAGCCAGCAGCGGACATCTTCTTACACTGAGGCAAGCAGGCAGAAGGTGGCGACGGCCATCTTGGTAAACCGCAAACTGATTATATACTGAAATAGACTATTTCACTCTGTCGCAGTGAAATTGTCTATTTCAGTATATAAGGTGAGTTAACTTCTAAAATAAGTGTGAAATTGAAGACTTGCTTGTGTGTAAGAAGATGCCCGCTGCCGCCTTCGTGTTCTGTCACATTAGGAAACCTATTGAAACGCATAGCGGCCAGGCTGGAACGCACATCATGTGCGCAATAAGCAATTTTATTTGTCACTTCCGTTGCTTCATTAACATGACAAGCAATCTTTCATTTCACATTTTGTGAGTGTTTTTAATCCTTTGTGAATAAATTACCTAATTTGTAATACTACACTTAGGTGGCACTTCCCCATTTTTTTCTTCTAAAACTAATTTTCTTGCACAACCGTTGAGTTTCACTTTGGAAAATAATTATTTTTCATTCATGGGTAACTATTATGTACAATGGGGCATAGCCTTGGGATCCAATGTCACCCAGGCATAAGCAGATATATTTCTAAATAGACTAGGACAGTGGTCATCAACCCTGTCCTCAGGGCCCACTAACAGGCCAAGTTTTATGTATTACCTTGGGGAGATGCAGACTAGAATACTGCAATAACTGAGCAGCAAATGATATCACCTGTGATGTATTTCAGTTATCTTGCAAACCTGGCCTGTTAGTTGGCCCTGAGGACAGGGTTACATAGTTACATAAAGACACCAGTCCATCCTGAGTGAGTGTGGGTGCATGTCTACAATTGTCCCTATCCCTGTACATTGTATCTCATTCAGATACTCTTCTATTATATATTATTTATTTAAGGAACCCATATAGCACTGTCGATTTACACAGTGCTCCACACATACATTGCACACTCACATCGGTCCCTACCCTCAAGGAGCACCACAATCCAAGGTCCCCAACTCACATTCATATACTAGGGCCAATTTTGGACAGAAGCCAATTAACCTACCAGCACTCTTTGGAGTGTGGGAGGAAACCAGAGTACCCGGAGGAAACCCACGCAGGCACAGGGAAAACATGCAAATTCCAGACAGGTAGCGTCATGGTTGGGATTTGAAGCAGCAACTTTTTTTACTGCTAGGTGAGAGTGCTACCCACTACACCACTATGCCGCCCAACACCACTATGCCGCCACTGGACTAGAAGAACTGTATTTTTGTCCAATGTAGTATATACACCGATTTGTCTTACATGGAGGCATTACATGGATGACGTGTTTGTTCTGTGGCAGGGCAACATTGGATCCCTACTTTTGACTAATATCGCTCATCCACAAACTAAATTTTAACATTGTTTTCAACAAGGATCATGTTTGTGTATCTTTTTTTTTTTTTTTAATGTTTTAGTGATCATGCTGGTTCTAGGTTAACCACAGACCTATATGTAAAGCCATCAGATCATAAACTATTACTATCTTTTGAGATTTTATGTTTTGTACACTGCACTCATCGTGCACACAGCACTAATAATGTTTTGCACGTATTCACATTCTTATGACTGATAAGAAATTAGCCTACCTATAATATAATGTACTGCCTATATTTATTTTAGTAACGTTATACCTACGCAAGCATGTGTATAAAAAAAAGCCCTTCAAATTATGGGACCAGTCCAAATGTGGCTCCCTCTTCTCAGAGCAGTCCAAGCACCCTTCAACCTTAAAAGACATACTGTATTATATAGTCTTTGCTATTCCACCAAACTGATTCCCTTCCTCTAAGTTTTATTGTTCACGTTTCCTATACTGAACCTATGTTCAGTCTTTCTGATACTGCTGTTACCAGCTTTAACCACTTGCCGACCAGCCGCCATCGTTATACGGTGACAGGTTGGCTCTCCTGTGCGAATAGCTTACCTTAGCTGTATGGCAGCTCGTACAGGCGGAATCGATGTCCGCCAGCAATCCGTGATAGCCTAGTACAGAGGCAGAACGGGGATCTGTCAGTGTAAACAAGCGGATCCCCATTCTGACAGGAGACATGACAGATCTACTGTTCCCAGTAATCGGGAACAGTGAACTCTGTCATGTCCCTGGTAGCCCACCCCCCTACAGTTAGAACACACCCAGGGAACACACTTAACCCCTTGATCGCACCCTAGTGTAAACCCCTTCCCTGCCAGTGTCATTTTTACATTGATCAGTGCTATAAAAATGCACTGATCAATGTAATAATGTCACTGGTCCCCAAAAAGTGTAATTTGGGGTCAGATTTGTCCGCCGCAATGTTGCAGTCCCGCTAAAAATCGCAGATCACCACCATTACTAGTAAAAACAATTAAAAAAAAAAAAGTCCCTAAATCTATCCAATGGTTTGTAGACGTGATAACTTTTGCGCAAACCAATTAATATATGCCTAATGTAGGGTTTTTTACCAAAAAATACATAGAAGAAGATAGGCCTAAACTGATGAAGAAATGTGTTTATTTTTTTTACCAATTTTTTTTTATTGAAGATATTGCAGATTAAAAATATTAAGACAACAGACCGGGCGGTAATATACACTTGAAATAAATTGTTAATAATAGTATACGGTCATAGTGTAAGGGGGAATATGAAGTTTAAGATAAAACATAAACAGGAACATGAATCAATCTGTCACATATAGAGGTTTACCAGAAAACTCAGATCTGCGGGACGCATTTAGGACTGAAAATTTGGCATATGGCCCTCCTAAATAATCCATAAAAAAGTCCTTCTTCAGGTTGCTCTGTGAGACCCGGTGTCACGCCCCATCTCACGCACCCCTAACGGGAACTAACTGTGCGTGGATGAGGCTTGTATCTTCTTGGAATCAAGTCTGGAACATGCTGGTCTCTCGGTTATGACCAGCGTTGTATTAGTTCCTAATGTTACTATGGATAATCGATGTGAAGTTTTTGAGTAAGCTCTGTCTATGGAGACATCATATGAGTATGGGAATATGGGGAATGGCGGAAAGAGGGTGTTAGGAAAAGGGGGGGTAATCAAGGTTGGGTGTAAGGTTTAGTTATGAGGTAACCTATACTATCCCCCAGGCCAAGCTATGAGGAGATCGACATAATGTTGCTATATTCTGTCGTTTCTTTCTGGATCCAGCATGCCCATGTTTTATGAAATTTAGTCGGGGTATCCTGTGCTTGATGGATTAAATCTTCCATCTCGGCTATTTTCCTATTCTGTGGAGCCATTCAGATGTACTGGGGGGAGAGATAGACCACCAGTGAGTGGGAATACAAAGTTTTGCCGCATTGATGAGGTGCAGGGTAAGAGATTTTTTATAGGCCGATTGTGGTATGGATGTATGGTGTAGGAGGTATTGAGCTGGCATGAAATCTGGGGTATATGTTGTAATCTGTGATGTAAGACTGTGAATTTCATTCCAGTATGGTTGGATTAGGGGACATTCCCACCAGATGTGGATTAAAGAGTCGTGAGCGGTGTTGCATCTCCAACAAAGTGGAGGGACACTGGGGTGGAATTTGTGAATTCTATCCGGGGATCTATACCACCTGGAGTATATTTTATACCCGTTTTCTTGTGCGGAAACATTTAGAGAACCTTTATGAATGTGAGTATATATACATGTTGCCAGTCCTCCTGTGTAAGGTCTGTGGATAGTTCTCTCCCATTTTTGGCATGTCGCATCGTCAGTGATAGGAGTCTCGGGGAACATTAAAGAGTACATATCTGAGATAACGTGTCTTTGTGGGTCGTGTCTGGTGCAAAGGGCTTCGAACGGTGTATGGGGATGTCCATGTCTGGGAGCCGGGCTGAGATGTTTTGGAAGGACACCAATTTACCTTTGTCGAAGAAGGATTCTGCTTTGATGGAACTTGATGTAGATCCATCATGGTCAGCAAGGAACGTGATACCAGGGGGAAAATCTGGGTTTTGATTGAGCGGGGTCAGTGAGCCAGGAGAGGAGGCAATGTTCAGTTTTTTACAGACTGTGTGAAAAACCTGTATCGTGGGGCCTGTCAGAGGGTGTGATCTTATTTCCTGTGGTGATTTGTGAGGGTTTATCCATGGCAGGTGATGAATAGGCAGGGAGGAGAACGCCTCCTCAACGTCTATCCATGCTTTGGTTTTGGAATGTAAGTGCCAATCTATGATCCTAGCTAGGTGACATGACCAATAATATTTTTGTATATCAGGGAGGCCAATTCCTCCTTTTAACTTTGGGGTCACTAATTTTCCCCATCTTACCCGTGCTTGTTTGGCAGCCCAAATAAAGTTTAGCCATAGCCTTTTATAGGTAAAAAAAGAATGTTGGTGGCAGTTTAATCGGGATTGTTTGTAGTAAATAAAGAATTCTGGGCAGGATGTTCATTTTTACAATCGCCGCCCTCCCAAACCACGAAAAGGTACCTCTGTTCCATTCCTGGAGGTCTTTTTGGATTGTTTTCAGAATGGGGGCAAAGTTTTTAGAATAAAGGTCAATTAGTTTAGACGGTAGCTGAGTCCTTAGGTAAGTTATGGCGTGTGCGTCCCAACCAAACGGGAAATTGGTCTTGCATAAGCTCACTATGGAATCCGGTAGGAATACATTAAGGGCCTTGAATTTGGTGGATTTTATTTGAAGATTGGACAGCTCTTTGAAGAGGGATAATCTTTTAATAGGTTGGGAAGTGTGGTAATGGGATCCATGAGGAATAATAGCACGTCATTGGCGTACGCTGCGATTTTGTATTGTTTATTGGCTATTTCTACTCCTTTGATGTCTTGGTTGGACCTAATCCTGCGGAGTATGGGTTCCATCATGAGTATAAATATGAGGGGGGATAATAGGCATCCCTGTCTAGTTCCAGAGAAAGCGTCCGACAGATGGCCGTTAACCCTGATTTTTGCAGTTGGGGACAAATAGAGGGCTAGAATGCATGCGTTCTTTAAATCCCATTTTACGTAAGACTTCCGTCATGTAGTCCTAGGCCACTCTGTCGAACGCTTTCTCTGCGTCGAGGGAAAGGAAAAAACCCGGAGTGTTGGAAGACAATAGCCAATGATGGATATTAATTGCCTTTAGGGTATTATCTCTGGCCTCTCGAACTGGGATGAATCCCACTTGGTCCAAAGAAATCAATGAGGGGAGTAGAGGAAGTATACGATTTGCTAAGATTTTTTACGTAGATTTTTACATCTTTTTACATTTATAAGTAAAATAGGTCTGTAGTTGGAGACTATGCTGGCGTCTTTACCCGGTTTCGGTATTACCACAATGTGGGCTTCGTAAATGTGTTTTTTTATATATTTTTTAAAATATGTATTATAGCAAAAAGTACAAAAAAGGTGGGGTTTTTTCAAAATTGTTGCTCTTTGTTTGTTTATAGCATAAAAAAACCCCCAAAAAACGCAGAGGTGATCAAATACCACCAAAAGAAGGCTCTATTTGTGGGAAAAAAGGAGGTCAAATTCAACATCGCACGACCGCGCAATTGTCAGGTAAAGTGACACAGTGCCGCATCACAAAAAAGGGCCTGGTCATTAAGGGGGCAAATCCTTCCGATCCTTAAAGTGGAGTTCCACCGACATATTCATTTTTTTTTTCAAAAGCCATCTCTTATGATGATCTTAATCTAACGCTGCAGTCACTATTGTTAGTAATACCGCCGCTATAATTCTTACTTTTTTTCTAAAACTAACCTTAGTTTTCTTTGTGTTGCGTGGTTCCATCTTGCTTGTGGGCATGCAAAGCCCACTAGGATACTCTTCCGGGATACTGTGCTGCTGACTAACCAGCATGCACCGCCTGATCCCACTTTAACCACTTAAGGACTGAGCCTCTTTCTGACATTTGGTGTTTACAAGTTAAAACAGGATTTTTTGCTAGAAAATTACTTAGATCCCCCAAACATTATAAATATGTTTTTCTAACACGCTAGAGAATAAAATGGCGGTTGTTGCAATACTTTCTGTCACACCGTATTTGTGCAGCGGTCTTACAAGCGCACTTTTTTTGGAAAAAATACACTTTGAGTTAAAAAATAAGACAACGGTATAGTTAGCCCAATTTTTGTATATATTGTGAAAGATAATGTTACGCCAAGTAAATTGATACCCAATATGTCACGCTTCAAAATTGTGCCCGCTCGTGGAATGGCGAAAAACTTTTACCCTTAAAAATCTCCATGGGCGACGTTTAAAAAATTCTACAGGTTGCATGTTTAACCACTTCCCGCTCTGCCTATAGCAGATTGACAGCCGGGCGGTGGTTCCGTTATCCTGACTGGGCATCATATGTCGTCCAGCAGGATAACATGCTGCCGCGCGCCCGGGGGGGCACGCATCGCGGCGATCAGTGTTGCGGTGTGTCAACCTGACACACCGCTCCACCGATCTTGGTAAAGAGCCTGCGGTGGAGGCTCTTTACCACGTGATCAGCCGTGTCCAATCACGGCTGGTCAGGATGTCAATAGGAAGAGCCATTGATTGGCTTTTCCTCACTTGCATCTGACAGACGCGAGTAGAGGAGAGCCGATCGGCGGCTCTCCTGACAGGGGGGTCTGCGCTGATTGTTTATCAGTGCAGCCCCCCTCAGATGACCACACTGGACCACCAGGGACACCACTAGGACCACCGGGAAGGGGGCAACATGTGGATGGCCAGGTATGTACCCCATGACCATCCACATGTGCCCAATGTGCCCAATCTGTGCCAATCTGTGCCCACAAATGAGCACTAATTGGCACCATTATATTTTAGTTATGCCCAGCAATGCCACCAATCAGTGTAATCAGTGCCACCAATCAGTGTCATCAGTGCCACCTGTCAGTGCCCATCGGTGCCACCTGTCAGTGTCCATCTGTGCCCATCAGTGCCCACCTATCAGTGCCCATCAGTGCCCATCCATGCCACCTATCAGTGCCACCCATAAGTACCCATCAGTGCCACCCAGAAGTACCAATCAATGCCACCTACGAGTGCCCATCAGTGCCGCTTATGAGTGCCCATCAGTGCCACCTATGAGTGCCCATCAGTGCCGCATACCAGTGCCACCTATCAGTGCCCATCAGTGCTGCCTATCAGTGCCCATCATCAGTGCCCGTCAGTGCCACCTCATCAGTGCCACCTCATTGATGCCACCTCATCGGTGCCCATCAGTGCCGCCGTATCAGTGCCTGTCAGTGCAGCCATATCAGTGCCCGTCATTGAACAAGAAAACTTACTTATTTACTAAAAATTTTTACAGAAACAAAGAAAAACTTGTTTTTTTTCAAAATTTTCTGTCTTTTTTTATTTATTGCGCAAAAAATAAAAAACGCAGAGGTGATCAAATACCACCAAAAGAAAGCTCTATTTGTGGGAACAAAATTATAAAAAATTTGTTTGGGTAGAGTGTAGCATGACCGCGCAATTGTCATTCGACAGAGCTGAAAGCTGAAAATTGGCTTGGGCGGGAAGGTGTCTAAGTGCCTGGTATTGAAGTGGTTAAACTTACAGAGGAGGTCTAGGGCAAGAATTATTGCTCTCACTCTACCGATTGTGGTGATACCTCACATGTGTGCTTTGAACATCGTTTTCATATGCAGGCGCTGCTCACATATGCGTTTGCTTCTGCACGCGAGCTCGGTGGGACGGGGGGGGTCATTTATTTTACCTTTAATTTTATTTTTTTGCACTGTTCTTTAAAAAAAAAAAATGTGTTACTTTTATTCCTATTACAAGGAATGTAAACATACCTTGTAATAGAAAAAAGCATGACAGGTCTTTTTGACCCCAGATATCATATTTACACTAAAATGCAATAAAAAAAATAAAAATGAAATTTATGTCATTTGAAAAAAATTAAAAAATATAAAAAAAAATTTATAAAATATAAAAATAAAATGTCCCTTTAAGAGCTATGGGCGGAAGTGACGTTTTGACATCGCTTCCGCTCTGAAGTGGTATGGAGACGGGTGGGGGCTATCTTCCCCTCCCTCATCTCCATGCCAAGGCAGGGACAGGACACGATCAGCTACGCTGCTGCCGACGGCTCCAGGCCCTCACCCTCTGCCCCCCTCCCCCTGCCGATAAAATTGATCTTGCGGCAAATCCGCCGCAGAGACCACTTTTATCTTGAAGTGGACCGCCCACTGAAGAAGAGGATACCAGGGTTATAGCAGCTAGCTGCTGCCATAACAACAGTATTCCTCTTCAAAGTAGCGACATAAAATGACTGCAGAATGCTTTATTAATGTGGCACCCGCTGAGTATACTGGGAGCAAAGAGGGTACCTCCAGATACAGGGAGCGGACTTACATTCAGCCCAGGGCTGAGTCCATGACTATAATGGGAAGTTAGAACAAATGTGGGCGCCAGTCACTTTAGGTATTTTTCAATGCTTTAATTAAAACTTGCAAAGGGTTGTAGGAATGAAGGTTGAGGGGAGGTTTCAGATACCTTTTTAACAGATCACTTACAGACTCCTTGAATCAAATGACAAAACAGCTTTTCTTCTAACAGATCTTGAATACCTGGGTAGGTCTCTCACACAGACCTAACAAACAGTAAGTGCCTGGATAAGCCTCTCTCACAGACTTAGCAGCCAGTAGATGCCTGAATAAGTCTCTCTCACACTTAGCAGCCAGGAGCTTGTTACCTTGAGTAAATTATAGAACAGCTTCACAGTACCAGAACCTTTAAGCCATCCGGCGGTACTGTGAGGATAGTTTAGATGTAAGTGCGTCCTCCCACCGAGTCACTAGGCCCTTCTGAGAGACCAGCCTTCATCCTGGCTCTGTCCAGCAAGGGTCCTCCCCTGGATCTCCTCAGCTTGGCTCGGTTTCTTCCATTCAGGTAAGACAGCCTAAGGACCACCTCAGGAGTAGTAGGCCCCAGACAGGCTTCTGGGTCTATTTGCAGAGCTATCAGCAATGTAGCCTCAGGCCTGGAGGGCCACAAGGTGAGAACTGACTAGAGCACATGGCCTCTGTCCAATAAATACCCCTTCCCAGAATGCACAGCGGCCAGGAACCTCCTAATGGGCTGTTTCTGGAAAAAGAATATTCATTACAGCTCAACCTAGTTGTTATTTTCACACTGTCCTGTGGTACCAGTGACACCTACTGGCAACAGTGGGAAATGCACAACACCGTCAAGTTTAGAACATAACCAATAAACTATGTACAATCAATCTGAGCTGTTTACAGTGTTGTGGAAATTTTATTATATGGACTCATGTGGACATTTTATTCTAGGATGTGTGTTTTATAGATTGTCATCTGTCTCCCTGTGTCTGATTTAACCTAGGAGCGCTCTGGCAGAGCGCACTTGGTTTGAATCGAGACCAGTGGTAAAATCGGTCAGTATGAAAACCTTCTCATGGGATTTGAGACGTGTTCTCTGTGTCTGTGGATGTTTGTTGGTTTGTAGGTACCAAGCGCAATGCGCTGGGCTTCTTGCTTTCAAATGACTATGCACATTAGAGAAGCGAAGTCTGCATAACGAGAGAAACCTATTACATCTCTCTATCCTTCCGACTACACTATCCATTTTTGGATACATATCTGTTTTTATAAGAGGACATTGATATCTGCCTTGTCTGTGTACTTGTACCGTACATTGACAACAGCAGTGGCAATGTCCCCGCAGATAGTCTCAAGCCTGTAAGAACCAGCAGAATGAGCTTGCTAGATACTGTTTACTTTGAACAGTATTAGGTGAATTCCATGCTGACTAAGACGGGGCGTGTGCACTTCCTCCTTTCCCTCCCGTGAGTGCCCTCCCCTTTACTGTTTGTCACTTCCTGTGATGTCATTTTTGTACTGAGGAAGTAGTTGGCTGTTGTGGCTGATCACTTCCTGTTTGTCATTCTTGTGTTTCCAATGAATAAAAAGCCCAAGGGTCTGTGCTCGAGGGACAGACGCTTGAGACTCCAGCTTGAAGCAGCATTGTTCCTGATTCTACCTGGTGCTATGAAGTACTTCAAATTCCTTATATCAAAGAGCTTGATACAAACGTGCTTTTAAGCACAAAGGAATTGTTTTGTGCTTTGTGCACATTTAGACGCTGGAAGTGCACATTTTGGCGCGGTGTGGATTTGCGTACAAAGCCCAAAGGAATTTTTCCTCGACATTTATTGGCGAGCCAGGTAGGAGCCAACGTAGTTCCAGCGCAGCGATCCAAGAGGGGAGATTGGGTCCCCGGTTCTGGGACAGGAAAAGGCCGGCAAAGTTTGGTAAGACAGACTATATTTCAATTTTTGAAATTTTTTGTTGTTCTAGAACCGGCATCTGGTCTATCTGCTCGCTGTTGCAGGTAACTACGCTTTTTTGCGGTTTCACTCTTTGTGTACAAGGACAGGGATTCATATTCGTACTGGGAGGGATAGGTGTATTGGCTGGGGATAGAGTCTATATTACTGTCCTCTGTAGACCCCTGGTCAATACAGCCTAGAGGGTCTTTGTATGGGGTTTATGTTAAATGTAAAACCAGTCCTGTAGTACAATGTGACGGTATGCATTGAGTGTGCTAGTTGATGTTTTAAATATGCGGCAGAGATTGAATGATATAACATTGTGTGGCTGAGTTATTTCATAGTGCTGCTCACCATGTGAAATAACTTTGTACAGTGTGTAGCTATTATAGTGTGTCTAACGTTTAGCGTGAGGTAAGTAGTACAGTCTGTTCTGTGTTGATTCTGGTTTGTAGAGGCGCAATTTTGGTCTTGTTAGCGCTTATACTGGAGAAACTGCATTTTGAAGGATTTTTTTTTTATTGAAGACACCATTTTGTCTCTGTACATGGTGCAGACTCCATTTTGTATGTCTGGTGTGTGCCTGCAATGTGGGTGTGACTGATGCTGTGTAACAAGTTTGTAGTGCATGTGAGAAATGGATGAATTGTAATTATTACTTATGTATGGGACAAGTAGATTGCATGAGTCTTGTAGAGTGTTTGATTGACTCTACACTACACAGGGCCGCCTGCACGGCGGCCCTGTGTAGTGTGTAGTGTGTTCCAGCATGCTTAGATAGACAGAGAGACAGTGTCATTTCATTTGAGTTAGTTAGATTAGGCAGGACAGTCAGTGAGTTAGCTGCACTTATAGTGTATTGTGTGTGTATATATATATATATATATATATATATGCATCCCAGGTGTTGTGTGTGTGTGTGTGTGTGTGTATATATATATATATACACACACTGTATTCAGTTTAGCTAGATCCGTTCCTGTTATCTTCCTACTGACAGGCAGGCTTGTCTTGTTACAGTATTTACAGCTACCTGAAGAAAATTGCTGGTGTTCTTTTGATCCTATTAGTACCGTAGTCAGGCAGCTAGACTATTTAGAGTTAGTGTAGTGCGTCCTCCTCACAGTGTTCAGCTAAAGCTACAAGTTAGTTTAGTGTGACCTCTGCACAGTGTTCAGCTAAAGCTACAAGTTAGGGTAGTGCGTCCTCCTCACAGTGTTCAGCTAAAGCTACAAGTTGGTGTAGTGCGTCCTCCTCACAGTGTTCAGCTAAAACTACAAGTTAGTGTAGTGCGACCTCTGCACAGTGTTCAGCTAAAGCTACAAGTTAGGGTAGTGCGTCCTCCTCACAGTGTTCAGCTAAAACTAAAGTTAGTGTAGTGCGACCTCTGCACAGTGTTCAGCTAAAGCTACAAAAGTTAGTGTAGTGCGTCCTCCACAGTGTTCAGCTAAAACTACAAGTTAGTGTAGTGCGACCTCTGCACAGTGTTCAGCTAAAGCTACAAATTAGTGTAGTGCGTCCTCTGAACAGTGTTCAGCTAAAGCCACAGGTTAGTGTAGTGTGTCCTCCTCACAGTGTTCAGCTAAAACTACAAGTTAGTGTAGTGCGAGCTCTGCACAGTGTTCAGCTAAAGCTACCCATCAAAGGTTGGTGGTGTTTTCCTGATCCTATCACTACCGCAGGCAGCTAAATAAGCTACAAGTTAGTTTTTTTGCGAGCTCTGCACAGTGTTCACCTAAACCTACCTGTTGAAGGTTGGTGGTGTTTTCCTGATCCTATCGCTACCGCAGGCAGCTTAATAAGCTACAAGTTAGTTTTTTGCAAGCTCTGCACAGTGTTCAGCTAAAGCTACCTGTAGAAGGTTGTTGGTGTTCTCATACTACAGGCAGGCAGTTGATTTTGCTAGCTGCAGTATCAGAGTATATATATATATATATATATATATATATATATATATATATATATATATATATATATATATATATATATATATATATATATATATATATATATATATATCCCAGCTCTTAGTGCAGCTACAGGCCATTAGTATGTCTGGAAGGCCAACAAGAAGAGGCAGACAGTCACAAGCCAATAAAAGGGGGCAAGCAGGCTCTGTGTCTAGAGGCAACAGTGCTGGTCGTGGAGACGGTGCATCCTCATCAGCACGTGGCCGTGGGACACGCTTGGCCTTTTTTTCGGCAGCTGGTCGTGTTGAGCCGCAACATGCGAAAGACTTGGTCGAGTGAATGACCAATCCTCCTCATCCTCTCTCACCCATGCTCAGGGTACTTTGTCTGGCAAAGCAGCTGCCAATGCGGCCTCTTCCCTCAGCTCAATGGCATCAGTGACTCCTTCCCTAGCCCCACCATGTTCTCCTGAGGAGTCCCTCGAACTGTTTGACCACAGTGTTGGGTACATGCTCCAGGAGGATGCCCAGCGTTTAGAAGGCTCTGATGATGATACTGAGCTAGATGAAGGCAGTAACGTGAGCACGGACAGCAATCTGGCAGTCATGCTCCCCCTGCTGCAGCATACTGCCAGGTTTGCTCCAGTGATGAGGAGGGAGGGGGTGATGAGGTCACTGATTCAACGTGGGTGCCTGATAGGAGAGAGGAGGAGGAGGAAGAGGAGGCACATCACCAACGAGGCAGGATGCCCTCCAGGGGCCATCCTAAGGGCAGCACACTGACTGCGTCACACCCCAAAGCTCCGCATGTGCAGGGCGCTGCTGTCTCTGTGCGTTATTCTAAAAGTTCTTTGGTGTGGGCCTTTTTTGAGACAAGTGCATCAGATCGCACCGCTGTTATTTGCAACATATGTCTCAAGCGTATCTCGCGTGGCCAAAACATCTCCCGCTTGGGCACCACATGCTTGACCAGACATATGTTGACCTGCCATGCAGTTGGTTGGCGAGCGTATATAAAAGACCAAAGAACAAAGAAGACCTCTCCTTGCTCCTCATCTACTGAGATCTCCAACCCCACTATACCTTCAGTCCTCTCTGAGACCTGCACTGAGAGGAATGAAGGTGTAGAATTAGGTGTGTCACAGCCAAGTACTTGTGGGCAATCTACTTTTGGTACACCGACGTCAGATTGTACCAGGCAAATTTCCCTGCCCCAGCTGCTGCACCGCCGAAAGAAGTTCGCTCCCAGCCATCCACATGCCCAGCGGTTGAATGCTAGCTTGGCTAAATTGCTAGCACTTCAACTGCTGCCTTTCCAGTTGGTAGACTCTGCCCCCTTCCGTGAGTTTGTGGAATGTGCGGTTCCTCAGTGGCAGGTACCCAAACGCCACTTTTTCTCACGGAAGGCGATTCCGACTCTCTAACGGCATGTGGAAGGCAATGTCTTGGCCTCGCTGGACAGGGCGGTCAGCGGTAAGGTGCATATTACCGCCGACTCATGGTCCAGCAGGCATAGACAGGGACGTTACCTAAGTTTCACCGTGCATTGGGTGACTCTGCTGGCAGCTGGGAAGGATGCAGGACAAGGTGCAGTAGTGTTGGAGGTTGTTCCGCCACCACGCCTCCAAAATCCCACTACTAATGATTGTGACACACCTCTCTCCTCCACCCCCTCCATGACCTCTTCCTGTGCTTTGTCCTCGGAACCAGCAGTGCTCCGTAGCCGTTCAAGGGGCTACGCAAGTATGCAGGCCAAAAGATGCCATGCGGTGCTTGAGCTGGTGTGCTTGGGGGACAGGAGCCACACTGGGGCAGAGGTTCTGTCAGCTCTGCAGGGGCAGGTTCAGAGGTAGTTGACGCCACGCCAACTTAAGGCAGGAATGGTGGTTTGTGACAATGGCACCAACCTCCTCTCTGCCCTCCGACAGGGACAAACGACCCATGTGCCCTGTTTGGCTCACGTCCTTAACTTGGTGGTGCAGCGGTTCTTGGGCAGGTACCCGGGCTTACAGGATGTCCTGAGGCAGGCCAGGAAAGTCTGTGTGCATTTCCGCTGGTCATATAATCCCAGTGCTCGGCTGGCAGACCTCCAAAAGGAGTTTAACCTGCCCAAGAACCGCCTAATCTGTGACATGCCCACCAGGTGGAACTCAACGTTGGCCATGCTGCAGCTGCTGCACACGCAGCAGAGGGCCATCAATGAGTACCTGTGCGACTATGGCACCAGGACAGGGTCAGGGGAGCTTGTTTTTTTCTCCCCACGCCAGTGGGCCATGATCAGGGATGCATGCACTGTCTTGTCACCATTTGAGGAGGCCACGAGGATTTTGAGCAGTGACAGTGCATGCATCAGTGACACTGTCCCCCTTGTCCACCTGTTGGAGCACAAGCTGCATGGAATAATGGACAGGGCACTTGAGGCAGAACAGAGGCAGGAAGAGGAGGACTTCCTTAGCTCTCAAGGCCCCCTTTATCCAGACAGTGTTCCTGCGTGCCCGCCGATCACACAGGAAGAGGACGAGGAGATGGATGATTGTGTCAGTATGGAGGTGGAGCCTTGCACTCAGCATCAGCAGAAATCTTTAAGGGATCAGTCCCAAGAAACACATGGACTTGTACGTGGCTGGGAGGAGGTGGCTGTGGACCATGTCGTCCTTAGTGAGAGGACTCCGGACCGAATGCCTCAGCAAACCTACGCTGCATTGCCTCCCTGATCCTGCAAAGCCTGCGTAAGGATCCTTGTATTCGTGGTATCAAGGAGAAGGACCAATACTGGCTGGCAACCCTCCTTGATCCACGTTACAAGGGTAAGGTTGTGGACCTTATCTTGCCATCGCAAAGGGAGCAGAGGATGAAACATCTTCGGGAGGCCTTGCAGAAAGGTCTGTGCAACGCGTTCCCAGAGACTGGGAGGTTACAAATTCCTGTTTCTGGACAATGTGTTGCTGAGGCTTCGGTCAGTCAAAGAAGGAGCGGTGGAGAAGGTGGCCATCTGACCGATGCGTTCAGACAATTTTTTGGTCCGCAGCCCCAAGGTATGATCGGTTCCAGCAACCATCGCCAGCGTCTGTTTTATATGGTGCAGGAATACCTAGGGGCAAGATCTGACTTGGACACCTTTCCTACCGAAAATCCTCTGGGTTACTGGGTCTTGAGGATGGATCACTGGCCAGAGCTTGCACAGTATGCAATTGAGCTACTGGCCTGTCCTGCATCCAGCATTCTTTCGGAACGCACATTCAGTGCTGCTGGAGGCTTTGTAACTGATCACAGGGTGCGTCTGTCCACCGACTCGGTCGATCGACTGACCTACATAAAAATGAATCAGTCTTGGATCACCACCAGCTACCAAGCACCTGGTGCTGATGTAACCGAATAATTTTTTTTTTAAATCTCAGATCCCTTCAAAGACTGCGTATGCTGATGCTAAGTGATGATAGGGTTAGGGATTTGATTCAGAGTTCTTACTTAAATCTAATGCCTACATGTAAAATCTGTTATGAAATATAGTCTGTTATGAAATGCCTGCGTTGCAGTCTCTTATGAAATTAACCTTTGTCTGCTGACACATTATTCTCGATGAAACTGCTTTTATTGTAACCTTTGACTGCTGATAAGGAATTATCTGTCGAAACTGCTTTTATTAGCTGATATCTAAATTGTACTTTGATATTTTCGTCATGCAACCAATCTTATAAATATATTAAATAAAACAAGACAGTTAACTCACTGCGGGGCACTCACTGCTCGTGGAATGAGACACAGACACTCCTGGCTCCGTGTCTATTTCTTTAAGGGCTAAGATTTGACAAAGCAATATAAACTTAAAAGCAACTCATTTAAGAGTTGAACCTAACATTTTGGCGCCCGAAATAGCAGGGACACACCGATGATACTACAAGAGGTGGCTGAGCTACGCTGACGGAACAAAAGGACAGGCATTCCGGGAACCACAGATCAAAAACCTGGCCAGGTAAGAAAAAGCTTTATTTTTCTTATATTCTGTGCTCCCCTGATTTGTGCCTATCCGTTCTGTCGGTTACGGTTCTCCTGGTTTTAAAACACCAGCCTCTGTAGTGGTGAGTCTAGAATTACTGCATATTGTGGTTTATATTGCTGGAATTATTTGTTGTTTGTTGTCTGTCTGTCTTGTTGAGAAAGTGAATGACCCTTGCCTAGGTTGGTATGAATTGAAAGAATATCATCCCAATGAGCAGTGGAATGCACCCTTACCTCGCAAGAGGACTTTGGGGGTCTGCCGCTTAAGTTTGATATTCAATTTAATTCATAAACCATAGGCGGGTTGAGAGTGTAAGCCCTGTCTGCTCCAAAAAGCAGGGATAAGAGTGTATAAGAGGGACCCCAGATACGGGGGGGGGAATGAGGTCTCCATAAAGCCCGGAGATCTAGTCGGATACCTGGTCACTTCAAGGAATGCTTGTATATGTTGTAGTCATCAGTCTGGTCATAATATTTGTCAGTTGACTAGCATATAAAGTAATTCGGTTTCAAGAATCTCATTTAGGAGAGGTTTTTAGTATTCTGGCATCCTAGGAGGAAAAGGCAACGAGGAACTAGTGTAACTTGGTTAAGTGTTTTATATTGTACACTAAGTGTCCCAAAACGCTACCTAGGCAGGACTGTCAGAATGGGCCAGAGGAACACAAAACCCCATCAGGGAATTGTGGCACATTACACAGTGCCACAGATAATTAAAAACATCTGTGGGGAAGATGAAGCGCGGGACTTAAAGGATGTCCTTCATAAATTTAAGGTGAAAGGAGCAGCGGGTTTAGACCCGGATGTATGGAGTGAAATAAAAAGGGACAGACAAGGAGAGGTGTTAGAGAAGCAATGGATGCGTCAGGTTCAATGCTTAATTAAGGTTTCAAATAGAGCAAAAGAAGAGGGGTGGAAGTATAATCCAGATTGTGATGGTTGGGATATGAAAGATAGAAGAACAAAAAATGTTGAAAGCTTAAATAATATTACTTCAACCATCCCACCCCCATACACTGATATAGAGAAAAATTCACATAAGTCAGGGTTATATCCTGTACTTGAGGGTAGAGGATGGGTTTGCCAGATTTGTGGATCACAAAATCCTGAGTGGGCACAAGAATGTGTACATTGTGGAGCACAAAAACCTCACCCAGAACCTCTAGCCCCAGTACACGTCACCACACGAACGGTAACATTACCAAATCCCCAACACGGGGACCCACTGCATCCCAACGCGCCAACCGTGGTTAACCGCAATGTGGCCATCTATACCTGGAAACCATGGTCGGCAGACACACTCATGGCTCTAATTCAGAATGCCCCAGATCCAGTAGCTAAGCCGGCTGCTTTTAGTAGATTTGTGACCCAGTTAATGAATACACATAGAGCGGCTTGGCAGGACGGGGAAGATTTGTGTAGACATAAAATGACCCTAACCATGTTCAATCAGTTTATGACAGAGATAGGTCCGCATAGATCTGTGGAAGTAGCAGATGGAGACAGCAATCTGGCAGACAGACATGTCAGGCATATCGGCTCAAGGGAGCCTTTTCTTGTTTTGTTAAACGCTTTTTGTCAGGCAAAACAGCAAGAGAGGGGATCCACTTCACCCATGAAACAACTGCCAGGGCAGACGGTATCAGACTTTTACTTATCAATGGAAAGTATGATGGCAGACGAGGGAATGGATTTAGCACTGCCAATTACAATCCGAACCTTTAACAGACAGTTTATGGAAGGATTAATTCCACAGATAAGTGAAAAACTGAAAGCCTGCACACCTGAGTGGAGGGCAATTAGGGATAGAGGGGCGTTGTTACAAAAGGCACAAGGTATAGAAGCAGATTTAGCAGAAAACAAAAGTCGAAAACATCCGGCAATCAATACGGTTGTAGATTCCCAAGAACCAAGCAGAGGCTCCTATCGCAAACCCCTTACTTGTTATTACTGTAACAAGACTGGCCACATCAGACGCCACTGCAGAAAGAGAATAAGAGATGAGGGAAAGGAGGGTGTTGATTACCCAGTTAATCAGAGGAGGAACTGGCCCAGGGACAACAATAATGGTGATGTTAGGCGGCAGGGAGACGGTCCATGAGCATGACTCGCCCCAGTTTTAGAAAGATCCAAAACTAAGATGCTTAAGACTACTATAACGGTTGGTAATAATAAAATCTCTTGTCTAGTTGATACAGGCGCTTCACGTTCGTTACTTTCTGATTCTGAACTACTCCCTGAGCAAGAATCACCTGACACTTTATTAATAACTGGATATGATGGCATTTTAGCAGACGCCCCGCTCACAAAACCCTTAAAAGTTAAAGTAGGGAACCATATGTTCCTTTCACGTTTTCTGGTATCTAGAGGAGCCCCCACTAATTTGCTAGGAGCTGACATTTTACAGAAAATAGGGGCTAACATTACCTATCACCCCGATGGCACTGTCACCTTAGCTATAAGGGATGATCAAGAACACATGGAGATGTGTAACCTGATACAATACCTGGAGGAGGAATCGGAGCTGTCCGGTCCACCACCTCCAGATTTGGATCAGATCTTGTCAACCCTTCCGGAAGAACTATGGGAAAAGCATCCAGCTGATGTTGGACTTTTGCCCATACCTCCGGTTACCCTACAGCTGATTCCAGGAGCGGTGCTACCCCAACAAAAACAGTATCCACTCAGTGCACCCCAAGAGGCGGCCACTGAAATGCAGGTCCAATCCTTCTTAAAAAGTGGAGTTTTAAAAGAAGTAAAATCGCCGGCAAATACTCCTTTGTACCCGGTTAAAAAGAAAACGATAGCCGGTAGTCCAGTTAAGTATAGGATGGTCCAAGACCTCAGAGCAATCAACAAAATACTAGCCCCGATGACACCTTTAGTACCCAATCCACATACGTTACTGTCACAAATACCCTCAACTAGTATTTACTTTACGGTTATAGATTTAGCGAATGCTTTCTTTTCTGTCGCACTTGCTGAAGAATGCCAACCATGGTTCACATTTTCAATAAAAAATCGGCAACTAACCTGGACACGCCTACCTCAGGGTATGGCGCATTCACCTACCTTGTATTCGCAAGCATTGCAAACGGTGTTGGGAAAATGGGTACCACCAGATTCCTGTGTATTGTTACAATATGTGGATGATTTATTGTTATGCTGCCCGGACAAGGAAACTTGTTTGGATACCACCCTTAATTTGTTGCGATTTCTAGCAGAAAAGGGTTGCAAGGTTAATAGGAACAAATTACAAATGTGTCAGGAAAAAGTTATCTTTCTGGGACATTGTATATCACGGGGTACAAGACATCTCACTGAGGAGAGGGTTCAAGTGATAAAGGGAATGTTACCCCCACGGAATTTCAAACAATTGCGTATGTTTTTAGGTATTGTGTCATATTGTAGACAATGGATACCACATGCTAGCGCTTTGATGCAGCCATTATACGATTGTTTGAAAATTGTACCGTATGTGCTTACAGAAGTAGCTTATGAGTCATTTATCACTTTGAAAAAGTTGTTGATTTCTGCCCCGGCCATTGGTATTCCTGATTACACTAAGAAATTCAATCTATACGTTGCTGAGATCGCTGGACACGCCACAGGTGTTCTGACACAGGCACATGTAAAACAAAGACCAATCGCTTACTTTTCAGCAGCACTAGATCCAGTGTCCAGAGGTTCACCGTCCTGTGTACGGGCGGTAGCTGCAGTGTCAATTATCATAGATAAGTCATCAGAGATTGTTCTAGACAATCCAGTTGTAGTGCATACCACACATGACATACATGCAATCTTGTCTCAGGTACAGCCCAAACACATTTCCATGGCTAGGCAATTAAGGTTACAGTGTACTTTATTTTTACCTCCAAATGTCACTTTTCAGCGCTGTACAACCTTAAATTTGGCCACCTTTTTGCCTCTTCAGTCACCAGATTTGGCAAGGGGGAATGATGATAGTACTAATAGTACTAGTGAGAAAGGAAATGAGGTACCTGACACTCTTTTGTTTAAAGAAGTAGATGAACACGATTGTTTTCAGCTCATGGAACAGGAGACAATGGGATTCCCACATGTTACAGATACACCAATTTTAAACGCTGAGCACACTTTGTACATAGATGGCAGTAGGTTTGCTGATGACAAGGGTAAATATCACACAGGGTATGCCGTAGTGACTGATACACAGGTGATTGACGCACAGCCCTTACCAGCCCACATGTCAGCACAAGAAGCAGAATTAAAAGCTTTAGAACAAGCCCTAGAATACTTAAAAGGACGAGAAGGGAATATTTACACTGACTCCGCTTACGCTTATGGCGTAGCGCACGATTATGGCCACATATGGAAGGCTAGAGGTTATCTGACAGCAGCAGGTACTCCTGTAAAACATGGAGAAGGGATTAAGAGAGTCCTGAACAATCTTCAAAAGGTTAAACGAGTGGCCATCATGAAGATAGCGGCACACACGAGCGCAAAAACAATTGAGGCAAAAGGAAATGCATTTGCAGATTTGACTGCAAAACAGGCAGCTCTAGGGGGAGGAAGCGGTAGAGGTGAGTATCCCAGAACCAACATGGCAGCAGCTGAGTAAATTACAGGAGCAAGCAGGGGAGAGCGAGAAAGACAAGTGGGTCAGAATGGGAGCAGCACCAGACCTTGACAATGTATGGAGGGAAGGAGGCAAAATATGCCTGCCTTCCTCTCTGTACCCAGCAATGGCAGCGGCAGTTCACCTACCCACACATGTCAGTTCCAATTCCATGTATAGGATTGTGAACCAAGGATGGCTCGCCCCTGGATTCAGTAGTACTGCGAGAAACTACTGTGCAGCCTGCCAAATCTGTCTCCTGAATAACCCAGGACAGAGAGTAAAAACCCCACGAAAACACCAGGTCCGGGCCCAATACCCCTTCCAGAGACTGCAAATTGACTACATACAAATGCCCAAAAGCGGCCCCTTTGAGTTTGTCCTCGTGTGTATCGATTTATTCTCAGGTTGGCCTGAAAGTTATCCAGTAAAATCAGCTACAGCAAAAGCCACAGCCAAGAAACTGATCACTGAGTTAATACCTAGGTTTGGTCTTCCTGAAACCATAGAATCAGATAGGGGAACACACTTTACAGGAGAGATCATGCAGAATGTAATGACCATGTTAGGGGTTCAACAAAGTTTTCACACCCCTTACCACCCACAGAGTTCGGGATCAGTGGAGAGAGTAAATGGGACAATAAAGTTAAAAATACAAAAAGCCATGCAAGAGTTAAACAAGCCGTGGCCTGAATGTCTGCCTTTGGCTTTATTCTCTATAAGGTACACTCCAACAGGAAAAACAGGATTGTCCCCATATGAGATACTTTTTGGTAGTGCACCTAGATTAGGTCTATACTTTCCACAGAGTATGCAATTGCAATGTGATAGTTTGACTGCATATGTAATACAATTACAACAACGTCTAACTAAGATCCACAAAAGTGTGTATTCTTCTCTTTCAGACCCTAATTCAATAACAGGTACACATACTCTGCTACCAGGGGATTATGTATATGTAAAGAAACACACCAGAAAGACATTGGAGCCAAGGTTTGAAGGTCCTTATCAAGTGCTTCTGACCACGGCCACTTCAGTAAAGCTGGAAGGAAAACTTACCTGGATACACGCATCACACTGCAAGAAACAACCCGAGAAAACAACATGATGAAATATCTACTTACATATTTTCTGTTGAAAATTGTTGTTTTACAAATACATGCATGGATTCCTGGTATTAATGTAATAGAGGTAGAGGAAACAGCAAATTTTAAATGGGTTATAGATGATCCTAAAGTAGCAAATGATTCAGGATATGAGATGAATAAGTATTATGATGTAGGTAATTACACTGTTAAAGGACACAGGCGACCATTTCATATAGATGTAGGTATTGCATGGATACAGGCAGACCCACTCTCAGAAGTAACTATAACTTTCCAGTGGAATGACAATATGCGCTTTCCTTTCAATAACAGTAAAAATCATAGGTGCCATAAAATATCCCTTTCACAGACGTGGAAACAAGCACGGGAACGGGTGGTAGGACAAATGTACCAAATATTAGTCCATAAAGCAGGGGGAGAAAATATATCAGAAGGGAAGTTTAATCTGACAGATATTACCGTTAATCAATCAAGTACTTTCCTCTGTGCCTCTTGGTGGAGGGAAGAGAGAAATGATGGGTGGTATTGGAATGCAGAGGCCTATGGATTTCACATACAAATGGAAGAAGAAGTAACGCCAATAATTGAATGTTCCATATTAACACCCGTACCAAACACTTGCATAAATGTATCAACATCACAACAGAAAACAAAAATAAAATTCAATATCACCTTTCCCTCAATACCAGAGTGTAGGTATAAGCGGGAATGGTATGATACTCTATTAGGATTATAACAGGTACAGGAATGGGAGTTTTAAACTCGGTCGAAATAGAAGAAATGAACAACAGATGGAAGCATGCAGGGGGACACATAGCTGACAGTTTGACTATTACAAGCAAATGGTTACCCACTGCTTTTGAAACCCAACTGCAAGAAATACCCCTATTACAATTTTTGGGAGGGTTAATAAATCACACTATAGGAGCAGAGCTCCAGCTGTGGAATCAAAGTCAACAGTTTGTAAATTTCACACAGTGCTCTTTTAACCTCTTATCCTATCATATACAAATAAATAGGGCCAGGACTGAACTACAGCTGGGAAATTATCATACCTGGATGAAATATTTTAAAGGTCTAACTGACGATGGTGTATGGTTCCAAGTAAAAGGGGATAAGGTAGAATGTGAGGATAAATGGTGTGTAGGAAGGTTTGAAGCTTACCGGGTAGCAGATGTAATGGAGATGTGTAAAATAGTGGTCATGCCACTAGTAATTAAAGACGAGTTTTGGTATCCAGAAATATATGGGAAATATGTAGATAAAGGAAACAGAACCCATGATTTAAATCTATGTGAAGAAACTAATAAGGGAATGGTATGTGGCAGAAGCTCCCCAGTATATGAACCTTGCTTGTTAAAATACCAAACTAGCATATGCAAAATGCAAAGAACACCAATAAATGTGAACAATAGATTCATAGAAATAGGACCCCAGCATATTTGTATCATTACTAATGACAACCGCACCATGTTAGCGTTAAATAAATCGGCGCCGTTTGCGGGATGTATAAAAAAGATTAAAATATTACAATGGGGTAACGACACCTATCTTTTTGAACCAGACGCCGATAAGGTATTCTCTTCAGTTTATGAGATACATAATCTCACTGACACTACACCCTTTATAATTTCTTTAGACCCACTAAAACAGGTTTTGGAACAATCAGAGTTGTTAAGACGACACATAGAAACACTAGAACATACCCTACAGAATAACCTCGTATCTGCAATAATTGACAAAGGAAGACTAGTGCATCTTTCATCACAGATACAACAGGATACTGCACCACATTGGTGGGATATATTTAGTGGAATGTCTTCTACAGCGACCAATACCTTTCACTGGTTGTTAAGTCCAATGGTTATTATTATTTTAATATTAATTTCACTTACAATCACAAATATATGTGTATACAGGAAAATAAATAGGAAAATTAGGAGAATAGACAGGGCATACTGATAAATGTGTATTGACATCACCCTACTTCTACAAAACTCCTCTTCTTGAATTTAAGATGTCGGTAATACCTAGGGGGATGGGTTTTACCCCTCTGACAACTCGCGGTCAGGGAAAGGACTCTGGGGAAAAACTGACTAGAACTTATTCATGAGGACCCAGGGGGAAGGAGAGGATGATGTCAAAGGGGGAAATTGATAGGGTTAGGGATTTGATTCAGAGTTCTTACTTTATATTGCTTTGTCAAATCTTAGCCCTTAAAGAAATAGACACGGAGCCAGGAGTGTCTGTGTCTCATTCCACGAGCAGTGAGTGCCCCGCAGTGAGTTAACTGTCTTGTTTTATTTAATATATTTATAAGATTGGTTACATGACGAAAATATCAAAGTACAATTTAGATATCAGCTAATAAAAGCAGTTTCGACAGATAATTCCTTATCAGCAGTCAAAGGTTACAATAAAAGCAGTTTCATCGAGAATAATGTGTCAGCAGACAAAGGTTAATTTCATAAGAGACTGCAACGCAGGCATTTCATAACAGACTATATTTCATAACAGATTTTACATGTAGGCATTAGATTTAAGTAAGAACTCTGAATCAAATCCCTAACCCTATCAATTTCCCCCTTTGATATCATCCTCTCCTTCCCCCTGGGTCCTCATGAATAAGTTCTAGTCAGTTTTTCCCCAGAGTCCTTTCCCTGACCGCGAGTTGTCAGAGGGGTAAAACCCATCCCCCTAGGTATTACCGACATCTTAAATTCAAGAAGAGGAGTTTTGTAGGAGTAGGGTGATGTCAATACACATTTATCAGTATGCCCTGTCTATTCTCCTAATTTTCCTATTTATTTATATCCTGAGTAATTATCCTCTTCCTCCTCAATGATCACGCTGATAGCTTGTAAGAACATTTTTGGTTCTGGGCGCCACCACCAGTGCCTAAGGCCCAATTTTTCAGCCCCTGTTTAACAGGGGCATGTAATTACAATTTTTGATGCAATACTTTGCAGCAGGGCTCGTTTCTGCGTTCCAACTAGAGTATCTGTGAGGGGTTGCGGTGTGGTGGCACCAGCACCAGTGCCTAAGGCCCAATATTTCAGCCCCTGTTTAACAGGGGCGTGTAATTACAATTTTTGATGCAATACTTTGCAGCAGGGCTCGTTTCTGCGTTCCAACTAGAGTATCTGTGAGGGGTTGCAGTGTTGTGGCAGCAGCACCAGTGCCTAAGGCCCAATTTTTCAGCCCCTGTTCAACAGGGGCATGTAATTACAATTCTTGATCTAATATTTCACAGCAGGCCCGTTTCTGCGCCCACCAAGAGCGAGTTAGGACTTACAGTGTTGTGGCACTAGCACCACCACCACAAAGGCCCAATTTTTCTGCCCCTGTTCAACAGGGGCATGTAATTACAATTCTTGATCTAATATTTCACAGCAGGGCCCTGTGAGGGCTTACAGTGTTTTGGCCACAACAACACCTAAGGCCCAAATTTCTGCTGAGTATATAGGGCAGGCCCCTACTTTCAAACATCCAACTTACAAATGACTCCTACTTGCAAACGGAAGGAGAGAACAGGAAGTGAGATGAAATCTACCCCTAGGAAGGGAAATTCTCTCCTGTAAGAGTTAATATGAGAAAAACGTTTCCCCTTTCCACGGATGCTTTATCAGCAATCCTTGTTTCACAAAAAACCCCAAATTTTCAAAAAAGATTTGTCATTGGGACAAAAAGTGAGGTGAAATCTTCTGAAGAGGAGCACAGACAGCAAAACAAATGTCACAGGGGTGATAACCCTTCCCTATGTTTTCCAAAAAGCTTAAAATAGATTTTTTGGCTGGAGCTAAACACGTTAAAAATGTACCAGTTCAAAATTACAAACAGATTCTACTTAACAACAAACCTACAGTCCCTGTCTTGTTTGCACCGCCTGTATACTGCTGTTCAGAGTATATAGGGCCTGGTGGCCCCACGCCTTTCCTTTTTTTAATTTAGCTGCAGGGTTCCCCTTAATATCCACACAAGACCCTAAGAGCCTGGTAATGGACTGGGGGGTACCCATGCTGTTTGTCTCACTGATTTTCATCCATATTGCCAGGACCCAACATTACATTAAAGCCGCAAGCAGTTTTAAATGACTTTTTTTCCTTTAAAAATGACATTTTGTGCAGGGACTGTTCTAAGCACTGGAAACACGCGCCACTTTACAGGCATACTATAGACACCCCCCAGGTACAAGATATAAAGGAATAGTTCACTTTTTTTTTTTTAACTTTAAGCATCATTAAAATCACTGCATCCCGAAAAAAACGGACGTTTTTAAAAGTTTTTTTTTGCATTGATACATGTCCCCTGGGGCAGGACTGGGTCCCCAAACCCTTTTTAGGACAATACCATGCAAATTAGCCTTTAAAATTAGCACTTTTGATTTCGAACGTTCGAGTCCCATAGACGTCAATGGGGTTCTAACGTTCGTGCGAGTTTTCGGTCCGTCTGCAGGTTCTGCTGCGAACCGAACCGGGGGGTGTTTGGCTCATCCCTATTAGTGGACTTTGATGGTTATGAAAAGAACATGAAGGCATCACTGTTTGTATCTCTCAATGTCTTGTTCCTGTGAAAGCTGATGTGAACTCTGTCTTGAATCTTGCTGTGGTCCAGATTTCATCTACTATGTGTTCCTAAGTTGTGATTTTTCATAACTTTAGCACTTTTAAATGTCTGTCTAAGTGTTCATTTAGTATCTCAAATGTGTAATTTTGTGGGGAGAAATTTTTAGTTTTGGCGGGAAAATGCGCCATTTTGTTGGGGTCTGGCTTTTGTTGTGGTCACCATGTGCATCGGCAGCCATTTTGAAGACCTCTGGGCCTTCCTATAGGGGAAGCTGCTCCATTGTGTATTCCTTTGTGTGTGCAAAGCCACGTGCTTTAAGCTACAATCTGGCTTCTAGGCACCATTTTGTGAATTCTATTTTTGTACTGTTTACATACTTTTCAAGGAAGCTATTGCATTTTCTGTATTGAATATTGGTTTTGAGTGAAATCTCTACCTTGCACTGAATTTCAATGGATAACAAAACTAGCTTTGACTGAGTTTTTGTACACAGCGGTGTGTGTTTAATGTTTGGGAGTTTCTCAGAGGGCAATTCATTGTTTTGAGGCTTGTATCGCTTGAGCTAAGGTTTGCTAGCCTGCAGTATCCCTCCCCTCCCTTTTCCTGTACATTGATATGTAAATAAACCAGTTTGAGGGGTTTTAGAGCTTGGCATGCAGCATTTTATGTATCAACAGGAAGTTGGTGGGGTGAAGGTTGGAGTATCACACAAGCAAATGAGATTTGTACTCGGAAGGACAAATGGGACAATACTGGCATTTGAAAGTGTTTTAAATTTAATTCCAATTGTTTTAAAGAAGTTTAAAGACAAAATCATTTTTATTTTTAAATTAAGGTTTATACTGCAATACAGTTTTGGGTAGAAAGTAAACAGGAGGCATCCAAGTTATTGTAATATCTAGGTACAGAGAGAAGCTGCAGTGTTTTGAAAAAAAAAGCAGGCAAAAGTGCTCTGTGTAGATTCGTCTGGCAACGCAGTGTACGGTCGTACAGCGCAATGCGCTTGTGTATGCATACACTGTCACGGAACGTCCCACACTCCGCTTGAGTGCTTCCGTCATATACCGCTTCCTAAGTTCTGGAACACGAATCCAATGGATCTGGCTATAGGAACCCCAAGAACTAGACAACACCAGTCTTGGAGTACATCAGAACTAACTTTTTATTTGAGATCTCACAGACCTTTATACAGCAGGGATGACTCAAAGCTAACCTAATTAACATGAGCTAATTTACTACAAAATGTACCCAGACCAGATGACAGTCTTGTGGGCACCGAGCTTCACACATTAATATAAACACAATAGCTGGAGCTAATTATAATTAACAATACAAACAACAATCTCCCCCCTCCTCAGCCTAGACCATTCGTCTCCTAGCCAGTGCTGGTGGCTAATGTGATCAGCTCTCTCAATTAACATAAACACATGTTGATAACACCAGCATCTCCTCACAGGATGTGTCCCAACAGAATTAATCAGTCTTATCAGCAGGGGGCTGCTGGAGGAATCCCCCCTCCCTCTTCAGGGACACAAATCTACAGTAAGGAGTTCCCATACAATATATACATGACTGAGTCCGATTAATACAGTTCAGACTGGATTTCTCATTCACCTCACAAAGAGTATTGTTCCATTGAAAATCCAGGGCCCATAATCAAAAGGCAACAGGCTTGCATACAGTCCTCTCCAACAGCCTCTATTCTGGCTATGTCTTTCACATTTCTCCCCTTTCGGCAGGAGACTAACACAGGAGGAGACCCCAGACGGGTTGACTCCGAAGTTAGTCCATAGTTCCAGTCCTCTACTGCCTGTACCCACACAGTACCCCAAATAAATTGTTCCAAAGAAAGCATTACTCACTCAGCCAACCTCTGCCTCTCTCAGAGAACATATCTGCCGCTGGGGAGAGGCCTGGACTGGCCTTTCTCCCTGGAATCCTTTCTGCCCCTGGAGAGAGGACAGGGTGTCTGGGCTCACTCTGTCATGCTGTTGGGGATCTGGGCCCACTGCCCAGCATCCCTGGAGTATACAGGTGGAGACTAAAGTCCCATCCACCTTCACAGGAAATCCATCCTCTGTTAGTTGAGGGCAGAGTCCAGCAGTCCTCGGCCCTGTTGCCAGCCCTTCTGCTGGAAACCCCACACCATCTGTTCCGGCTAACTGTTGGAGAGGGAGGCCGACTGCCCCGCCTCCCTGGAACTCTGTAGTTGTTGCCGGTGCTGGGCAGAGGTTGGTAGCACTCTGCCCTGTTGCCAGCACTTCTGCTGGGGACTCCGCATCCTCTGCTCCGACTAACTGTTGGGGCAGGAGGCTGGCTTCCTCCACTCCCAAAACTGTGTAGCTGCCATTGGGGAGGTGAGCTGGCTGCTTCCTTTTCCATTCCCTCATCTGGCTGCTGGGATGACATGTCGATGGTACTGTCTCCTAGGTACACGGATCTTTGCTGGGGAGGAAAGCCCACTTCCTCCACCCTGGCCAACTGTTGGGGAGGGACAACACACACCTCCTCTCCCTTCTCCCCCTGTATCTGCTGCTGGGAAGTGATTGCCATCTTCTCACCCTGAGCCTCCACAATTGCTGCAGGTATGGGGCAGAGGTCTTGGACCCTCTGTCCGGTTGCCAGCACTTCTGCTGGGGGTTTTCCAGGTGGTTCCTCCTCTACAGAAACGTCTATTAAATCCCCAGTCTCTGGAATTGGTAAAAGTGTGGGACAGAGGTCTTGGACCCTCTGTTCAGTTACCAGATCTTCAGCTGGTATTTCCTGATAGTCCCAGGCAAAGGGAGCCCAGCCCTGGCACTGAGCAATGTCTAGCAGCCGTCTGTAGGCGATCTCTAGCTCCCATTCCTGAACGGCCAGAAACTCCAAATCTTCCTGTGCCCAGTGCACTTCCGAAATTCAGTAGCCCTTCTCTGAAATCCATGATTTCGTCCACCCGCCACTCCAAATCACTCCCAAAGTTAGGGTCCCCTGTCAGCTTCACAAACAACAGTCCCAAGCCGCCGTAGCTTAAGCCTTCCGTTGGGCTGTCATCCGCTATCCAGGGACATGCTTGGGATACATGCCACCGGAGGGCTCTGTAGCTCTCATCCAGCTTTATCTCTGCCCAGACCAGCCTGCTTAATTCAGCTGTCTGCTTCTTGTGTGGTTTTTCTCCCAAAAACCGCACCCGCAGTCCGTACTGCGACCAGTACCTTTCCTCGATGGAGGGGAGAACTTTTCCCTGGTGTCGCTGCTCACGGGCTAGCGCTTCCTTCCAGAGTTTGCAGCGAATAGAATCACACCATCCCAGCAGGACCTGCTCCGATACTGGTCCTCTGTGCTGTATCTGCATCTCTCGCAACCTCCTTCTGAATTCCTCATCCATGGTGGCTGGTATCTGTACCTCTCCTCTCCTGCTATCTGGACCTTGGATCCAGATGGAAGTTTGGATGTCCCAGACTGTAGGAAGCTTTCCCGCTGCTTGCCACCAATGTCACGGAACGTCCCACACTCCGCTTGAGTGCTTCCATCATATACCGCTTCCTAAGTTCTGGAACACGAATCCAATGGATCTGGCTATAGGAACCCCAAGAACTAGACAACACCAGTCTTGGAGTACATCAGAACTAACTTTTTATTTGAGATCTCACAGACCTTTATACAGCAGGGATGACTCAAAGCTAACCTAATTAACATGAGCTAATTTACTACAAAATGTACCCAGACCAGATGACAGTCTTGTGGGCACCGAGCTTCACACATTAATATAAACACAATAGCTGGAGCTAATTATAATTAACAATACAAACAACAATCTCCCCCCTCCTCAGCCTAGACCATTCGTCTCCTAGCCAGTGCTGGTGGCTAATGTGATCAGCTCTCTCAATTAACATAAACACATGTTGATAACACCAGCATCTCCTCACAGGATGTGTCCCAACAGAATGAATCAGTCTTATCAGCAGGGGGCTGCTGGAGGAATCCCCCTCCCTCTTCAGGGACACAAATCTACAGTAAGGAGTTCCCGTACAATATATACACGACTGAGTCCGATTAATACAGTTCAGACTGGATTTCTCATTCACCTCACAAAGAGTATTGTTCCATTGAAAATCCAGGGCCCATAATCAAAAGGCAACAGGCTTGCATACAGTCCTCTCCAACAGCCTCTATTCTGGCTATGTCTGTCACATACACTATGAGGGATTGAGACATAATTTGGGGGGTGATCTGTGGTTGTTGGTGAATCATTTGGCATAGTTAATAGTTGTTGTTAAGAGTGGTACTCTGTAGTTCCGTGCCAAAAGTGTTGGGACAACAAGTCATAGAGTTGATGCCTCGTTTTAGTGTTTCTAGTTGAGTGACTAATTTGTAGTCTGCCAATCCACCATGTAAGAAGACACCGGGCAGTGGTCTCTGAAATTGGTGCAAGGGTTTCCCTGGACACAGGGATAAGATGATAAGCCGATTTGAATTGCCATGGGTAATGGCAGTCCGTGCAAGGGAAGGAATGCAAGGCTTCCCACAGTCAAACGGATGCACAAGAGCATGGAGTCTAGTTCTGAGGAACAGGCCATTAAACCCCAGAAAGATTGACATAGGTGGTCCAAGGATACTATTTTGGGTATCCCTCTGGAGTTGATGTAGCGCGACTGTGGCTTCAGAAATCTGTAATGTTGAGTGAGTTGATGGATGCGTAGTACACGTTTGTGTGATTAAAAATACACAGGCCTGTTTTTGAACTTTGTGTGGCTGGTCCATGCAAAGATTTCGAAATGCTCTCGTGCTTTTCAAATTGTATTCTTTTTCTATCGCTAAAAGAGTGAAGGCAGCATTCCATCTGGTCGTTTTTATTTTCTTTTTCATTTTTGTTTTTGGGAACTATGAAATATCTCCCCCACATGTTTGTCTCATTGTTTGTATGTGGTAACAAGATGTTTAAACCTACCGCGACAGCCCTCTTGCGTGTAGCGGCTGTTGCATTTTATTAAAAATGTGAAATTAAGATTTACAGAGGGTTTAGTTATTATCGGTTTTGTGGAATGTCAAGTGACAATTTGCCAATGTACACAAATGTTGTATTGTTTACCATTCTTTGAAGGATAGAGTTAATAAGCTTTGTTTATAAGTATCTTTTCAGGTCCAAAGAGTTTCTGGAAGTGTGTGTACAGGTGAATAAGAAGGTAAAAGTATCATAGGCTATTTCACTGTTTTATTCTGCACCATTCTAAACCCTACATGTCTTCCTCCAGTTTGTAATGAGGAGGGAAGAAAAGGGATGAGGGTGGTGAGAATGACAATTTTTCAAACCAATAATACTAACCTTTGTAATTCTAACCAAGTTTGTGCCGAGACTGTTTTTCTTTGATAGAATTTGAATCAGCAAGCAGCAGTCTGGTGAAGTAGGCTCCCATCCCAAATGCTAAGAACCTTTTTGTCACTGGTTCCAGGTATTACACCCCAGATGGTAAGCTACGCACAGGTTATGCAGTGACCACAGTCCCGATGTCTGGGTTATTGTCATATGAGGTTTGTTTGAAGGTCAACCAAAACTAGAGTTGTGCTTTCCTCATTAGCTGTCACCTATATTCTCAGTTGATAGGGTGGGTGCAATCACTGTAACATGAACTTCAAAAGGTCCACCACAGGGTTCACGAGTCCATCCTGGACCCTGACACAATAACCAGTTTACATTCTTTCCAACCAGGTGACTGGGTCATTGTAAAGAAGCTTGAGGGATGAGACCACGCCAGCCACTGCAAGAAGCGGATCAACTACACCAAAAGGATGAGGTGTATCTTTGTTTATTTATATTTTTAAAGTGTATTTTCCAACTAGCTAAGAAAGAGAACAGGACACATGGTCGGGTATTAGTGCCCCAGCGATGACGGCGGTACATGCTATATGTGACATTCATATTGGTGTGAGGAGTTTTGACAGACTAGTAAAATCCAAACAGACACCGTCAATAGAACTTAACAACAAAACATTTCTAGAGGGTAAAATTAATTATAATTTTAACAATAGCTCTGGTTCTTGCCAGCTTTGGTATCGGGATAACTAGGTACAGCTGGAAGGGAATTGTTTGTACACGGTGGGGGCTTGAGCTTATGAAACGCTTGAACAATTTCTCATCCATGAGGATGGGGATGTTTTCATGTAACTGTCGAAGCTACAAGGAAGTTCGCACAGTCCAAGGGGGTTTCTGGGAATTCATAAGTAAAGATTGTTATATCTGGATCGGGGATAGTAGTGACAAAGTTCAGGCCCATATGGATAAGGTTTAGATCCCTACAAGGCAAAGCCAGAGCTATAGCTAGTGAAGGTTGGAATCCTTTTTAAGGGTTTGGGAATCTTTGGGGATTTAATTTTTATTTTTCAGCGGATCATAGTGAAGGAAGTAGGGATATATATATATATACTCATGATTAGGGATGAGCCGAACACCCCCCTGTTCGGTCCGCACCAGAACATGTGAACAGCAAAAAAGTTTGTTCGAACACCGTTAAAGTCTATGGGACACGAACATGAATAATCAAAAGTGCTAATTTTAAAGGCTTATATGCAAGTTATTGTCATAAAAAGTGTTTGGGGACCTGGGTCCTGCCCCAGGGGACATGGATCAATGCAAAAAAAAGTTTTAAAAACGGCCGTTTTTTCAGGAGCAGTGATTTTAATAATGCTTAAAGTCAAACAATAAAAGTGTAATATCCCTTTAAATTTCATAGCTGGGGGGTGTCTATAGTATGCCTGTAAAGGGGCGCATGTTTCCTGTGTTTAGAACAGTCTGACAGCAAAATTACATTTCGAAGGAAAAACCCCATTTAAAACTACTCGCGGCTATTGCATTGCCGGTCCGACAATACACATAAGTTCATTAATAAAAACTGCATGGGAATTCCCCACAGGGGAACCCCGAACCAAAATTAAAAAAAAAAAATGACGTGGGGGTCCCCCTAAATTCTATACCAGGCCCTTCAGGTCTGGTATGGATATTAAGGGGAACCCCGGCCAAATTTTTTTTTAAAAATGACGTGGGGGTACCCCTAAATTCCATACCAGACCCTTCAGGTCTGGTATGGATTTTAAGGGGAACCCCGCGCCAAAGAAAAAAAAAAACGGCGTGGGGTCCCCCCAAGAATCCATACCAGACTCTTATCTGAGCACGCAACCTGGCAGGCCACAGGAAGAGAGGGGGGGACGAGAGAGCGCCCCCCCCTCCTGAACCGTACCAGGCCACATGCCCTCAACATTGGGAGGGTGCTTTGGGGTAGCCCCCCAAAACACCTTGTCCCCATGTTGATGAGGACAAGGGCCTCATCCCCACAACCCTGGCCGGTGGTTGTGGGGGTCTGCGGGCGGGGGGCTTATCGGAATCTGGAAGCCCCCTTTAACAAGGGGACCCCCAGATCCCGGCCCTCCCCCCTGTGTGAAATGGTAAGGGGGTACTTACCCCTACCATTTCACTAAAAAACTGTCAAAAATGTTAAAAATGACAAGAGACAGTTTTTGACAATTCCTTTATTTAAATGCTTCTTCTTTCTTCTATCTTCCTTCATCTTCTTCTTCTGGTTCTTCTGGCTCTTCTGGTTCTTCCTCCGGCGTTCTCGTCCAGCATCTCCTCCGCAGCGTCTTCTCTCTTCTTCTCCTCGGGCCGCTCCGCACCCATGGCATGGGGGGAGGCTCCCGCTCTTCTCTTCATCTTCTTCATCTTCTTCCCTTCTTCTTTTCTTCTCTTCTTCTCTTCTTCATTTTCTTCTCCGGGCCGCTCCGCATCCATGCTGGCATAGAGGGAGGCTCCCGCTGTGTGATGGCGTCTCCTCGTCTGACGGTTCTTAAATAACGGGGGGCGGGGCCACCCGGTGACCCCGCCCCCCTCTGACGCACGGTGACTTGATGGGACTTCCCTGTGATGTCACGGGGAATGCCACAGGGAAGTCCCGTCATGTCCCGTGCGTCAGAGGGGGGCGGGGTCACCGAGTGGCCCCGCCCCCCCCGTTATTTAAGAACCGTCAGATGAGGAGACACCGTCACACAGCGGGAGCCTCCCTCCATGCCAGCATGGGTGCGGAGCGGCCCGGAGAAGAAAATGAAGAAGGGAAAAAGGGAAGAAGATGAAGAGAAGAGCGGGAGCCTCCCCCCAGCAGCCCAAGGAGAAGAAGATAGAAGACGCCACGGAGGAGATGCTGGACGAGAACGCCGGAGGAAGAACCAGAAGAACCAGAAGAAGAAGAAGATGAAGGAAGATAGAAGAAAGAAGAAGCATTTAAATAAAGGAATTGTCAAAAACTGTCTCTTGTCATTTTTAACATTTTTGACAGTTTTTTAGTGAAATGGTAGGGGTAAGCACCCCCTTACCATTTCACACAGGGGGGGGCCGGGATCTGGGGGTCCCCTTGTTAAAGGGGGCTTCCAGATTCCGATAAGCCCCTCGCCCGCAGACCCCCACAACCACCGGCCAGGGTTGTGGGGATGAGGCCCTTGTCCTCATCAACATGGGGACAAGGTGTTTTGGGGGCTACCCCAAAGCACCCTCTCAATGTTGAGGGCATGTGGCCTGGTACGGTTCAGGAGGGGGGGCGCACTCTCGTCCCCCCCTCTTTTCCTGCGGCCTGCCAGGTTGCGTGCTCAGATAAGGGTCTGGTATGGATTTTTGGGGGGACCCCACGCCGTTTTTTTTTTTTGGTGCGGGGTTCCCCTTAAAATCCATACCAGACCTGAAGGGCCTGGTATGGAATTTAGGGGGACCCCCACGTCATTTTTTTTTTTTTAATTTTGGTTCGGGGTTCCCCTGTGGGGAATTCCCATGCCGTTTTTATCAATGAACTTTTATGTGTATTGTCGGACCGGCAATGCAATAGCCGCGCCCGTGAGTAGTTTTAAATGGGAAACATGCGCCCCTTTACAGGCATACTATACACACCCCCCAGGTACAAAATTTAAAGGGATATTACACTTTTATTGTTTGACATTAAGCATTATTAAAATCACTGCTCCTGAAAAAACGTCAGTTTTTAAAACTTTTTTTTGCATTGATCCATGTCCCCTGGGGCAGGACCCAGGTCCCCAAACACTTTTTATGACAATAACTTGCATATAAGCCTTTAAAATTAGCACTTTTGATTTCTCCCATAGACTTTTAAAGGGTGTTCCGTGGCATTCGAATTTGCTGCGAACACCCCAAATTGTTCGCTGTTCGGCGAACTTGCGAACAGCCAATGTTCGAGTCGAACATGAGTTCGACTCGAACTCGAAGCTCATCCCTACTCATGATGTTTTCGTTTTTATTCCTTCTATATGTCGTGATGAGGTGCTCCTGTTGCCTGATTGGACGCGTGACCAGAGCCCAGCAGATGACCACATTTTCCTCACCGAGATGAGACCAGCCCACATACAAGACACAGAGGATCCCAGACCGACCAGCAATTACTACAGCTCACCATGTCGTGTCCTCCCTAGAAGTCATTCCTCCTGAAGAGCAGAGTCGACATATCAAGCCGTGTTTTCCTTTTTATGAACTCATATGGACTGTAAGGACTGATTCCAAGGTGTAAGTAGAAGATCAAGATTCATCGAGGGACACATGCGAGCATATGACAAAAAAGGAAGGACTGTTGTGGAAATTTTATTATATGGACTCATGTGGACATTTTATTCTAGGATGTGTGTTTTATAGATTGTCATCTGTCTCCCTGTGTCTGATTTTATTGAGGAGCGCTCTGGCAGAGCGCACTTGGGTTGAATCGAGACCAGTGGTAAAAACGGTCAGTATGCAAACCTTCTCATGGGATTTGAGACGTGTTCTCTGTGTCTGTGGATGTTTGTTGGTTTGTAGGTACCAAGCGCAATGCGCTGGGCTTCTTGCTTTCAAATGACTATGCACATTAGAGAAGCGAAGTCCGCATAACAAGAGAAACCTATTACATCTCTCTATCCTGCAGACTACGCTATCCATTTTTGGATACATATCTGTTTTTATAAGAGGACATTGATATCTGCCTCGTCTGTGTACTCGTACCGTACATTGACAACAGCAGTGGCAATGTCCCTGCAGATAGTCTCAAGCCTGTAAGAACCAGCAGAATGAGCTTGCTAGATACTGTTTACTTTGAACAGTATTAGGTGAATTCCATGCTGACTAAGACGGGGCGTGTGCACTTCCTCCTTTCCCTCCCGTGAGTGCCCTCCCCTTTACTGTTTGTCACTTCCTGTGATGTCATTTTTGTACTGAGGAAGTAGTTGGCTGTTGTGGCTGATCACTTCCTGTTTGTCATTCTATTGTATCCAATGAATAAAAAGCCCAAGGGTCTGTGCCCGAGGGACAGATGCTTGAGACTCCAGCTTGAAGCAGCATTGTTCCTGATTCTACCTGGTGCTATGAAGTACTTCAAATTCCTTATACCAAAGAGCTTGATACAAACGTGCTTTTAAGCACGAAGGAATTGTTTTGTGCTTTGTGCACATTTAGACGCTGGAAGTGCACATTTTGTGTGGATTTGCGTACAAAGCCCAAAGGAATTTTTCCACGACAACAGCTCAGCCAAAAAACTAAATTTATACTATAGCCCCATTTTTGGGAACAATGGGCTACATTAATGTGAATGTTCTACCCCTACAATGGTATGTTGTATTATATTCTTCTGTTCACTCAATAAAAATGTATGAAACAAAAAAAAAAACGACACCGGGGGCAGTTGGTAGTTAATATTCGTATATTCAAACCTTACTTTATTTGTGTTGGGTACATTCAAGGCATGTATTGTTTGTGCAGTGCCTATATTTTATTTTCCCACTAGCAATGATTACCCAATAGTCCACAGTGTGCTTGAATTTGTTCTTAATGTAACTTTTTAATTTTGATACCCATATTGTGTTTGTAGGGTGCCTTGACTGTCCTATGTGCCTTCTCTTTTTCTGTATTGTTAAAACCTTTACTAAAAATACAATTATAAAATAAAAATAAAAACTTTAAATGTAAGGAATAAACAGAACAGTTATTTTGAAAGATGCTGAAGTAGTTAATAATAATTTGGAACCACTGATCAATATGAGGATATGTGTTGCCTATCTATAAAATTTCCAAAAAGCCCTGTTGGGTCTACTGCTAAAAGCTGGAAATTTGTAGTTACCTGTAAAATTCAATTCTTGGAGTACATTACAGGACACAGAGCCAGCTATAAATCGTGACTAACTGATGGTGAGCAAATTTAACAGGCCCACACTTGAAGCCCTACCACTGCACCCCTAGGAAATATTAGAGATATGATTAAAGCTGCCACGCTAAATAAATCAAAATGAAGACTGTATTTTACCCCCTACCTAAAATGTAAAAGTAAATAGTGGCGCTGATATTGGAATATGACAATTAATACTGTAACATAAACGAACATAAATTAAATGACACCCTGTGGCACCATGTAAAAGTCACTATGAACATTAGTGACAAAAGTGACACAAATTAAAGTCCATAAAATAATCAGAATTTTGACTCTGTGAAAGTGCCTTCGCTCCCCTTAAGAAACGCACTCACCGGCTTTAGGTGCCTTGCACTCTCATGCTCGGCATATACACTTTTACATATACACCCTCAAAAGGTTAAATCATCCCACCAATATCCAACCGTGCATACGGAAAAAGATCTCTCCACATGAAAATAAAATAAGTGCGGGGGGCAGGAGGCGGAGCCTAGCGGAGCAGACATGCATTGTTAGAGCTCCACACCACTGAGGAGAGAAGAGAAGGACAAAGCGGAGCCTGCAGGCTCAAAAGGTATCCATTTGAACCTTTTTGCCCCAGGGAACAAACTGTGAAAGTTTGGGCAGGAAATATGGTACTGGGAGGAAACCGTGGCAGAAATAAAAATCACCTCACAAAGAGCTCACAGGCACTCACTGCAGCTGAAGCAGCTCCAGTCACCTCACAAGATACAGCATCAGGGCGCTCTCACAGACAGAAAATGTCACAGCAAGACTCTCCATTTGAGTCAGATACAGAACAAATCCTCTCACAAACTTCTCCACAAGCCTCCTCAGTATCCCCAGTAATATTATTACAATTTGAAAAGATGCTTCATAAGGCTTTAAAACAAACCTCAGACCAAATAACAAAAAGCCTAACCAAAGAAATAAGAGAGCTGGGAAACCGCACCGCAGCCTTAGAAATAAAAATGGATGAAATTGAAATTACAACCCAAGAAAATATAACAGAATTGGAACAATTAAAAAAAGAGAATTTAATACTTCAAACTAAGCTCGAAGATTACGAAAATAGAGCCAGACGTTCAAACTTGCGCATAAGGGGAATACCTGAAACTGTGACAGACCTGCAATCTACTATTACTGCTCTATTACAAGAACTAAAGCCAGATATCCCTATTGAACGTTTAGAACTGGACAGAGTACACAGAGCCCTCACAGCCAAAAAGATAGATTGACCCCCACGTGATATAATCACAAAATTTCATTATTACAGAACGAAAGAACAAATACTAATTGCTGCAAGAGAAAAAAAGGAACTTTATTTTCAAGGACACAATTATCAAATTTTTGCTGACCTATCCCAACTTACTATTACTAAAAGACGATCCATGAAACCCCAACTAATGGAACTGCAACGCCACAACATTATGTATCAATGGGGCTTCCCCTTTTCAGTCAGATTTAACTACCAAGGTACAATTTACAGAAGCAGATCAGCAGATGAACTACAACAAACCCTTTTAAAATTAAATCTGACGGAACCCACAAGCAGCAACACTCCCACACGCAGACGAATGGCATCATCTTCACCTTCAGGCAGCACCCAGAAAATTCCAGAACAAAATGGGAATCATCATTCTCACAAAAGAGGCCGTTATGCCACATCATCCATGGACCAAGAAGATTCAATGGACTGACATCCTAATTCCTGATATCTCTTCATTTATTATACTAAGAGATGGTTCTCTATAAAAAAACTATATTTATAACTGAATGTAACTGCATTCTGATAGTCACACACTGTGTGGGATCATGTTACATTCCAGTTATATTTCTTATTACTTCTGATTCATATAGCCTTAGAATATATAAGTGAAATAAGGAAATTCTTGTTCAGTTATATATTATCAGGTAATAACAATAGATTTATTACTTTTTAGGACAAATATGTTCAATAATCCAGAAGTAATGGAAGCTTTTTTTTTTTTTTTTTTTTTTCTTTCTTTTCTTAAAACAAATATATTATTACCTAACTAGTTCCTAGAATTATGTTTTTGTTTATTCTAATCTGAAGCAATACAACCTCAATTTTATGAGTTAACATATCTAAACAGTTACATATGAATAAAATATGTAATTGTTTACTCTAAAAGGGTTAAAATCCCAAAATAATTCAAACTATCTTCATCAATACCAAAGTTATTAACAGTACCTTTCTAACTGAATTATTTAGCCTAGGGCAAGACTAACCATATACAACCACCCTGGAATAAATAATTTCAACAAAAACTATATTCTGCACTCCAACTAATGAAACATCATTTTGATGTCTTTTGACATAGCACTTCTCTCCTGTAAGTGGAAGATCCGTGTACCCCCATTAGCCCTCCTCATTCTCCCAACCATATTATGTGGGAGTGTGACGAAGGCACTTATTCCCCTGAGAGAGATATTTATTCTCTTTCACGGGTAAATTGTGATTACTTGCAAAAAATAATTTATACAATGTATCATCTAATCTCATATGTTTTTTGTTTACTCTTTACTCCAGAATTCACTGGTTTCTTTTCTATCTATTCATCTCTTCAGTCCACACAGGTTGATCTGTGCAGTCAGCTCTGCATAACAAAAAGTAAGTCAAAACTATTTGATCTATTGCCATGGCACCACTGAATATACTTTCCCTGAATGTTCAGGGAATAAATGTCCCTCAAAAAAGGACCAAAGCCTTCCGTACTTTCCATAACAAGAAGGCTCACATAGTATGCCTCCAAGAAACACACTTCACCAAAGATTCTACTCCAAAATATATTTCTCCTTTTTATCAACAAATTTACACGGCTTCTGCCTGTACCAAGCAAAGGGGAACTCTAATTGCATTTCACCGATCCACACCATTCACCTTATCATCAGAAATTAAAGACCCAGAAGGTAGATACCTGATACTCATGGGTCATATAATGTATACAGCAATCACGGTGATTTCCTACTACGCTCCTAACAAACAACCTACACCATTCCTCTCACATATATTACAAGTGATTAATACACACAAAATAGGAACAGTGATAATGTGTGGGGATTCGAACCAGGTCCTCCTCCCATTTCTAGATAAATCACCTTTTACACCATCCAAAATAACCTCTAGATTACCTTTTTCTCAACTTCTTTCCAAATACAATTTGGTAGATTCATGGAGAGAAAGTAACCCAATGAAAAAGAAATTCACTTATTTCTCGCACCCTCATCAAACCTTCACCAGAATAGATCATATTTTTCTAACAATAGGAATGATACCAGAAATTATTGCATCAGATATAATTCCGATTCCGTGGTCTGACCATAATGCAGTATACACTACTATAGCCTCAGCCATACCAAAAGCGCATGACCCAACGTGGTACTTACCGGACATAATGCTCAAACACCCACTACATCAGATGGCCATTGAACAAGCTTTAAAGGAATACATATCAATTAATAATACAACAGACATCTCCCCAATAACACTGTGGGAAGCTCATAAGCCTGTCTTGCGTGGTACAATACAAAGACAAATGGTACTATTTAAACGGGAACACAAAAATCTAGCAAAAAAACTAGAACTCAATTTTAATGCAGCCTACATATCATTTCAAGATAATCCATCTCAGAGTACAAAATCTCATCTGGAAAAATCTAGATTGGAATACGATCTATTTCTCACTGAGTCAGTTGATAAATCCCTCAAACGCTCCAAACACAATTTCTACATGAATACAAACAAACCAGGTACATATTTGGCTCGGGCATTAAATTCAACTAACAAATCTTTCAAACCAATACGTTTGAAATTATCAAAAAATGTTTACACTTGTAATCCAGTTAAAATAGTCCATAAATTTCACTCACACCTCGCAACTTTATACAAGACAAACAATGAATTTAATCCTACAGAGGCTGAATCCTTCTTCTCAAAAATAACCTTACCTGAGTTATCTCAGAATCAAAAAAGCAGTTTGGATGAGCCTATAACTATAGATGAAGTTGCTAACGCCATAAAAGACCTAAAACTTAACAAAAGACCAGGCCCAGACGGCTACTCGGCTTTATACTATAAAACATTCTCAGAAATACTCTCTCCCATTCTCACTGAAACTTTTAACAAACTTCTAGATGGACATTCTTTTCGGCAAGAAACACTAATGGCAATTGTTTGTATGATCCCAAAACCCCTTTCTGATGATACTTCCTGTGTGAATTATCGGCCTATCTCTCTGTTAAACCTCGATATTAAATTATTAGCAAAAATAATAGCAAAACGCCTCAATAGCATTATAGGAAAATTAATACATAGAGATCAAGTAGGCTTCATGCCAAATAGACAGGCAGGCGATAATATACGCAGGGCAGTGTTATTGGCACATATTGCTAAAAAACGGAAAATCCCTTTATGTTTTCTATCTCTCGATATTAAGAGGGCATTTGACACAGTATCCTGGCAATATATGCAATATTCATTACAAAAATGGGGTTTTGGACCCCACTTTTTAACATGGATCAAAGCATTATATAATAAACCCAAAGCCTATATAAAATATGCTGGATACAAATCTGAAGCCTTTAATATCGAAAGAGGTACCCGACAGGGTTGCCCATTATCTCCCTTATTATTTGCCCTTATACTCGAACCATTGGCCCAATATATCAGAACAAACCAAACTATAACTGGCATTGAAGTAGGAGGTATTACACACAAATTATGTATATTTGCAGACGATATATTACTTTTTCTATCATCACCACAGGTCTCTGGTCCTAACTTAATACCAGCTCTTGATGGATTTGCAGCCCTATCCGGCCATATGATTAATCCTAAGAAATGCCTAGTGCTTAATATTTCACTCACAAACATGGAATTGATCCCGGCTAGGGCTGCACTCCCATTCACATGGGCAGAAAAATCAATCCCATATCTTGGAATTCATTTAACAGCCTCTCATTCTGACTTATTCTCAACCAATTATCCTCCTGTATTAAGACAGATCACAAATCTAATAAAACAATGGTCGCAACTTCCTTTATCCTGGATGGGGAAGATTAATGCAATCAAAATGACTATTCTACCCAAATTGCTTTATCTATTCAGAGTCCTCCCTATTCCAATTCCTTCCTATTTTTTGAGAATAGTAAAAAAAAGAGCAACTTCGTTTATATGGGGCTCTTCTAAACCACGTATACCTATACACACACTACATCTTCCCAAAAATAAAGGAGGCCTGGGATACCCTAATTTTACTAACTACTACAGAGCGGCATATTTGGCCAGTCTGTCCAAATACCATGCAAAACAGGAAATCCCATTATGGGTATTTATAGAGGCTTCAGAAAATGACCCTCTATTAATATCAAATTTATTATGGCTTGATCCTAAAGACCGCTTTAAAATTCATAATCCCATAACTAAACACTTCTTATCTCTCTGGGATAAACTAAAAACCAAATATCAGTTACAATCTCCACACAATCCTCTCCTTTCTTTTATCAGAAATCTGGCCTTTTATCCGGCATGGATCTACCCAAATTCTTTTAAAGCTTGGACAACATCAGGCATTCAGACACTAAATGACTTCATAGCATCTAAATCATTCCTTTCATTCCCATCGCTTAGAGAAAAATATGATCTACCAAACTCTGAGATATTTAGATATCTCCAAATCAAAAATTTCTATACACCATTCCTAAAGGGGGATACACCATTATCCCAATTATCCATTTTTGAATCAATCTGTACAAAAGATCCATTTGCTAAAGGTACAATTTCATCACTTTATAATCAATTATATGGAGTACCAAATCTTAATAGACCCTCTTACGTTCAGAGGTGGGAGGAGGACCTGGGACGAACTTTAGAAGACACGGACTGGTCTAACATATGGCTCACATCTAAGTCATCTTCACTCAACATCTTAGCACTGGAGACAAATTATAAAGTCCTAACTCGCTGGTACCTTGTACCCGCTAGAGTGGCAAAATATTCACCTAATACCTCAGCTCTTTGTTTTTCAAGGATGCCCAGAAATAGGCACATATTTACACATATGGTGGACGTGCCCAGTAATCCAAACCTTCTGGAAGGAAGTCTTCGTGATTGCATCTAAAATATTTAAAAAAATAATACAACCAGATCCATATTTAACTTTACTTAATCTAAAACCGGAATGGTTAACACTCTCTCAATTCAAACTTATGATCCAACTAATAACGGCTGCAAAACAAACAGTGGCCAAGGCATGGAAATCTCCTACATTGGTACTAGCAGAAACAATTCACAGAATGAATAATACAATTATTATTTTATTATTATACAGGATTTATATAGCGCCGACAGTTTACGCAGCGCTTTACAACATTAGGGCAGACAATACAAGTACAATACAATTCAATACAGGAGGAATCAGAGGGCCCTGCTCATTAGAGCTTACAATCTAGGACAATGTCCCATGCTAAGATGGTAGCCATCGATCAAAATCAAATTCCAAAATTTGAAAAACTTTGGCATCCTTGGATAAAACAACAGTTCCTGTCAAACTTCAATGACTCTGTCCTGTTGCCATGGTAACAGATTAAATGACTTACAGAGACACCCATTCTAAGGCTTCAAAGAGAACTAAAAAGAATAATAAACTGACGAGCGGGACAACCTTGTGGACCATACCTCTACCTTTCAACCCTTTTTCTTCTTTCTCTTTCCTTTTCTCCACCTTACGATTAAAGCTCATTATCAGAATTTATTTGACCTATATACACTCTACTTGTAAACAATATGTATAGTAGGTATAAATCATTTAAATACCTACAAAAGTAACTAAGGAAATGATATATATCTTTAATTTAGGTTTCCGTGAACCCAATGTTTAATATTTGAAATTTCATGATATTTACCTATATAAACCCTACTGTAAAACAATGAGCTTACTTTATAGATCCTTGTAAACTTACTTTATGTATCTTTATAACATTGTATACTCAATAAACTTCTTTTGACAAGGAAAATAAAATAAGTGCTCCAATAGTCTGATAACGTTTAAAACAATTTAGTGAATAAAAGCAAATCTCCAACTATTGCACTTACATAGATACAAATAAAGTAAGCATAAAAACAATCCTCCTGTTTGAAGTCAGATGTCACAGCTGGTTGCCGTACAGCCAAGCCTCAATGCGTTTCGTCATCACCACTTATTTATGGGATTGGCTGTACGGCACGGCAACTCTTCCTTTATAGTCCTCACATTCATTGCTGGCGGAAGTGTTTTTACTGTGCATGCGCAGAAATATATATAAGTGAACCTGTATACCTTATATTCAATACCTATCACTCTAAAACCCATAAAATAATTTTTTTATCTCTCAGAGCAAATTGGAAGAAGTTCAAAAATTAAAAATTATTAATAAAGCAATTGAGGTCCAGCTCAATGTTCAAGCCTCTAGGAAAAATAATATAATAGAAAAATCAACCTGGTTTCTCTTTGGGATAAATCACGTACACGATTTGAGCCCCTCCGTGATGAAAAAAAAACACAATCTATCCTGCAAAACTGCAACAATGTGGGATCTTGGTTGTGCTTTTCCTTAAAATGCAGAGAGACACTGTGGTGTCTAAACCCCTTTTGTATATTACCCAACAAGGGGTAATTACCAACAAAATTATAATTCTCATTCTATTAACCAACAATGGCACCAATATCCCCCCAAATCAATTCCCTGACCCGAGAGTCCAAATACCAACACAAAATAGGTATAAACCTCTTGCCTATGATGAGTATAATGATAATCAACAGCAGAATACTTTAGAACACCAAGGGAATGGAGGGAGGGGAGGGAGAACATGAAGAAGAAATACCTACCCAGTGAACAACAAAGGGGGAGGAAGGAATGGTTCACCATATTACCCAAACAAGGATATGTTACCTTTTTAAATAGGAGAGGGTAAATGGTAGGTAGACGCAAACAATCAAAGAAAGAGAAGGAGGGATACTTAAATACAGGAGTTTATAATCTAAGTGAGGTTGAACTCAACCAAAAAGAGTTGAACATACTAAACTTGGGTTTAAAATGTGCACCAAAGAAAGCAATGAATAAATTTGAGGTACAGTCAGGTCCATAAATATTGGAATATCGACACAATTCTAATCTTTTTTGCCCTATACACCACCACAATGGATTTGAAATGAACAAGATGTGCTTTAACTGCAGACTTTCGGCTTTAATTTGAGGGTATTTACATTCAAATCAGGTGAACGGTGTAGGAATTACAACAGTTTGTATTTGTGCCTCCCACTTTTTAAGGGGCCAAAAGTAATGGGACAGATTACCAATCATCCATCAAACTTTCACTTTTTAATACTTGGTTGCAAATCCTTTGCAGTCAGTTACAGCCTGAACTCTGCAACGCATACACATCACCGATTCTTCATGAATCCATGCTGATTACTGTTACTGATACTATTTTCATTACTAAAATCTTGTATATAGTCACTTATCATCCCCTCCAAGAGTTTACATACTATTGATGTTAGGCTAACTGGTCTGTAATTCCCAGGGATGTATTTTAGGCCCTTTTTAAATACTGGTGCTACATTGGTTTTTCTCCAATCAGCTGGTACCATTCAAGTCAGTAGACTGTCAGTAAAAATTAGGAACAATGGTCTGGCAATTACTTGACTGAGTTCCCCAAGTACCCTCAGGTGCAAGCCATCTGGTCCTGGTGATTTATTAATATTATGTTTCCCAAGTCTAATTTTAATTCTGTCCTCAACCATGGAGGTGCTTCCTGTTTTGTGTTATGAGGATAAACACTGCAGTTTTAGTTACTGAAGCCCTCCCCAATTCCCTTGTGAATAGGGATGAGCTTCGAGTTCGAGTCAAACACATGTTCGACTCGAACATTGGCTGTTCGCAAGTTCGCCGAACAGCGAGCAATTTGGGGTGTTCGCGGAAAATTCGAATGCCGCGGAACACCCTTTAAAAGTCTATGGGAGAAATCAAAAGTGCTAATTTTAAAGGCTTATATGCAAGTTATTGTCATAAAAAGTGTTTGGGGACCCGGGTCCTGCCCCAGGGGACATGGATCAATGCAAAAAAAAGTTTTAAAAACGGCCGTTTTTTCAGGAGCAGTGATTTTAATAATGCTTAAAGTCAAACAATAAAAGTGTAATATTCCTTTAAATTTCGTAGCTGGGGGGTGTCTATAGTATGCCTGTAAAGAGGCGCATGTTTGCCGTGTTTAGAACAGTCTGACAGCAAAATGACATTTCGAAGGAAAAAACCCATTTACAGTAAACCTACTCGCGGCTATTGCATTGCCGACAATACACATAGAAGTTCATTGATTAAAAACGGCATGGGAATTCCCCACAGGGGAACCCCGAACCAAAATTAAAAAAAAAAAAATGATGTGGGAGTCCCCCTAAATTCCATACCAGGCCCTTCAGGTCTGGTATGGATATTAAGGGGAACCCCGGCCAAAATTTAAAAAAAAATGACGTGGGGTTCCCCCTAAATTCCATACCAGACCCTTCAGGTCTGGTATGGATTTTAAGGGGAACCCCGCGCCCAAAAAAAAAAACCGTGTGGGGTCCCCCCTCGTCTGATGGTTCTTAAATAATGGGGGGCGGGGCCACCCAGTGACCCCGCCCCCTCTGACGCACGGGACATGACGGGACTTCCCTGTGGCATTCCCCGTGACGTCACAGGGAAGTCCCGTCAAGTCACCGTGCGTCAGAGGGGGCGTGGTCACCGGGTGGCCCCGCCCCCCGTTATTTAAGAACCGTCAGACGAGGAGACGCCGTCCATGCCAGCATGGATGCGGAGCGGCCCGGAGAAGAAAATGAAGAAGAGAAGAAGGAAGAAGAGAGGAAAACGAAGAGAAGAGCGGGAGCCTCCCCCCATGCCATGGGTGCGAAGCGGCCCGAGGAGAAGAAGATAGAAGACACCGCGGAGGAGATGCTGGATGAGAACGCCGGAGGAAGAACCAGAAGAGCCAGAAGAAGATGAAGGAAGATAGAAGAAAGAAGAAGCATTTAAATAAAGGCATTGTCAAAAACTGTCTCTTGTCATTTTTAACATTTTTGACAGTTTTTTAGTGAAATGGTAGGGGTAAGTACCCCCTTACCATTTCACACAGGGGGGGGGCCGGGATCTGGGGGTCCCCTTGTTAAAGGGGGCTTCCAGATTCCGATAAGCCCCCCGCCCGCAGACCCCCACAACCACCGGCCAGGGTTGTGGGGATGAGGCCCTTGTCCTCATCAACATGGGGACAAGGTGTTTTGGGGGGCTACCCCAAAGCACCCTCCCAATGTTGAGGGCATGTGGCCTGGTACGGTTCAGGAGGGGGGCCGCACTCTCGTCCCCCCCTCTTTTCCTGCGGCCTGCCAGGTTGCGTGCTCGGATAAGGGTCTGGTATGGATTTTTGGGGGGACCCCACGCCTTTTTTTTTTTTTTGGCGCGGGGTTCCCCTTAATATCCATACCAGACCTGAAGGGCCTGGTATGGAGTTTAGGGGGACTCCCACGTCATTTTTTATTTTAATTTTGGTTCGGGGTTCCCCTGTGGGGAATTCCCATGCCATTTTATCAATGAACTTCTGTGTGTATTGTCGGCAATGCAATAGCCGCGAGTAGTTTTGAATGGGTTTTTTCCTTCGAAATGTCATTTTGCTGTCAGACTGTTCTAAACACGGGAAACATGCGCCCCTTTAGAGGCATACTATAGACACCCCCCAGCTACGAAATTTAAAGGGATATTACACTTTTATTGTTTGACTTTAAGCATTATTAAAATCACTGCTCCTGAAAAAACGGCCGTTTTTAAAACTTTTTTTGCATTGATCCATGCCCCCTGGGGCAGGACCCAGGTCCCCAAACACTTTTTATGACAATAACTTGCATATAAGCCTTTAAAATTAGCACTTTTGATTATTCATGTTCGTGTCCCATAGACTTTAACGGTGTTCGCGCGTTCGAACAAACTTTTTTCCTGTTCGCATGTTCTGGTGCGAACCGAACAGGGGGGTGTTCGGCTCATCCCTACTTGTGAAGACTGAGAAGAATAAATTCAATACCTTCACCATCTCCCCATCCTTTGTAACCAGATATCCTTCCTCATTCTTTATGGGGCCAATATGGTCTGTCCTCCCTTTTTTACTGTTTACATACTTAAAAAATTTCTTGGGATTTTTTTTGCTCTCCTCCGCTATGTGTCTTTCATGTTCTATCTTAGCTGTCCTTATTGCACCCTTACATTTCTTGCTGAATTCTTTATAAAGTCTGAATGCTGATGATGATCCCTCAGCCTTGTAGTTTTTAAAGGCCTTCTCCTTTGCTTTTATATGCATTTTTACATTGGAGTTAAGCCATCCAGGACTTTTGTTCGCTCTTTTAAATGTATTACCCATTGGGATGCATTGGCTAATGCCCTTATTTAATATGCTTTTAAAGCAAACCCATCTCTTCTCCGTGTTCTTTGTTCCTAAGATTTTATCCCAATTTATACCTTTTAGCAAGGTTTGTAGTTTAGGGAAGTTAGCTCTTTTGAAATTCAGTGTCTTTGTATTCCCTTTATGTTTCCTATTTGTGTGATTTATCCTGAAACTAAATGAACCGTGGTCGCTGTTACCTAAATTGCCCCGTATTTCCACATGTGTGATCAGGTCTGTATTGTTGGTAATCAGTAGATCCAGTAACGCTTTATTTCTAGTTGGTGCATCTACCATTTGACCCATAAACTGTCCTGCAAGACATTTAGGAACTGGCGAGCCTTAGATGAATGCGCAGTTCCCTCCGCCCAGTCTATGTCTGGATAGTTAAAATCCCCCATTATGATAACACTTCCCATCCTTGCTGCTAATCCAAATTGCTATAGGAGATCTGTCTCCCCTTCCTCCCTTAGGGGGCCTATAGCATACTCCCAGTACTATTTTCCCCTTAGCTTCATTGCTTTGGAGCTCTACCCATAAGGATTCCACCTCCTCCATAGCTCCCTTAGTGATGCCATCTCTCACATTCAATTGTATATTATTATTGATATATAGGCATACCCCTCCCCCTTTTTTACCCTCTCTATCCATGCCATGTAGTTTAGATCGGTTGCATATTATTCTCTTATTGGGTGTTCCGAGATTGCAACTAGGATTTGCTACTATACTTACCTTAGGTTTATGTGCTTTGATCAACCTACCACTAATGCCGCCAATACTACCCTCTGGAATATGTTCCGCGTTGACTATCTCTACCTCTGGACACTCCCCCCCATCACCTAGTTTAAAAACTCCTCAAATTTTTTTGGCCATCTTTATTCCCAGCTGATCTGCACCCTCCTCATTTAGGTGCAGTCCGTCCCTTCTATAGTACGGGTTATCGACTGAGAAGTTGTCCCAGTCCTCCAGGAACCCAATCCAGATTATATTAAAGAGTGGAGTAAGTCATTAGAAGACAGGAAAAACATAGTCATCCGACTAGCGGAGAAAGGGGGTGGGGTAAAGGTGTTGGATAAATCCTTCTATCAAAACCAATTATTGGAATTATTGGGAGATCGATCCACATATAAAAGACTAGTATTTGTCCCAACAGAGCCCTATAAAGCCCAGTTAAACTCACTAGTGGAGTGGGGCTTTAGAACCAATGCTATAAATTGCAAAGAAAAAAGATATCGTAACCCTAGTGCTTGTAGAATTCTGGTAATCTATACGTTACCTAAAATTCATAAGAATTTACAACAACCACCTGCACGACCAATCGTGAATGGAATTGGGTCAGTAACAGCAAGACTAGGAGAGTGTCTGGATAGGTTTCTCCAACCAAGTGTAAAAACAACAAGAGCATATCTAAGAGATACAACAGACCTTCTGCAGTTGCTGGATGAGGTTAAAGCAGAGTTCCACACAAAAATGGAACTTCCACTTTTCGGAACCCTCCCCCCCTCTGGTGTCACATTTGGCACCTTTCAGGGGGGAGGGGGGTGCAGATATCTGTCTAAGACAGGTATTTGCACCCACTTCCGGCAAAGACTCCCATGGGAGTCTACGCCTCTTCCCATCCCCACCACGCTGTCTCCTGGGAACACACAGGTCACCAGGAGAGAGCAGGGACCACTTGGGACGCGCAGCACGACTCGCGCATGTGCAGTAGGGAACCGGGAAGTGAAGCCGCAACGCTTCACTTCCTGATTCCCTCACCTAGGATGGCGGCGGCAGCTGCCAAGAACCGAGTGGGTTCTCGGCGTCCCCTGCCAACATCGCTGGACCCTGGGACAGGTAAGTGGCCATGTATTAAAAGTCAGCAGCTGCAGTATTTGTAGCTGCTGGCTTTTAATATTTTTTTTTTTGGCGGTGTGGGTGAACCCCCGCTTTAACCTGAATCCTGCTTCTACGAACTAGTAACTAGTAACTGCGGATTTATCCTCTTTGTATACTATCATCCAACACGATGATGCGCTACTAGCACTAAACTGGGCCCTGAGTAAAAGGGATGACATCCCACATATGCAAAAATGTTTTTTAGGAAAGGTGCTTAACTTTTGTATTTCACATAATTATTTTTGGTATCATAGGCAGTTCTTCTCCCAGCAGGTTGGGGTAGCTATGGGAGTAAAATTTGCTCCCAACTTAGCCAACCTGTTTATGGCTGAATGAGAGGACAGACATGTCTTTAAGGGCTCTTTCACACGGACATGTCCGTGTACGGAGCCCGCTCTGCTCAGCGGGTGATTGCTCCGTCGATCCCCGCTGAGCAGGCAGATGACAGGTCTGTCTCTGCACACTGTGCAGGGATAGACCTGTCAGAGCGCTGCTCTCCCCTATGGGGTATCGGATGAAGACGGACCGTAGAGTCCGTCGTCACCCGATCCGCAGACGGATGGAAAAGTAGGTTTTTCCTCCATCACACTTTTTCGAATCGGAGCGGGTCGGATGTCAGCGGATATGTCACCTCTGACATCCGATGCTCCATTAAGGTCTATGGAGCGTCCGTTCAGGTCCGCCTAAAAAACTGACAGGGGGACCTGAACGGATCGTCCGTGTGAAAGAGACCTTATAGACATAGACCCCAACTGAAATTCTATCGCAGATTTATAGATGACATCCTATTTATTTGGGAGGGGTCGGAGGAATCAGCAATGGAATTTCTGGTACATTTGAACAATAATGATACCAATATTGTACTGGATCACCAAATAAGCGATAAAACGGTTAATTTATTGGATGTTACCATGGAGAAGAATTTAAATGAATTGAGCACCAAGGTCTACTTTAAGCCAATGGACCGGAATAGCTATTTATCTATTAAGAGTGGACATCACACGAGTTTTCCAACTGGGGGCGTGACCAGATGGAGAGGTGGAGTGAGATGTGAGGAGTGAGGAGAGAAGCTGTGTGTCTCCTCCAGACCTATGCCTGCGTATGCCAGCTGTAGCTTTCTTCACACTGAGCCTGGGGATACCAGATGGCATCCAGTCTGTTCCTGGCCGCTCCTACACGGCTGTTCATCATCTGGAGCCCGCCCGAATGAGTAGAGGATGGTAGAGGAAATTTCCCAGCCTTTAGCAAACCCACGGAGGACGGAAACGGAGGTCTAAGGAGAGCAGTCATCCCAGCATTAAACAGCTGACTGGAAGCAGTGAGTCATCGCTGAGGCATTCGGAGACAACGGGGAGATAAAGAAAAATCTCTTCACTCTCACATCACATTACTTTCACTTTCGCCTCTGTGCCTCAGTGCTATGGATGCAGTGATCATATGACTGAACCAGCATGTGCATTTAATATCATATAAGCCAGTTATCCGGATCGTGGGAGTTCCGTCTGTCACAGCAAAGGTGGTGTGAGTAATTGATCTACATATTGTATATTGCACGCTGCGGACAGCTTATTACTTACTGCATTTGCTTAATACTGGCTTATACTGGTTATATATAAAGTACAGTAAGAAGTAAAGGAGATAAGCAGAGATATGTGGACCTAGAGACAGTGCTGGACGAAATGTTGGCATATTAGCATACATGTATATGGTGAGCCATAGTGTAACAAAGTATATTTGATGTGCTGGATATTGGATAAATTGGATATATAGGATATTGCTGCCCCCTGTAAATACAAGCACATAATAAGCTCCCTGTAATTTTTCTTGTTTTTTTGGATTTTTTTGTCATCTACAATCCTCTCATAGACTCTTAAATTTTCCTTGGCCTTTTCTGCAACTGGTTTGAGTGCCTGTGATACTCCTTAAATATCTGGACTGGACAGCTGGAGATTGGACATGTCAGCAAGGAGAAGGGGATGAACATCCCAGCCAGGAGAATGTGGGGCCACAGTCTTTGCAGTCGGCAAAAGAAAATAAAGATAGGGGGAGCCAAGCCGCAGCAGCCGTGGCTGCAGCTAAACTGGAAAAATATGCCCATACTCCGGATCATACCCCAATTAAAGGGGGGCAACAGTCCCAGACCAAAGCGCCAACGAACAGGAAAATTCAAGGCCAAATGGTAACTGCAGTAGCCAAAAATATAGGCTATAAAAGTACGGCTCTGGTAGAAAACATAGTACCAATTTCCTTAACAGCCCCCCCCCTGTTGAGGGAACCCCTACATTAAATGATGTATTACTGGCGGTCAATGTATGCAAGCAGTCATTGGGGGAGTTATGCAAACAAATGAAGGGCCTCAAAGAGGAACTGTCGTTGGTACGGCATGATCTTCAAAAAACTGCCGAGAGAATAACTGTTGTGGAGAGGAGAATAAGCCAAATAGAGGATGACCTATATCCAGCAAAACAAGAAGTAACATTTTTGAAAGATCAAATGGGCAAGTTTGTTGGAAAATTGGATGAGATGGAAAACAGGCTTTGCAGGGACAATGTGAGGTTGGTGGGACTCCCGGAAAAGAGTGAGGGGCCTAATCCAATAGAATTCTTGGAAAAATGGTTCATTGAGTTATTTGGAAGAGAAAATTTTTCGCAACAGTTTTCGATCGAAAGAGCGCATAGAGTCCCCTTTAAACCCCCACCGTCAGGAGGATACCCCAGACCAATGTTAATGAAGTTTTTAAATTATAAGGATAAAGTAACTCTGCTGCGTAAGGGGAGGGAGGTGGGGAATATCTTTTATAACGGAGCTAAGATCTCGATGTACCCCGATTTCTCACCAGACCTGCAGAAGCGCAGAGCGCTTCACGGAAATTAAGCGCAGTCTTCAAAAATTCGAGGTTACCTATGCATTATTATATCCAGCTCGGCTACAAGTGGTAGCTCTGGGAGGCACTCAGTTTTTGGACTCCCCTGAGGGAACAATAACATGGCTGGAGGACAAAAAGGACCAATTAGCAAGACGTGGAAATACATAGCTCGAAGATGGGTCATATTGAGGTTTAGTGGGAAAAGTAAAATGCATATTGTTTGGAGGGTGGAGGGAGACACACAGTCCAATGAATGTATGGAAAATGTATCAAAATAAAATTTGTTGGGGGATGGGGGGGGAGAGTCACGGGAGTTGGTGAAGAGGAGAGTGGGAGTGCGTTTGTGCCAATCACAAAAAAAGCCCTAAGGGATTACCTAGATAGGTCTAAGGAGGGAGGGGAAGGGAGAATAGGGGTGGGGAGGGTAGTAAGGTATCACAATGGGTACATATTGAGGTTATGGAGGGGTCAGAAGGAAGATATAATTTTTATAGTTAAATTATAAGAGGATATGAACGGGAAAGCACTAAAGTATTGAAAAAAATATGCATATAGGTATCTCCAGGAAAATATAATTTTTAAAATAGTAGGAGGAAAGCATATAATTAAATATAAACACAATATTAATGATACATTTTGCACATAAAACACTTTCAAGAGGAAAATGGATGAGTAATGCTTGTACATAAAGCACATACAGGGGTAATGACACAAACTGGTGTACAAAATGGAACGCAGGTATACTGGGATGCGTTAGGCATAAGGGGATGTTTATGGACAAGAGAAATGTTTTTTTGTTTTTTTTTTGTCCACAAGGTTTTTCGTTTTTTTTTTTTTTTTTTTTTTTGTCCTCTGTTTTTTCCTTCTTTTGTTTGACTCATAATGCAGTCTAGAGTATTAAAAATTGGCTCTTGGAACGTCCGTGGGATGGGTAATCCAGCAAAGAGAGCCGCAATCTTTGACGCTTTAGAGACGCACGAAATAGGGCTGGTCTGCCTGCAGGAGACACATTTAACCAAAGAAACTAAGCTGAAGGTTGGAAATACAAGGTTTCAATTTCAATATCATTCAGTGCACTCCTCTTATTCAAGAGGAGTAACAGTGCTGATTAAGAGAGGTGTGGTGTTCACCTGCAGGCAGATCAGCATAGACGAGTTGGGACGCTATATCTTTCTCCATTGTATTATTGAAAATAGGGAATATGTTCTTGCAAATATTTACATTCCTCCACCCTTTAAATTAGAAGTCCTGTATAGATTAATGGAATTTATGATGGATAAAACGGGGATACCCATTATAGCATTAGGGGACTTTAATTAGGTTATAGATAAAAAACTGGATAGGTTCCCATCAATAAAACAGGGGCAGTACAGCTCTGAGAGCAGGTTGTATCAGTTTTTACAGGAAGCTGAAGTATTTGATATGTGGAGAACGAGGAACCCAAATACGCTACAATATTCATGCCTTTCAAGCACTTACTCTACACTTTTCAGGATAGACCTGGTTCTAGGTAATGAGGAAGCATCCCAAGTAATAAAAGCTATAGCATACTATCTGTGACAGACTCACCCGGGATAGAGGCTTTTGGAGGGGACTGAATGTGAGCCTCTTGCCTACAGATTATGGGCAATAGTGACTGAGTCATACTGTTGGGACTCATACTGTGAGAAGATGCTAATGTCATCAACTCCACTCACCTGTCTGATATCAGCTATAATGTGTTTAATGTAAATGAGTTTAGTCTGGCTTACCACAGGTTCTAAGGGTATTCAACTCATTGTTGTTTGTTCTAATTAACCCTGTGTTGATGTTTATGGTAATGTGTGGTGAATAGTCAATGAGCTAGGAGATGTAGTCACTTAGTCTGGGTAAAAGGATTAGTTAATTAGCTCATGTTAATTAGGTTAGGTTTTAGTCATTCTGCTGTGTATATATTTGTGTGAGATCTCAAATAAAGAGTCAGTCCATGTTAGCAACAAGCAAGTGTTGCCTTGTTTTGTGCTCAGAGGGGTTGGAATATCTGACTACAAGGAAGTGGTATACTGACGGAAGCACTCAAGCGGAGTGTGGGACGTTCCGTGACACCATCCCAGGGGGGTGTCTGATCATTCACTAGTGATGGTTTCGGTGAACTTAGAAGGGAACAAAACATTAGGGGTATGGAAAATGAATCCTCTCTGGTTTGAGTTAATGGGGAATACAGAAGAGATATTACTCAAAATAAAAGAGTTTATAGAATTTAATGAGGGCACAGTGACAAGGGGAGTGATGTGGGACACACTGAAGGCATTTATCAGGGGTATATGTATACAGCAGATGGCAAGAATTAAAAATACATCTAGGGAATGGGAGAATAAGATCAGGAAGGAATTGGTAAACGCAGAAAAGGAATATGTGGAAGCCCCCTCCCCAGAGAAACAAAAAATTTGGTTAAATAAGCAAGAGGAATATAAAGTGGTTGTGACCAGGAAATCTGAGAATAAACGATTATTCCAGAAGCAAGTCGCTTTTGGAGAGGGAGAAAATGTGAGACAGATGTTAGCTCACTTGGTGAGAACAAATTCCTCCCCATCTGCAGTACCGGCGATCAGGACAGGGAGGGGAGAAATTACCTCCCGGGTATCAGAGATCACAGATACGTTTAGACAATATTATGAAAATCTGTATAGGTCACAGGGGACTGCGGGAGGAGAGGAACTGGACATTTTTTGGGGGAAAATAGAGATACCTTCCATAATAGAAGTGGATAAAGAAGGAATGGAAGCCCCAATAACCCTTGAAGAAATACAGTTAGCAGTGACAGAGATGGCCAATCAGAAATCCCCTGGACCAGATGGTCTCCCAGTAGAAACCTATAAATATTATGGGGAAATACTGCTCCCGGATCTTCTTAAAGTGCTGAACTGGGCGGAGGTGGAGGGGAAACTGCCCACTTCTATAACTGAAGCAACGATAATAGTTTTGCGTAAAGAGGGGAAGGACCCATTAGAAACTACTTCCTATAGGCCCATTTCCCTACTCTGTTCGGATGCTAAGATACTGGCTAAAATAATGGCAGCTAGGTTAAATAAGGTAATAGCCAAACTGATACACCCAGATCAAACAGGGTTCATCCCTAATAGATCAACTTGCATGAATATTAGGAGGGTATTCCTTAATTTACAGATACCAACAGATAACACTGGAGAAAGAGCAGTAATGTCACTAAATGTGGTTAAGGCTTTTGATAGCCTAGAATGGGAATATATATGGTGAGTACTGGAAGAATTTGGTTTTGGCCCCTCGTTTATTAGGTGGATAAAAATACTATAGTGCACTTAGCGCAAAAATCAGAGTTAACAATGATTACTCAGGTAAGATCCAATTGGAGAGGGGGACGAGACAGGGGTGCCCACTGTTACCGCTGCTTTTTGCTCTGGCAATGGAGCCTTTGACTATTGCAATAAGATCAAACACAAACATGGCAGGGTTCAGGAGAACAATAGGGGAGGAGAGAATCGCATTATATGCAGATGATGTTCTCCTCTTCCTAGGAGACACAGAGCAATCATTAAAGCAGGCGATGTGTATTTTTAGAGATTTTGGAAGACTCTCTGGTTTAGTTATAAACTGGGAAAAATCAGCACTCATGCCAGTGGACCCCATTGGGAACCAAATATCTTCCGGTAGTCCCCAAGTGGAAGTAGTTGAGACAATGAAATATCTGGGAATATATATATCTAGAGTCCCAAATAAATTTATAGATAACAACATAGTCCCCCTTTTGACTAAATTTAAAAGTATAATAGAAATCTGGCGGCGACTTCCTTTATCGGTCGCAGGGAGATGCAATCTGATTAAAATGGTGTGGTTGCCACAATTATTGTATGTATTGCATAATTCCCCGATTTGGATACATAAGAAATGGTTTAAAAAAATTGATTCTCTATTTAGTGGTTTAATACGGAAAGGTGGCCAACCCAGGATAAGTCTACAAACCCTACAGCTATCAACAAGGGAGGGGGGCATGGCGGTACCGCACCCACAAAGTTACTTTTTCGCAGCCCAACTGCAACATTTAAAAAAGAATAGAGAACCAGAAGGAGGTATAAATAGGGAATTCATGATATTAGGGAGTCGGCATAAATCAATAGTGGAGGTATTGAAGGCTAAATCCTTTCTTAGTAAAACCCCCACAGTAGGACTAGCCATAAAACTATGGAAAGCAGTTAAATCACTTAGGGCACAAGGTGGGGTGACAGAACAAACTCCCCTCTGGGAGAATAAAAATCCGCGGGAACTGGAGAAGATAGAGAGGATTAAAGAATAGGAATTGAAAGGAATAGGTAGGTTGGTCCAGCGGTACGAGGGAAGAACTTTAAAAACATTCATTGCATTGAGCGAGGAATATGATATACCTAAGCATACATTCTATTCTAGTAGCAAGTCCAAGTTGCAATCTTGAAACACCCAATACGAGGACAATATGCGACCGGTCTAAACTATGTGGCATGTTCACCAATGCCAGGAGCCTGGCGGACAAGATGGGTGAACTAGAGATACTGTTGTACAAGGAGGATTTGGATTTTGTGGGAATTTCAGAGACCTGGTTCAACAGCTCTCATGATTGGCTGGCAAACATTCAAGGGTATACCCTATACCGCAAGGATAGAGAGGGTAAAAAAGGGGGAGGGGTATGCCTATATATCAAGAATAATGTACAAGTGAATGTGAGAGATGACATCACTGAGGGGGCTAGGGAGGAGGTGGAATCTTTATGGGTAGAGCTCCAAAGGGATGAAGCTAAGGGGAAAATAATACTGGGAGTATGCTATAGGCCCCCTACCCTGAGGGAGGAAGTGGAGACGGATCTCCTATCACAAATTGGATTAGCAGCAAGGATGGGAAGTGTTATCATAATGGGGGATTTTAATTATCCAGACATAGACTGGGCGGAGGGAACCGCGCATTCATTTAAGGCTCGCCAGTTCCTTAATGTCTTGCAGGACAATTTTATGGGTCAGATGGTAGACGCACCAACTAGAAATAAAACATTACTAGATCTACTGATTACCAACAATACAGACCTGATAACAGATGTGGAAATACGGGGCAATTTAGGTAACAGCGATCACAGGTCAATTAGTTTCAGTATAAATCACACAAATAGGAGACATGAAGGGAACACAAAGACACTGAATTTCTAAAGAGCCAACTTCCCTAAACTACAAACCTTGCTAAAAGGCATAAATTGGGATAAAATATTAGGAACAAAGAATACGGAGAAGAGATGGTTTTGCTTTAAGAGCATATTAAATAAGGGCATTAGCCAATGTATCCCATTGGGTAATAAATTTAAAAGAGCGAACAAACATCCTGGATGGCTTAACTCCAATGTAAAAATGCATATAAAAGCAAAGGAGAAGGCCTTCAAAAAATACAAGGTTGAGGGATCATCCACAGCATTCAGAATTTATAAAGAATGCAATAAGAAATGTAAGGGCGCAATTAGGATGGCTAAGATAGAACATGAAAGACACATAGCGGAGGAGAGCAAAAAAAATCCCAAGAAATTCTTTAAGTATGTAAACAGTAAAAAAGGGAGGACAGACCATATTGGCCCCATAAAGAATGAGGAAGGACATCTGGTTACAAAGGATGGGGAGATGGCGAAGGTATTGAATTTATTCTTCTCCTCAGTCTTCACGAGTGAATCGGGGGGCTTCAGTAACCAAAACTGCAGTGTTTATCCTCATGACACAACACAGGAAGCACTTACATGGTTAACAGAGGACGGAATTAAAATTAGACTTGAGAAACTTAACATTAATAAATCACCGGGACCAGATGGCTTGCATCCGAGGGTACTTAGGGAACTCAGTCAGGTGATTGCCAGACCGTTGTTCCTAATTTTTACAGTCTATTGACTGGAATGGTACCAGCTGATTGGAGAAAAGCCAATGTAGCACCAATATTTAAAAAGGGCCCAAAAAACATCCCTGGGAATTACAGACCAGTTAGCCTAACATCAATAGTATGTAAACTCTTGGAGGGGATGATAAGGGACTATATACAAGATTTTAGTAATAAGAACGATATCATTAGCAGTAATCAGCATGGATTCATGAAGAATCGTTCTTGCCAAACCAATCTATTAACCTTCTATGAGGAGGTGAGTTGCCATCTAGATAAAGGAAGGCCCGTAGACGTGGTGTATCTGGATTTTGCAAAAGCATTTGACACAGTTCCCCATAAACGTTTACTGTACAAAATAAGGTGCGTTGGCATGGACCATAGGGTGAGTACATGGATTGAAAACTGGCTACAAGGGCGTGTTCAGAGGGTGGTGATAAATGGGGAGTACTCAGAATGGTCAGGGGTGGGTAGTGGGGTCCCCCAGGGTTCTGTGCTGGGACCAATCCTATTTAATTTGTTCATAAACGACCTGGAGGATGGGATAAACAGTTCAATCTCTGTATTTGCAGACGATACTAAGCTAAGCAGGGCAATAACTTCTCCGCAGGATGTGGAAATCTTGCAAAAAGACCTGAACAAATTAATGGGGTGGGCGACTACATGGCAAATGAGGTTCAATGTAGAAAAATGTAAAATAATGCATTTGGGTGGCAAAAATATGAATGCAATCTATACACTGGGGGGAGAACCTCTGGGGGAATCTAGGATGGAAAAGGACTTGGGGGTCCTAGTGGATGATAGGCTCAGCAATGGCATGCAATGCCAAGCTGCTGCTAATAAAGCAAACAGAATATTGGCATGCATTAAAAGGGGGATCAACTGCAGAGATAAAACGATAATTCTCCCGCTCTACAAGACTCTGGTCCGGCCGCACCTGGAGTATGCTGTCCAGTTCTGGGCACCAGTCCTCAGGAGGGACGTACTGGAAATGGAGCGAGTACAAAGAAGGGCTACAAAGCTAATAAAGGGTCTGGAGGATCTTAGTTATGAGGAAAGGTTGCGAGCACTGAACTTATTCTCTCTGGAGAAGAGACGCTTGAGAGGGGATATGATTTCAATTTACAAATACTGTACTGGTGACCCCACAATAGGGATAAAACTTTTTCGCAGAAGAGAGTTTAATAAGACTCGTGGCCACTCATTACAATTAGAAGAAAAGAGGTTTAACCTTAAACTACGTAGAGGGTTCTTTACTGTAAGAGCGGCAAGGATGTGGAATTCCCTTCCACAGGCGGTGGTCTCAGCGGGGAGCATTGATAGCTTCAAGAAACTATTAGATAATCACCTGAATGACCGCAATATACAGGGATATGTAATGTAATACTGACACATAATCACACACATAGGTTGGACTTGATGGACTTGTGTCTTTTTTCAACCTCACCTACTATGTAACTATATATTCATTGCATTGAGCGAGGAATATGATATACCTAAGCATACATTCTATAAATACTTACAAATCAGACATGCTTTAAATGCCCAGTTTGAGGAACAAGGCCCGGTCTGGTGGAATACCCCTTTGTATCAAAAAAATCGCTGGCCCTGGAAAGAGTAAGGGATTTATATCTGACATATATTTAGATTTATGTGGAGGAAGTATTGAGAGCTCAGAATACCTTAAAGCGGGGGTTCACCCACACCGCCAAAAAAAAAAAATATTAAAAGCCAGCAGCTACAAATACTGCAGCTGCTGACTTTTAATACATTGCCACTTACCTGTCCCGGGGTCCAGCGATGTCGGCAGGGGACGCCGAGAACCCGCTCGGTTCTCGGCAGCTGCCGCCCCCATCCTAGGTGAGGGAATCAGGAAGTGAAGCGTTGCGGCTTCACTTCCCGGTTCCCTACTGCGCATGCGCGAGTCGCGCTGCGCGTCCCTAGTGGTCCCGCTCTCTGCTGGGAGCTGTGTGTTCCCAGCAGACAGCGCGGTCGGGACAGGAAGAAGCATAGACTCCCATGGGAGTCTATGCCGGAAGTAGGTGCAAATACCTGTCTTTGACAGGTATCTGCACCCCCCTCCCCCCTGAAAGGTGCCAAATGTGACAACGGAGGGGGGGAGGGTTCCGAAAAGTGGAAGTTACATTTTTGTGTGGAACTCCGCTTTAAGAGCAGGCCTGGGACAAAAAATAGGCCCGGGCATTTTAGACTGAGCAGTCCGGGGGAGGGGCGCAGCGGTGGCACTTCGCGGCGGTTGATAATGGGATGTGGGGTTCCAGCACCTTGTACCTCTGGACCCCTTTACATCACACAGCACCCTGCACCTCTAGACCCCTTTACATTACACAGCACCTTGTACCTCTGGACCCCTTTACATTACACAGCACTTTGTACCTCTGGACCCCTTTACATTACACAGCCCCCCACAGCTTTGGACCCCTGTTTGTTACACAGACACCCCCCTAACAGTTCTGGACCCCCTGCATGTTGCACAGACCCCCTACAGTGCAGACCCCCTCCCTACAGTCCAGACCCCCTCCCTACAATACAGACCCCCTCCCTACAGTACAGACCACCTCCCTACAATACAGACCCCCTCCCTACAGTGCAGACCCCCTCCCTACAATACAGACCCCCTCCCTACAGTGCAGACCCCCTCCCTACAGTACAGACCACATCCCTACAATGCAGACCCCCTCCCTACAGTGCAGACCCCCTCTGTACAATACAGACCCCCGGCCCCTACAATACAGAACCCCCCTACAATACAGAACTCCCCTACAATACAGAACCCCCTCCCTACAGTGCAGACCCCCTCCCTACAATACAGACCCCCTCCCTACAGTGCAGACCCCCTCCCTACAGTGTAGACCCCCTCCCTACAGTGCAGACCCCCTGCGTATGATACAGACCCCTCCCTACAGTACAGACCCCCTCCCTACAATGCAGACCCCCTCCGTACAGTGCAGACCCCCTCCCTACAGTGCAGACCCCCTCCCTACAGTGCAGACCCCCTCCCTACAATACAGACCCACTCCCTACAATACAGACCCCCGCCCCCTACAATACAGACCCCCGCCCCCTACAATACAGACCCCCGGCCCCTACAACACAGAACCCCCCTACAATACAGAACCCCCCTACAATACAGACCCCCCCTACAATACAGAACCCCCCCTACAATACAGAACCCCTACAATACAGACCCCCCCTTCAGACCCACAATGTACCTCAGATCAGCGCGGGACTGCATGTCGGGTCGTCCCCTCCCCCCATGTAGACATAAAGGAGGAGGGGGAGGCGGCTTCACTCTGCTCGGCTGTGTGAGACAGCCGAGTCGATACTGATCAGAGCCATGGCCACCAGGCCAGAGAGAAGGGGATTGTTACGGGTCCCAGTCCCCTGATGTGCCGACGGGTGCGTGTCACGCGAGTGCGGCTCCGAGGCTCGCACGCACCCACCCCCCACTACACAGCACAACAACAAGTTCACAAAGCAGCTGTCACTGGCGGCCCCCCCACTTAGTACGCCACTGACGGAGCATCAGCGGCCGGTGTTAGAACACCGGTCCTGCATGTCAGAACCCGCGTCCGACTTTGCATGTCCCAGACATGCAGCCCAGCAGCCTGGCGGCCCACCGGGCAAATGCCAGTCTGCCCTATGGCCAGTCCGGGCCTGCTTAAGAGTAGGGGGAAATGGGAGGAGGATCTAGGAGCAATATCGGACGGCCAATGGAGGAAGGTATTAGAGAGAGGACACTTAGTGTCGGTCTCGCCCGCACAGAAGGTTTCATTTTTGATGCTGGTTCACAGGACATACTATACACCTAAGAGAATGTTTGAGTTTGGATGGAGAGTAGATTCGGGGTGCCCTAGATGTCAGGGCACAGGGGATTTGCTGCATATGATATGGAGGTGCCCTAAGTTGTTTCGCTATTGGTCAGAGAGCCTTGAAACAATAAACACAATATATAGGTCTAGATTGGAGATGGATCCCAGACTCTGCATCTTGGGCTTGGGAGAGGGAATAGATGGTATGCCCGGTGTAACTAAAGCAGTTACATCATCAGAGTGGACATCACCCGGCTTGGATAAAAAATATCCTGAAGGGACAGATGCTCAGAGTGAGACGTAGCTGCACTAAACAAAGATTTTTATACACAAGCAAATGTACTTAAAGAAAAATTTGTACAAAAGGGATATAGAGGGGATGTTTTGGATGAAACAATTAAAGAGGTAGCAAATATACCAAGGAAACAATGCTTGATGAAGAAGGAAGCTCAAACATCAACTGACCAACATCAATGGGGTTTTATATCTAACTTCCATTATCAATATAGGAAAATTTAAAGTATTTTTAATAAATACGGGTACATTTTCGTATGGATAGACATTTGTTTTTTTTTTACCTGACCGAACCAAATTTATATATAGAAGAGCCCCAAATTTTGGTGACCAGGTGGTAAGAAAAATCTTGGACCCACCTGGCCAACAAACATTAAAAATTGATTTAAAGGGATTTTATTCATGTAGGAAATGCATATTGCAGAACTGTTAAAGTAAGCAATAGGGGCATGTCTAGTGTCACTAATGCTGACCACGAAACATTCTCCATAGATGAATTCATCACATGTAACACTTCACATGTTGTGTATTTGCTGTGGTGCCCATGCGAATTATATTATGTGGGGGGAACTAAAAGACTCCTTAAGATTCACATTGCTGAACACCTGGCTACTATAAAAAAGGGCTTTAGACACCACATTGTCTCTCTGCATTTTAAGGAAAAGCACAACCAAGATTATTTGAGTTCTGGGGGTTAAAAATTGATTTGTTATGCAGACCACTATCTACTCTATTCTCATTGGTGATTACTCTATTAGAAGAGCCTGGTGGATGACTAAGGAAATATTTTTTCATGTTCAAGGTGCGTATACATTTATGTGTATCAATATATACCTCAAATTTATTCATTGTTTTCTTTGGGGCACATTTTAACCGCAAGTTTAGTATGTTCAACTCTTTTTGGTTGAGTTCAACCTCACTTAGATGATAAATTCCTGTATTTAAGTGTCCCTCCTTCTCTTTCTTTGATTGTTTGCGTCCACCTGCCCTGCACCCTTTCCTTCTCTTTGAAAAGGTACCATATCCCTGTTTGGGTAATATGGTGAACCATTCCTTCCTCCCCCTCTGTTGTTCACTGGGTAGGTATTTCTTCTCCGTGTTCCCCCTACCCTCCCTCCATTCCCTTGCTGTTCTAAAACAGAATTCTGCTGTTGATCATTCTCATTATACTCATCATAGGCAAGAGGTTGATACCTATTTTGTGTTGGAATTTGAACTCTCAGGTCAGGGAATTGATTGGGGGGGGGATATTGGTGCCATTGTTGGTAATTAGATTGGGAATTATAATTTTGTTGGTAATTACCCCTATCTTGTTGGGTAATATAAAAAAGGGCTTTAGACACAACAGTGTCTCTCTGCATTTTAAGGAAAAGCACAACCAAGATCCCACATTGCTGCAGTTTTGTGGGATAGATTGTGTTTTTTTCATCATGGAGGGGCTCAAATCGTGTACGTGATTTATCCCAAAGAGAAACCAAGTGGATTTTTCTATTAAAAAGGTATTTTTCCTAGGGGCTTGAACATTGAGCTGGACCTCAATTGCTTTATTACTAATTTTAAATTTTTGAACTTTTTCCAATTTGCTCTGAGAAATAAACTCTTATGGGTTTTATAATGATAGGTATTGAATATAAAGTATACAAGTTCACTTATTTATATTTCTTATATATATACATACATATATATTTTTTAATGTAGTTTTAACATGTAATGTAGGTGTCTTAGATGTGTATCATTGATTAATGATGGGGTTGTGATGGACACTGGAATTGATACATACTATACAATCAAATACATTTTGACATTAGATGGTGTTTTAGATAAATGTCTGTTTAACATCGGAAATGTTGATTATAATACTGTGTGGAACATTATCCGTCCCGCTATGTGCACCTGTAAATGTGCTCTATGGGGGACATCGATAACAATTATGTTATTAGCATGCTAACCTGAAACCAATGTGATGTCCCGTAATGTGAATGTGATCAGCATAAAGGTTGGTCTATTGTGTTTGCGGGCACATGGGGTGTGCGCAGTAAAAACACTTCCGCCAGTAATGAAAGTGAGGATTATAAAAGGAGCGGATTGCCGTGCGGTACAGCCTATCCCATGAATAAGTTGGGATTACGAAACGCGTTGGGGCATGGCTGTACGGCAACCACCTGTGACATCTGACATCAACCCGGAAGTGACGATCCGAGTCTGATGAGTCAGTGAGATACAGATCGTACACCGTTGGTCCGCTCTGACCACAATATACCACCACTTGCTGATAATAGGAGGATTGTTTTTATGCTTACTTTATTTGGATCTATGTGAGTGCAATAGTTGGAGATTTGCTTTTATCCATTAAATTGTTTTAAACGTTATCACACTATTGGAGCACTTATTTTATTTTCATGTGGAGAGATCTTTTTCCATATGCACGGTTGGATATCGGTGGGATGATTTAACCCTAATGCCCCATACACGCGGTCGGACTTTACGACGGCAAATGTGTGATCGGAGCTTGTTGTCGGATATACTGACCGTGTGTAGGCTGCATCTGACTTTTTCCATTGGAATTTCCGTCACGCAAAATTTGAGATCTGGATCTCAAATTTTCCGACCACAAAATCCGTTCTCGTAAATTCCGATCGTATGTAGCCAATTCCGACGCACAAAATCCCATGCATGCTCTGAATCAAGTACGAGATGGAAGTGCTCGTTCTGGTAAAACTAGTGTTTGTAATGGAGATAGCACATTCATCATGTTGCAAATTTTTAAATCTTTTAACCACTTTGCGCCCGCGCTATAGCCGAAAGACGGCTGCAGCGTGGACACTAACTGCTGGGAGGCCGTCCCTGGACGTCCTCCTGTTTACTTCCGCGATGCGCGCTCCCGCGGGCGCACATCAGGGAAGTTCTGTGCTGGCCGTGTCCCTTGGACACGGCCAGTCACAGATTGCTGAAACTGGTCAGTTATAGCGTCCGTTTTCAGCGCGATCAGCGGTGCCAATGAGAGATGATCTCATATATAAACATATGAGATCATCTCTCATCGCCGGCTCTCCCTCCTCAAAAAGAGACAGCGTGTGAGGAGGGAGAGCTAACCACTGCAGTGGTGAGTAGAAAAAAAAACGAAAAAAAGTGACGTCAGTGCCATCTGTCCCCCACTGTGATCTGTCCCCCACTGTGATCTGTCCCCACTATGATCTGTCCCCCACTGTGATCTGTCCCCCACTGTGATCTGTCCTCACTGTGATCTGTCCCCCACTGTGATCTGTCCCCACTGCCATCTGTCCCCAGTGCCACGTATCAGTGGCATCTGTCATCAGTCTCACGTGTCATCAGTGCCACGTATTAGTGCCATCTGTCATCAGTGGCACGTGTCACCAGTGCCATGTATTAGTGCCATCTGTCATCAGTGCCACGTGTCATCAGTGCCACATATTAGTGCCATCTGTCATCAGTGTCACGTGTCATCAGTTCCACATATTAGTGCCATCTGTCAGTGCCATGTATTAGTGCCATCTGCCATCAGTGCCACGTATTAGTGCCATATGTCATCAGTGTCACATCGTGTCATCAGTGCCACGTATCAGTGCCATCTGTCATCAGTGTCACATGTCATCAGTGCCATGTATCAGTGCCATCTGTCATCAGTCTCACGTGTCATCAGTGCCACGTATCAGTGCCATCTGTCATCGGTGTCATGTGTCATCAGTGCCACGTATTATTGCCATCTGTCATCAGTGCCACATATTAGTGCCATCTGTCATCAGTGCCACGTGTCATCAGTGCCACATATTAGTGCCATCTGTCATCAGTGCCATCTGTCACCAGTGCCACATATCAGTGGCATCTGTCATCAGTCTCACGTGTCATCAGTGCCACGTATTAGTGCCATCTGTCATCAGTGGCACGTGTCACCAGTGCCATGTATTAGTGCCATCTGTCATCGGTGCCACATGTCATCAGTGCCACATATTAGTGCCATCTGTCATCAGTGCCACATATTAGTGCCATCTGTCAGTGCCACGTATTAGTGCCATCTGCCATCAGTGCCACGTATTAGTGCCATATGTCATCAGTGCCACATTGTGTCATCAGTGCCACGTATCAGTGCCATCTGTCATCAGTGTCACATGTCATCAGTGCCACGTATCAGTGCCATCTGTCATCAGTCTCACGTGTCATCAGTGCCACGTATCAGTGCCATCTGTCATCAGTGTCATGTGTCATCAGTGCCACGTATTATTGCCATCTGTCATCAGTGCCACATATTAGTGCCATCTGTCATCAGTGCCACGTGTCATCAGTGCCACATATTAGTGCCATCTGTCATCAGTGCCATCTGTCACCAGTCTCACGTGTCATCAGTGCCACGTATCAGTGCATCTGTCATCAGTGTCATGTGTCATCAGTGCCACGTATTAGTGCCATCTGTCATTAGTGCCACATATTAGTGCCATCTGTCATCAGTGCCACATATTAGTGCCATCTGTCATCAGTGCCACGTATTAGTGCCATCTGTCATCAGTGGCACATGTCATCAGTGCCACATATTAGTGCCATCTGTCATCAGTGCCATCTGTCATCAGTGCCATGTGTCATTAGTGCCACATATTAGTGCCATCTGTCATCAGTGTCATGTGTCATCAGTGCCATGTATTAGTGCCATCTGTCAGTGCCACGTATTAGTGCCATCTGTCATCAGTGCCACGTATTAGTGCCATCTGTCATCAGTGCCACATCAGTGTCATCAGTGCCACATATCAGTGCCATCTGTCATCAGTGCCACGTCCGTTATAGCCAGAAGATCCGCGCTCCAGGGTATGCTTGCAACTGCAGCCCCCCTATATAAACAGAGGATACTCACTGGTACCCTCAAAGATTAAATCTAAAAATATATATATGTACAGGGAGTGGCGCTGTGCATGAGGGAATAATAAATAATGATCTACTGGTTATAGTTTTAGTGCCTATAAATCATAATAGGAAAAAACCTAGTGTGAATAAATTAGATTAGATATGTATCCCACATGGGGATTAGTGACTACCAGTGGGATGGTTGTGATTTCCAAAAAGTGCAATATAACCCCTATTTCCCATACACAATAGCCACTGATAATCTCAAATAGTGTTGTATGTTGTGTATTACTAGGTGCCAAAGTGTCAAATGTAATCCAATTGAGTGTTCCAGCCTCTGCAGGAATAGACTCAAGTGATTGAAATATAAGAGGGGGTATCCACACCCTCTAAAGTGCAGTGCTAAAAAATATATTTAATATAAATATACACCCAATTGTATGAACTAAATAAATATACATATGTGCAAGATATAATTCCAATAGATGAGGAATATAAATTTAAGATTGAATAGTGAATAGTAAATTAATTAATAAATAATGATGGGTATAACACAATTCATAAGCAGCATGAGATCATATGTGAAAACACAAAAATGAAAGTGAAAAGTCCAGTTCCATTAAAAAATTCATATAGTATCTTCCACCCGACAACTTCCAAACTCTCTAGAGATACAATCCCCCTGTTGTGATTCCACTCACCGGAACGTTATACCCCTGCAGGGGTATAAGCATAAGATGTTTCCACTCAGCCGATCAGATCCGGATGCCGATCGAATCCTGGTATCCTCTTGCCTCTGATTTCCCAGTCCAGATCAGCCTCTCCAACCGGACAGCAGGACGGATGGATTTATTATTAAAATCACTTCTCCTGAAAAAATGCCCGTTTTTAAAACTTTTTTTTGCATTGATACATGTCCCCTGGGGCAGGACCCGGGTCCCTAAACACTTTTTATGACAATAACTTGCATATAAGCCTTTAAAATTAGCACTTTTGATTATTCATGTTCGTGTCCCATAGACTTTAACGGTGTTCGAACAAACTTTTTTCCTGTTCGCAAGTTCTGGTGCGAACCGAACAGGGGGGTGTTCGGCTCTTCCCTAGTGATCACCATAAGTTCCTCACACAAGAGGCGTTGGCCCTCCTCCATTTGCTGCATTTTGTATGCAGTCATGCATGCAAAGGACACTTGGAGAGTGGGGTTGGCTTTGAGGGCCTCATTAGCCTCCCTAATCAGCCTGAGTGCTGCCTCCTCCTTGTTACTCCCCTTCCTGGCCCTTTTGGTTGAAAGGCGGAGGGGAGGGACCTGCGATTCTGTGAGGCTCCTACTGGGCCCGGTCACCTCCTGGCTGCCACTTACCCCGCCACCTCCTGGCTGCCACATTCCCCAGCCTCCTCCTGGCTGAGGCTTTCCTGTGTATGAAAAAGGGACATAGTTTTAGTTTTTTATTCATCAATTACACACAGTTTTTAGCTCATGACTGTTGCAAACTGAATGTTAATAAATAGAAAAGACTATCATTCTGACCCCAGCATTTTACATTCTTGTCCCAAACCTTTTTGGCTACTACTGTCTATTCATACATAAAACACTTTATTAAATCAGCAATTAGTGATCAATAATAACATCTATTTCACATCATATATTTTACAACAAGAAATATGTTGAACAATGCTATACCTGGCTCAAGCTGGGCTCCTCCACTTCTTCCTGGCTGGAAGGCCCAGGGTGGACGTCAGAAGCCTCAGCTGGGGTGGAAGGAGGCATTGAAGGTAGGGTTGAGAGGGATTCCCTGACTTCAGTCTGGTCTGCCAGAAAATTAAATCTTTCATAGTACCACAGCCTGGGGACATAAATGTCATCTGCTGCTGCTCCTGATCTCATTGATTTCTGGACCTTAGTACGCTCACGATTATATGTGCTCCTCAGGCCACCAATTTTTTTTTAAATAGGTGATGTCTGCCGTGGGGAACTGCGGCTTCACCAACTCCAGCAGTTTCTCCATCGCTGCCTGCCTCTTTATTTTGTTATTATAATGCTGGTGTTTCACCTGCCACAGACAGGGCAGCTCCCTGTATTTATCAATGAATATTGGGAGGAAGCTGTGGTCTTTGAACCCATCCATTTTCTCTGCAAGACACAACACAAGAGAAACCCTAATGTCAGGCGAAACTCTGCTAATCTTGACCCAATATAGGCCTCAATCTATAAGCAGTATAGGCCACTGATGCCCTAAGTTAAAAAAACTGAAAATTTATATCAAATACTTACCGTAATTTTCCTTTCCTGATAGGCTCCATGGCAGCATATGTGTGGGTAGGCCCCGCCTCCATAACTACCCAATAGGACCCCTCTCCCATAAATCTTTGCTCTAGGCTGCTATCCATGTTCCGTAACTAGCCTACTCCAGACATTTGGGAGGGACTCCTGCTGCCATGGAGCCTATCAGGAAAGGGAAATTACGGTAAGTATTTGATATAAATTTTCCGTTTTTCTGACAGGCTCCATGGCAGCATACATGTGGGAAATAACTCGCCAAACACACTCGGGTGGGCCAAAATGTTTGAGCAAAGAAACCAAATTTATTTAACATTGTCAACCGACAATACTTGTAAACCAAAATTAATGGATGACAAAGCAGCAGGCTCAACACAGTAGTGAGAGACAAATGTGTTAATAGAAGACCAAGAAGCCGCTCTACAAATGATTTCAGGCGCGACATGCCGAGAAGCTGCCCAAGAGGTCGAGATACTCCGGGTCGAATGAGCCGTCACTGCCTCTGGAGGAGCCAAGCTCTTTGCCTTGCATGCCCTATGAATGGTCTGCACAATCCAAGAAGAAATTGATCTGACCGAAGCTCGCATTCCCTTGTTTTTACCATGGAGAAGAACGAAAAGAAATTCTGTTTGTCTGCACGGAGCCGTGACCTCCAGGTATTGTTTTAGAGTGTGGCCTACATCAAGTGGATGAACATCCTGATTATCCATTGTTCTGAAAGTAGGAAGTACAATCTCTTGGTTTTCATGAAAGACTGAGGTCACTTTAGGGTTTGACCCTAACATGGGAATCAACACTACCCTATCTGGAAAGAAGGTCAGAAAAGGCTCTTCTGAACCTAGACTTCTAATTTCCGACACTCTTTTAGCCGAAGTCACAGCTACTAAGAAAGTGGTCTTGAGTGTGAGGTCTCTCATGGAAAGAGGTTTGTCCGGATCTGATCCGAGATTGGAGAGAAAATCCAAGACAATAGGGAGGTCCCATTTGGGAAACCTAGGTCTTCTTTGAGGTTTAAGCCTGATAGCTCCTTTAAAGAATTGACGAACTAATGCATGATTTGCCCAAGAGACTCCTGTGAAGGCCGAGATGGCTGAAACTTGAACTCTTAGTGAGATGACTGCTAAGGATAGGTCAAGTCCTGATTGGAGAAAACTCAGTATGTCCTGTACTGCTGGAGAGTTACAAGGATTCGAGCTGGAAGACATATGATCAGTGAATCTAGACCATATACGCTTGTATACCCTATTAGTACTTCCCCTCCTGGCACTGAGAAGAGTTGGAATAGCTTCTTCAGGACAACCTAGAAATTCAAGCCTTCCCCTCTCAAGAACCACACCCTGAGGTGTAGGCAGGATGGGCATGGGTGTAACGTCGTGCCTGGAGACAGTAGATCCGGCCTGAGAGGTAGAGGAACTGGGTCTTGATAATTGAGGAGTGATAACAGAGGGAACCACGGCCTGTTGGGCCAGAAAGGAATCACTGCAATGATCTCCACCTTCTCTGTTCTGAGCCTCTGGAGAAATTGAAGAATTACCGGTACCGGAGGGAAGGGATAAGCCTTCTGAAACCTCCACTGATCTGAGAGAGCATCTATTCCATATGCTTGAGGGTCTCTGAACCTCGAATAATATCTGGGCATTTTGTGATTGCATGGGGAAGCAAACAGATCGACCTCTGGAAGTACTCCCAGGGTCAGAAGCCACTTGAACACCTCTCTGTGGAGAGACCACTCGTTGTTGTCCATTTGAACACGCGAGAGGAAGTCTGCCTGTACATTCTGAATCCCCGGAATGTAAACCACGAGATGTTGGACAAATACTTCTGAGCCCAGCTCATTATTGGCTCCACTTCCTGTAACAGAGACCAGCTGCGAGTTTCACCTTGCTTCTTTATGTAAGCCACCGCGGTTGTATTGTCCAACCTTAGCATTACTGATGAATCCTTTATTAGATGGCGAAATGACAGGAGTGCCTGAAAGGTGGCCCTCAGCTCCAGAATGTTGGAGACAATCCCTCGAGCAGGGGAAATCCATCTGCACTGAGCCACCTCTGAAAGGCAGTGAGCGCCCCATCCCCGATTGCTGGCATCCAATGTTATTGTGACCCATGAGATGGGAATGATTGAATAGTGATTGCGCAGATTTTTCCCTTGAAGCCCCCAAAGGGGAGACGTTCTTATGGTTGGAGTAAGGTCGTGTATGCCATTGGGCCCACTTCACCATAGGAATGGTGGCTGTCATTGTGCCAATTACTTTCAAGCATTGGAGAGCAGAGAGGTGAGATGACGCAAGGGCTGCGTGTATTCTGTCTCGAATCACTCCAATCTTCTCTTCTGGAAGGGAGATGGTGCCTTCCATTGTGTTGAAGTGAGCCCCTAGAAACACAAGGGATTGTGTTGCCTCTAGATGGCTCTTCTCTAAATTCAGAAGCCACCCAAATTCCTGCAGGGTGGAAATGACTAAGCTCTTGTGCTCTAAAAGTTGATCTTTGTTTTGAGCTAGAAGAAGTAGGTCGTCTAGATAGTGGTGAAGATGAACCCCCTTGATGCGGAGTAGAACTACAACAGATAATAGGACCTTGGAGAAGACCCGAGGTGACATTGTTAGGCCGAAAGGTAGACATGTGAACTGCAGATGCTGATTGCCTACCGCAAAGCGGAGGAATTGTTGGAAATCCGTTGCCACCGGCACGTGAAAGTAAGCATCTTTCAAATCGATTGAAATCATCCAATCTCCCAGATGTACTGACTGTTGAATCGTAAGTAAAGATTCCATTTTGAACTTTTCCTTCCGAATAAAGGAATTGAGATGGGTTAAGTCTATTACTGGCCTCCATGTACCGTTTTTCTTCTGTAACATGAACAGAGGTGAATACATGCCTTTGCCGCTTTCATCTTCTGGAACAGAGATGGCTGCGCCTTGAGCCAATAAACAGTTCACGTAGGTTAACAGAACCTGTTTTTTTTCTTCTGAACCTGGAAGAGTTGTAGGGACAAATCTGAGTCTTGGGGTGTTGTTGAAGATCCACTTGTGACCGAGGAGACCGTTTTGATGGTCCAGTAATCCCAGATTGAGGACGCCCAGACATGCCCGAAGTGGCAAAGACGAGCCCCCACCTGGCATGCCTGAGCGGGCCCAATCTCAAAAGGACTTAGTGGAGTCCTGGTTGCCAGAGGAACCACCCTTTGTGGGTCTCTTAAAAGAGGACTGCCTGGATTTCCAGGACCTAGAAAACTCCCAACCAGGCCTGTAGCTGCGCGCTTCCCTAGCGCGATCAGAATTTTGTCTTCTAGGAATATTGCATTTCTGATTTTGTAGACGTCGGTCTTGAGGGAGGAAACCAGACTTACCGCCCGTGGCCCGAGTTATGGCACTATCAAGCTTGTTGCCGAACAATAAAGTTCCTTCAAAAGGAATTCGGCACCAAGCTTGCTTGGAAGCTGGATCCGCCAACCACGGACGGAGCCATAAGGCATGACGTGCTGAAACAGCCGCCAACATAACCCGGGACATCAGGCTGATGACATCAATAGAGGCCTCCCCAAGAAAGGCTGATGCCAGCCTGATCTCCTGGATAGGAGAATCTTTAGCTGTTTCAATAGAGATACCTCTTAAGAACTCATCCACATTATCAGACCAAGATTCCAAAGCTTTGGAAACTGCAGCTATTGCAAGTACTGGCTTTCATGCCATTCCTGATGTCAGGTAGATCCTTTTTAGATCTGAATCAATTCGTCTTTCCAGAGGATCTTTAAAGGATACAGTAGGAAAGAGTTACATATCTTGCTAGTCTCATCAGTGCTGCATCCACTAAAGGAGCTGACTCAAGGTGTTTTACTTCCTCTTCCTTAAAAGGATATAGTTTCAAGACTTTTGATTGCATGGAACTCTTCTTGCCCATCTTGCTCCATTCCTCAGATATGATATCGCCCAGCTCAGAGAGAAAAGGAAAATATTATCGCTCCTTATTGAGCTGCTTGAAAAATTTTCTCTGTTTTGGGGGGGAAGTAACCAGATCTTAGCACTTCAGGGCCTCTCTCACTGCTTTCACCAAAGAAGGGACTAAAGCATATTTAAACCCCACACCAGGATCTTCCAGATCTGATTTGCTGTCTGAAACAGGAGCAGAATGGCGACTTGGCTGGGAAGACTCCCATGTCTCATGTACTGAACCCTCTCCCACTGGAGGGCATAATGGGTCTGATGGGGAATCAAAGGGTTGTTAAGCCTCCCTTTCCTGTAGAGATTCTTTCACAACCCGTCTCACCATAGATTCTAAACGCTGGTCTGCACCATCCCTCTCACCTGCAGCTTTAGAGAAGCAGTGATCACAGAGAGATTTGTCTACTGGAATAGGCATCCTGCACCCCCAGCATGATTTTTCTGATCTTTTGCTAGAGTGAGAGGAAGGGGGATGAGAAGGATTTTTACTGCGCTGTTCAGATCTGGAAGGAGATCTATGATGGCTAGACCTGGAGGAAGATTGCCGGTGGTGCGATTTTGATGATCCACTTCCTTTATGGGAACTACTGTGTGGATCAGACCTAGAAGGGCTGTAAGGAAAGAAGCACAGAAAAGATAGAGACAGGAATTAGCTAGTGTCCTAAAATCCTACTCTCAATCCTTGCACAGGTAAAAAAGCATAAATGAAAACATACCTGCTACAAGCGGGCTGGCCACTAGGGGGCAGTGAGGAGTCCATAGTGTCAACACAATAGGAAATTGCAGAGACAGATTCACACATCAGCTGGCTTGACAAAGACTTCATACCCAGACAATAGAGCTTGTCTTACCTTGAATCGTCAAGATAGTTGCCCCGGGAAGTCGCCGCATCCCCCACGATCATTCCCGGAGCTCTGTAAGCTTGCCACAGCTTTTAAAAGTGGCGCCCGTGACGTCATCACCGACATCAGATGTGAGACGCTCGCACGCATGCGCGAACCAAGCCTCCACCTTGTATCGGGTCCTCGCATGCACAGAGCGCACGCCGGTACCCGGAAATGAACGAGAGAGCAGAAAGAGAGGAAGCGTCTGCGCCAGCTAGGACACCAGCGATGAGGGAAAAACATATAGGAAAAGTACAAACAACACATAAACCCTTGCAAAGAATCAATAAAGTGATTTTGCACACCACGAAAAAGTGAAAATGAAAATTCAAATAATATGAAAATCACTTTATTGATTCTTTGCATTGGTTGATTGGTGTACACCTTAGATTTTGCAGCACTTCACCCAGTACACATCTGTAGTACACATTTTTTTAGCACACATTTTTAGTAGCGCAGAGGTTCACTTATATTGTGCAACACATAAACACTGCTGCCATGTGTATATAAATCTGAAAACTTACCCCTCCACCTGCGATCACCTGGGCCGAGGAACCACCATACACACACATGCCAGACTTGGCAGCAGATAATGGTCGCCTGGAACAATAGGCAAACAGACTGTGCGCACATAGATGAACCGATCCAATCTTCAGCGCTACTCTGCTATACACTCCATACCCTGCTTAACAGTCAGGGCCTATCGGAGGAATAAAATTGGCACTCGGCTGATTTGATCGTAGGGAGGATTATCTTCAGGTAGGAGAACCAACACCTGGTCCTACGGAGGAGGACAAAAAAGGAACATGGATAGCAGCCTAGAGCAAAGATTTATGGGAAAGGGGTCCTATTGGGTAGTTATGGAGGCGGGGCCTACCCACACGTATGCTGCCATGGAGCCTGTCAGGAATGTACCTTTGTTATAACGATCCTCGCTTCCGCTATTCCATCCTCTGCTCACAGATCGTACATACGACGCACGCGTGTTACGCTTTATATACACTGCACATGCGTGAAACTCCACCCGCCTCTGATGTTCTTTCTAGTATATTCCCCGCCCCTTCACTTTCGGCGCAGTGGGTAGACAACATGGCTGAGACACAGCAGATGCATGCAGAGGAGAGCAGCAACGACGAAAGCCCAGAGCCACGAACGTCCCGATCCCAGAGGAGATTTAAGGCCTCAAATATGTCCTTTGAAGAGATGGTGGAGATGGTGGACATCTTGAAGAGGGCCGACTATGATGGGAAGCATGGACCGTACCTAATGCCAAATGTGAAAAAAGCCAAGATCATGACTAAAGTTGTGAAGAGTCTGCCCAGGAATTTTGAGGTATGACGATCCAAGGATCAATTGAGGAAACGCTGGTCAGACCTGAAATTGAGGGAGCACGATCAGTACAAGAGGATTAGGAAACTGCTTCGAAAAAGTAAGTAGTTGTCGTGTGTTCCTATTATTATTATTACTTGCATGCTGCTCCATGTGCTTTTCTTTACTGTTGTACAGTTTAAAATGGCAAGTTTCATGTTCATGGGCACAGTAATCGGTCATAGGAAACATCGTTCGATCGCCCACTTATAAGATGTTTTGGGCAGATGCAGGTTAACTACATTTGTTCAGGCCTATTTGTATTAAAAGAAGTTTGTTGTCTAGATGGGTTTGTAACTAGAATGAAATGTAAACTTGATTCAGTGTAAGGAGAGGACACTCAGCAGCTGTTTACACATCTGGACGCAGGAGCACTAGTGTGGGACACCAGACCAAACTTTTTAGGGTGTCCCACACAGGTGCTCCAGTGGATACTATAGGGGTGTCTCCATGTGTGAAACTTGTACAAAAAGGGAAGTATTCCAGCTTTAGAAAGGAACTCAAAATTTCTTCAGCTTGGAACTCTGCCAAAACAGACAATTGTATGACACTTCCAAGCAATGTTTCATATTCCTATTTCTGCCATCAAATATCTGTGTGTTAAGTATACCTTTTTTTTTATTCACATAGGGGAGAAAAGACTCAGGACATCTGAGGACACCAGGGACCCCCCACCTCCTAAAGAAGGGGAAATCCCAAAACCACAAACAGAGGATGTGGAGGAAGGAGAGGTTTATGAAGTGGGCAAAATAGTCACCACAACAGGTGAGTGTCTGAGACCACAGCTTCAGGTAATAGATGTATGCCTGCATATTTATAATACATGGTGTGTTTTTTTTATTCTAGGTGATGTGGATGTTGTGGAAGAAAAATCTCATTTCACAAGTGAAAGTGCCCAGATCCTTATCGGGGAGATAATGGGGTGCAATCGTGATTTAGAAAATATAAAGGAAAACAACAATGATTTTCAACAAAAAATGAAGAACATCATTGTTTTAGGCAGAATATAAAACACACAAAAAATGTACAGTTTTATTGTGTATTTTTGCTTTTAAAAACAAGTTTTAAACTATTTTAAAAGCCAAATTTTGAAGCTGCACACGGTGTGCCAACATCTGCCATCACGGGATATGAATGTACACATTTTGTGGGTGCAACCCCTTCCTCGCAACTCAAGTAGGTGAGAGGAAGGGGTTTAACCCCCAAAACACATCCATTGATCCCCCATGATGGGAGCTAGCACATGTTGACATTAGGCATGGGATCAGGAGGGAAATCCCAAGTTTGAATCACAATTTGTGTGTATCTTCAAAATTTGGCTTTTACAGGGGTGACATCACCCCATCTGATGAAGGCAAGATCAACACAGTTTGGACATACTAATGTCTGATATTGCCTTCACTTTATCAAAGTTGAATTTTGTAAGTTCCTCAGTTGTGTATGTTATGTTTTGAAGCATGCCTGTTTAACCAAAAAAAGGCTATTTCTAATGTGACAAAAAAATGTTATACAACAAAGATGTTGGTTTGTTCAAAAACCCTTTTCTAAAGCACATGTGAATGTGCTTTGAGTAAAATGTTTTCTACTCAACAATGTGTAGCTTCTTATTTCAATGCTCAAAAGCAGTTTTTGTAGTAAGTTGGTGTTTACAATGACAATGGGGGTTATTTACTAAAGGCAAATCCACTTATTATTATTCTTATTCTTATTATTATACAGGATTTATATAGCGCCGACAGTTTACGCAGCGCTTTACCACATTAGGGCAGACAGTACAATTACAATACAATTCAATACAGAAGGAATCAGAGAGCCCTGCTCGTTAGAGCTTACAATCCAGGAGGGAGGGTCAGATTATACAAAAGGGTAATAGCTGTGGGGGATGAGCTAATGGAGAAAATAGTGCAGTTTTAGCTGGAGGCAGGATACGCTTCTCTGAAGAGGAAAGTTTTCAGGGATTGCCCAAAAGTGGATACATTTGGAGACAGTCTGACAGATTGGGGTAGGGAATTCCAGAGGATTGGCAAGGCTCAGGAGAAGTCCTGGAGGCGGATATGGTAGGAGGTGATGAGGGAGCTAGAGAGCAGGAGGTTTTGGGAGGAACGGAGAGGGCGATTAGTTTGGTATTTTGAGACTAGGCTAGTGATGTAGCTGGGGGCAGAGTTGTGGGTGGCTTTGTAACTTATTGTTAGTATTTTGAATTGAATTTGTTGGGCACGTGGCAGCCAATGGAGGGAATGGCAGAGAGGGGTAGCAGACACTGAGCGGTTTGTAAGGTGGATGAGTCTGGCAGCAGCATTCATGATGGACTGAAGGGGAGATAGCCTATTTAAAGGTAAGCCAATGAGGAGGGAGTTGCAGTAGTCGAGGCGAGAGATAACCAGGGAGTGAATCAGGAGCTTTGTGATTTCATTGGTTAGAAAGGGACATAGTTTAGAGATGTTGGCGGAGGTTGAGGCGGCAAACTTTGGAAAGTGATTGGATGTGGGGATGAAAGGAGAGTTCAGAATCCAGGATAACACCAAGAACCCTGACATGTGGGGATGGGTGGATGGTTGTGCCATTGCTCTTGACAGATACGTCAGGGGAAGAGGCACGTGAGGGAGGAAATATTATAAGCTCGGTTTTGGACAAGTTGAGTTTGAGGAAGTGGTGTGACATCCATACAGATATGTCGGTTAGTAAGTTAGTGATGCGTGAGGAGACTGATGGAGTGAGTTGAGGGGTGGAGAGATAGATTTGTGTGTCGTCAGCGTAGAAATGATATTGAAAGCCATGAGAGGCTATTAGCTGACCCAGGGAAAAGGTTTAGATTGAAAATAAAAGAGGTCCAAGAACAGAACCTTGGGGGACCCCGGAAAAGGGAAGAGGAGTGGAGGAAGTAGAATTGTAAGTGACACTGAAGGTGCGTTGGGATAGGTAGGATGAGAGCCACTGAAGAGCACAGTCACGGAGACAGAGGGAGTAAAGTTTATTGAGGAGGAGAGGGTGGTCAACCGTGTCAAAGGCAGCTGAAAGGTCCAGAAGTAGGAGTACAGAATAGTATCCATTGGTTTTTGCAGTTAGTAGGTCATTTGTGAGTTTTAAAAGAGCAGTTTCTGTGGAGTGTTGATGGCGAAATCCAGATTGAAGGGGATCAAGAAGGTTGTTCTTAATAAGGTGGTCACTCGGTTGTAAACCAGGCGTTCAAGGAGTTTAGAGAAAAAGGGGAGCAAAGAGATAGAGCGTAGGTTGTTAAGATTGGAAGGGTCCAAGGACGGCTTTTTAAGTATGGGGGTGACCAGTGCATGTTTTAGAGCATTGGGGAAAATGCCAGAGGTGAGGGAGAGATTGAAGATGTGGGTTAGAGAGTGTAGGATGGAGTCAGAGGGCGACCGTAGCATGTGAGAGAGAATAGGGTCCAGGGGACAGGTGGTTAGGTGGCCGACAGAAAGGAGTTTAGCAACTTCGTCTGTAGTAGCAGATTTGAATGAAGGGAGTGTCAGTTGTACCTGTTGACATGGGGTCTTAACTGGGGAAGATACCTGTAGAGTGGAGATTTCATCACGGATTGTATCAATCTTGTTTTTGAAGTGATTAGCGATCTCCTGGGCAGTGAGTGAGTCAGTGGGTGGAGGCGGTGGAGGACGAAGTGGAGAGTTGAAGGTAGAGAAGAGTTTACGGGGACTGGATGAGAAGGTGTTAATGAGAGTTGTAAAATAGGTTTGTTTGGCAGTGTCGAGGGAAGAATAATATTTTTGAAGGGCAGATTTGTATTGGTTGAAGTATTTGAGAGACTTAGTCTTGTGCCACAGACGCTCAAGAGCGTCTGTTTCAAGTGCACTTTTGCAGTGCACTTGGAGTGCAAAGTGTAGTTTCCTTTAGTAAATAACTCCCACAGTGCTTTATAATTTGACACAATCAGGCCATTTTCGTGACTCCACAAATTTCAGTCATGGTGCTGAAAATGATGAATATTTTTATCAGTAATGCATTACATACATTAACAACAAAAACAAGGTGTGTGTGTGTAGCAGACCCACAACATAATAGTTCGCTGAAGAAGAGATTGTCACCTCATATATCCAAACAATTATGTTTGCAATATTGAACAAAAAGGGAAAAAAGAAAAGCCGATTGGATAACCTAGGGCCAGCTAAAAGAAACACAAGCATTAAATCGAAGTAAATATTATTTCCGTTTACATAAAACATCTATTTTTCACATGTTTGTTAAACATTTTGTGGCATATCAATGGCCCCCCTACCCGCAAAGTACTCTAGATACTTTTCACGAACTTCACGGGCGCTTTGGGGGGGCAAGCCAGGATGGCCAGCTTCAAGAGCCATCAGGGTTGTTGTACCTGGTAATAAGCTGGCCTCAGTCCCAACTGAGGCCACGTAGTTCAATGCATTTTTTCTTAGAAAGTTATGCAATATGCAGCATGCCATAACGATATGATTGATTTTATATTCTGCCATGTTTATTGCAGTGAGGAATAGGTGGAACTGGCTAGCCGTTATTCCAAGCATTTTCCACCACTCTTCTGGCTCTGGCCAGCCGGTAGTTAAAAACCTTCTGCTCCGGGGTGAGGGTCCTCATCGGGAAGGGCCACATCAGGTGTTCACCCAGACCAAATGCTTCATCAGCGACAAAGATGAACGGGAGTCCTTCCACGTTCTCTTCAGCAGGTGGCAATCCCAAGCCACCATTCTGGAGCCGTCTGTAAAATTTGGTCTGGGCGAAAACTCCACCATCCGACATCTGGCCATTCTTCCACACGCTCACATAAAGAATATCATATGTCGCCGACACCACCGGCAACAACACAATACTATTAAACCCCTTATAGTTATAATAGTATGACTCCGAGTTGGAGGGTGGGACCATGTAGACGTGCCTTCCATCCATTGCCCCTCCGCATTTGGGAAAGTCCCACCTGGGCAAACTGGGATGCCACAGTCTGCCATTCCTGTGGCATTAAAGGAAACTGTGGAGTCAAACAAGAAAAAAAAATAGTCATTTTGCACATAAGCATTGCAAGCAGATTAGACACAATCATTTTTGGCCAAAATCAGTATTAACATTTATTTGAAGGGGTATTTAAAGACAAAAAGAAGGTCCACTTATCAGATGCCTCACCCCCTCTGAAGGCCCATTGTAAAAATTTTAGGGGGGGGATGTTTTGGACAGGTAACCCTTGCCACTTCATTGAGAACTGAATGCATACTAAATGTGTGTTACTTTGGCCAGCCCCTCCTTACTTACACTATTGGCAGACCACTGGACAGGTAAGAAGTGTCATAATACAAAAATATGAATACACACTGTACAAAATTGAAGCACTTTGAAGCCCCCATCAAGATAATAGGAGAATAAAACTTTAAACAGTACAATTTGAAAGTATTCAGGCAGGCCCTTTCACTACATGCTTTGGTGAATTCATTCATAAATATGACCACAAAAGAGGTAGGTATAGTGTGTATGGGTTTGGCAAAGTCAGCAGATAGAGAATTGGTATCAGTTGACTTAGCGGTTGGGGGGAGGGAGGGTTCAAAATGATTTTGGGACCCCCAAAAAGGCCTCTGGCATGAATTTAAGGACACAAATAACATTTGTACACATTTTAGGGGGTGTTTAGGGTAAGCATTACTATGGAGCTGTCAAAATACATTGTTAAGTGACTAGACTAGGTGTGTGGGCCCAGGATAGCATGCTGGGGAGGTTAGTGAAGGCAAATATGCATAAAGGACAAAAAAGGAGCATTAAAAGCTTCCAGCATGCATGAGGACAAAGGGGACATTCACAGCATATTGCAATCATGGTAATTAGGGAATGATGAAAGAAATACAATACATTAGCAAACATTAAATACATATAATGTGATGTTATGTGAGAAATGTGAGAAATCTTACCTTAATATAGTCCTTCTGCAGGACCTGAATGATGGCAGAACAGGTCTCTGGAATAATGATCCCCAGAGCCTGGGGGGAGATGCCTGTCAAGAACTTGATGTCCTGCAGACTTCTCTCCGTCGCCAAGTACCACAACGTGGTGACTAGCCTCTGATCAGGAGTGATGGTTTGCCGCATGCAGGTGTCCTGCCTGCTAATATAAGGGGACAGCAAAGGCAACAAGCAGTGAAAAATGGGGTCCGTCATCCGGAGATAATTCCTGAAATCATCAGGATTATTCTCACAGATCTCCCGCAACAAAAGCAGGTGAGAGAATTGGTCACGCTGGAGCAACCGATTCTTCGTCCATGAACTTCTCCCCACCCTGTTCATGGACTGGTCTTGGGTCAAAGCAAGAACCCCATCACCAAGCCCCCACACAGCACGAACTCTACGACAAGTACGTAACTGCAATATGGCTTCAAAACGGTCGGCTGGTCAGAATGAACTAACAGAAAGCACTGAAAAACAGAAAGGCCTGAGAAGAGCGAGCTGAAAATCAGAAACGAGCGGACAAGAACGCACTGATAATCAAATACGTACTATAATAATAATAATAGTAATAATAATACGCACTGACAAACAAATGTGACAGGCTACACGCACTGAAGAACAGATACGAACCCACAAGCACAAACTGAAGAGCAGTAACGATCGGAAAAGCACGAAGCTGAAAAGCGCGGATCGTCTCTCACCAAACTTCTACTAACACAAGATTAGCAGAAGGAGCCCAAAGGGTGGCGCACTTGATTTGAAACTTCTCTTATATAGTGCCATTGTACGTGTTGTACGTCACCACGTTCTTGACGTTCACAATTTTCGACCAACTTTGTGTGACCATGTGTATGCAAGACAAGTTTGAGCCAACATCCGTCGAGAAAAAAACATGGATTTTGTTGTCGGAATGTGCGATCGTGTGTACGCGGATAAAAGTGTATATGCCAAGCATGAGCGTGCAAGGCACCTAAAGCCGGTGAGTGTGTTTCTTAAGGGGAGTGGGGGCACTTTCACATGCGTTGTGGTGGGAGATCTGGAATATTACAACTGCTATAGAAAGATATTTTTGAAGTCAATGAGTCAAAATTTCACTAATGTTCACAGTGACTTTCACTTGTCACAGGGTGTTATTTAATTTATGTTTGCTTATGTTACAGTATTAATTGTCATATTTCAATATCAGCACTACTATTTATTTTAACATTTTAGAGAGAGGTTAAAATACAGTCTTCATATAAATTGTGACTACCTGGGTTATGCAAAGCCTACAAGGTAATTGGACACTGGCAAAAAAAAAAAGACAGGACATCCTTCCCTATATAACCCTTCCCATACAGGAAGTATCTCAGTTTTGTAGCAAGCAATAAACCACTACACAGAGGAGGGTCCACCTGGTAAGACCTAGCAAAGTTGTGAACCAAAAAGGCCAAGTTGCAGCCATCAAAATAAGAAACGGCTGCAGCTCTCAAGTAAAGTTTATTGGAATATCAAGATATCCAAAATGACACCAGCAGTGGTCAAGGTACATGTTTCACACAACAGAAATGTGCTTAATCATTACCTAGTTGCAACCTTACAGACCTGAGCCCCTGAAGACTGATGATGGCTAGTTCAGGAGGCACAAACACTTCTAGTAGAATGTGCTGTCACTGGAAATGGTGCAGTCTTTCTTTTCAAACCACAGGCTTGAGAAATAAGCTGATGAAACAAACAGGAAATGGTTGACTTGGTAATCCCCTGACCCTTCCCTAGTCCTTAGGACGGACTGAAAATAAGAAAATCTGTCTACCTGACTACAGTGGACAAACTCAAATACATCTTGATAGCCCAAACCACCTCCAATGAGTGAAGGTCCTGGTCTCTTGGCAACTGAGGCCTGGGAAAAAAGGAGATAAAACAACGCCGTGGTTCAGATTAAAAGAAGAACCATTTTCAGAAAGACTGATGGCTATGGTCGAAAAACCACCTTGACCTGGTGGAGTACCAGAAAACAACTCATTCTTGCCAAAAGTAATACACATCAAATTGGGGTCCCTTGGATATAAGGTGCCCTGCCTGAAGGGACCATATGCATGATCCTGTGGAAAAAAGAACCCACAGGAATAAGAAGTGTTTGGCCTTACAAATAGGACTGCCAAGGCCAAACACTACCCCTTGATCATACTCAAGGACAGATCCGTATCCACCCCAATCGGAGAAAACCAAAAAACCTGACCCCCAACAAATTTGTGAAGATGAATTTTCTAGCCTCACACCATGCCACATAGCAATTCCTGGACCTCACCAGCTAGTATTCCTTAAGTAAGTCTAACATGCCACCACCTTGAGGTAGGAGGTTCTTGAGAAAGGGGGTTCTTACTTCCCTGAAACCTTGGTTTTTCCTCCTCCTCTCTCTTTTCACCAGGGCCGCTGACTCAGCTTTCCTTTTTATTACACTATCAAGGGTACTGAACTCCTATATGAATTTCTGAACATCAGCTCTTATACGTTTTAAGTGTAACTCATTGCACCCATTAGGGATGGGCCGAACCACCCCCTGTTCGGTTTCCACCAGAACTTTCGAACATTGGGGAAGTTTGGAACCAAATAATAAAACGCCATTGAAGTTTATGGGACCCACACGTGAAAAATCAAAAGTGCCCATTTTGAAGGCTAACGCCTAGTACACACTAGTTTGATTGCTGTACGACCAAGCGTCTGATTTTTGTCAAAAGAGCATGTGCAGGATTTTGTCTAGCATACTAACTATCCGCAAATTGTCGTTCGACAAACACGAACGTAGTGACGTACTATGAGAGTATAAAGAGGAAGTTCATTTCTCCTTGTCAAAAGAAGTTTATTGAGTATACAATGTTATAAAGATACATAAAGTAAGTTTACAAGGATCTATAAAGTAAGCTCATTGTTTTACAGTAGGGTTTATATAGGTAAATATCATGAAATTTCAAATATTAAACATTGGGTTCACATAAACCTAAATTAAAGATATATATCATTTCCTTAGTTACTTTTGTAGATATTTAAATGATTTATACCTACTATACATATTGTTTACAAGTAGAGTGTATATAGGTCAAATAAATTCTGATAATGAGCTTTAATCGTAAGGTGGAGAAAAGGAAAGAGAAAGAAGAAAAAGGGTTGAAAGGTAGAGGTATGGTCCACAAGGTTGTCCCGCTCGTCAGTTTATTATTCTTTTTAGTTCTCTTTGAAGCCTTAGAATGGGTGTCTCTGTAAGTCATTTAATCTGTTACCATGGCAACAGGACAGAGTCATTGAAGTTTGACAGGAACTGTTGTTTTATCCAAGGATGCCAAAGTTTTTCAAATTTTGGAATTTGATTTTGATCGATGGCTACCATCTTAGCATGGGACATTGTATTATTCATTCTGTGAATTGTTTCTGCTAGTACCAATGTAGGAGATTTCCATGCCTTGGCCACTGTTTGTTTTGCAGCCGTTATTAGTTGGATCATAAGTTTGAATTGAGAGAGTGTTAACCATTCCGGTTTTAGATTAAGTAAAGTTAAATATGGATCTGGTTGTATTATTTTTTTAAATATTTTAGATGCAATCACGAAGACTTCCTTCCAGAAGGTTTGGATTACTGGGCACGTCCACCATATGTGTAAATATGTGCCTATTTCTGGGCATCCTCGAAAACAAAGAGCTGAGGTATTAGGTGAATATTTTGCCACTCTAGCGGGTACAAGGTACCAGCGAGTTAGGACTTTATAATTTGTCTCCAGTGCTAAGATGTTGGGTGAAGATGACTTAGATGTGAGCCATATGTTAGACCAGTCTGTGTCTTCTAAAGTTCGTCCCAGGTCCTCCTCCCACCTCTGAACGTAAGAGGGTCTATTAAGATTTGCTACTCCATATAATTGATTATAAAGTGATGAAATTGTACCTTTAGCAAATGGATCTTTTGTACAGATTGATTCAAAAATGGATAATTGGGATAATGGTGTATCCCCCTTTAGGAATGGTGTATAGAAATTTTTGATTTGGAGATATCTGAATATCTCAGAGTTTGGTAGATCATATTTTTCTCTAAGCGATGGGAATGAAAGGAATGATTTAGATGCTATGAAGTCATTTAGTGTCTGAATGCCTGATGTTGTCCAAGCTTTAAAAGAATTTGGGTAGATCCATGCCGGATAAAAGGCCGGATTTCTGATAAAAGAAAGGAGAGGATTGTGTGGAGATTGTAACTGATATTTGGTTTTTAGTTTATCCCAGAGAGATAAGAAGTGTTTAGTTATGGGATTATGAATTTTAAAGCGGTCTTTAGGATCAAGCCATAATAAATTTGATATTAATAGAGGGTCATTTTCTGAAGCCTCTATAAATACCCATAATGGGATTTCCTGTTTTGCATGGTATTTGGACAGACTGGCCAAATGTGCTGCTCTGTAGTAGTTAGTAAAATTAGGGTATCCCAGGCCTCCTTTATTTTTGGGAAGATGTAGTGTGTGTATAGGTATACGTGGTTTAGAAGAGCCCCATATAAACAAAGTTGCTCTTTTTTGTACTATTCTCAAAAAATAGGAAGGAATTGGAATAGGGAGGACTCTGAATAGATAAAGCAATTTGGGTAGAATAGTTATTTTGATTGCATTAATCTTCCCTATCCAGGATAAAGGAAGTTGCGACCATTGTTTTATTAGATTTGTGATCTGTCTTAATACAGGAGGATAATTGGTTGAGAATAAGTCAGAATGAGATGCTGTTAAATGAATTCCAAGATATGGGATTGATTTTTCTGCCCATGTGAATGGGAGTGCAGCCCTAGCCGGGATCAATTCCATGTTTGTGAGTGAAATATTAAGCACTAGGCATTTCTTAGGATTAATCATAAGGCCGGATAGGGCTGCAAATCCATCAAGAGCTGGTATTAAGTTAGGACCAGAGACCTGTGGTGATGATAGAAAAAGTAATATATCGTCTGCAAATATACATAATTTGTGTGTAATACCTCCTACTTCAATGCCAGTTATAGTTTGGTTTGTTCTGATGTATTGGGCCATGGGTTCGAGTATAAGGGCAAATAATAAGGGAGATAATGGGCAACCCTGTCGGGTACCTCTTTCGATATTAAAGGCTTCAGATTTGTATCCAGCATATTTTATATAGGCTTTGGGTTTATTATATAATGCTTTGAGCCATGTTAAAAAGTGGGGTCCAAAACCCCATTTTTGTAATGAATATTGCATATATTGCCAGGATACTGTGTCAAATGCCCTCTTAATATCGAGAGATAGAAAACATAAAGGGATTTTCCGTTTTTTAGCAATATGTGCCAATAACACTGCCCTGCGTATATTATCGCCTGCCTGTCTATTTGGCATGAAGCCTACTTGATCTCTATGTATTAATTTTCCTATAATGCTATTGAGGCGTTTTGCTATTATTTTTGCTAATAATTTAATATCGAGGTTTAACAGAGAGATAGGCCGATAATTCACACAGGAAGTATCATCAGAAAGGGGTTTTGGGATCAAACAATTGCCATTAGTGTTTCTTGCCGAAAAGAATGTCCATCTAGAAGTTTGTTAAAAGTTTCAGTGAGAATGGGAGAGAGTATTTCTGAGAATGTTTTATAGTATAAAGCCGAGTAGCCGTCTGGGCCTGGTCTTTTATTAAGTTTTAGGTCTTTTATGGCGTTAGCAACTTCATCTATAGTTATAGGCTCATCCAAACTGCTTTTTTGATTCTGAGATAACTCAGGTAAGGTTATTTTTGAGAAGAAGGATTCAGCCTCTGTAGGATTAAATTCATTGTTTGTCTTGTATAAAGTTGCGAGATGTGAGTGAAATTTATGGACTATTTTAACTGGATTACAACTGTAAACATTTTTTGATAATTTCAAACGTATTGGTTTGAAAGATTTGTTAGTTGAATTTAATGCCTGAGCCAAATATGTACCTGGTTTGTTTGTAGTCATGTAGAAATTGTGTTTGGAGCGTTTGAGGGATTTATCAACTGATTCAGTGAGAAATAGATCGTATTCCAATCTAGATTTTTCCAGATGAGATTTTGTACTCTGAGATGGATTATCTTGAAATGATATGTAGGCTGCATTAAAATTGAGTTCTAGTTTTTTTGCTAGATTTTTGCGTTCCCGTTTAAATAGTGCCATTTGTCTTTGTATTGTACCACGCAAGACAGGCTTATGAGCTTCCCACAGTGTTATTGGGGAGATGTCTGTTGTATTATTAATTGATATGTATTCCTTTAAAGCTTGTTCAATGGCCATCTGATGTAGTGGGTGTTTGAGCATTATGTCCGGTAAGTACCACGTTGGGTCATGCGCTTTTGGTATGGCTGAGGCTATAGTAGTGTATACAGCATTATGGTCAGACCACGGAATCGGAATTATATCTGATGCAATAATTTCTGGTATCATTCCTATTGTTAGAAAAATATGATCTATTCTGGTGAAGGTTTGATGAGGGTGCGAGAAATAAGTGAATTTCTTTTTCATTGGGTTACTTTCTCTCCATGAATCTACCAGATTGTATTTGGAAAGAAGTTGAGAAAAAGGTAATCTAGAGGTTATTTTGGATGGTGTAAAAGGTGATTTATCTAGAAATGGGAGGAGGACCTGGTTCGAATCCCCACACATTATCACTGTTCCTATTTTGTGTGTATTAATCACTTGTAATATATGTGAGAGGAATGGTGTAGGTTGTTTGTTAGGAGCGTAGTAGGAAATCACCGTGATTGCTGTATCCATTATATAACCCATGAGTATCAGGTATCTACCTTCTGGGTCTTTAATTTCTGATGATAAGGTGAATGGTGTGGATCGGTGAAATGCAAAATGAGTTCCCCTTTGCTTGGTACAGGCAGAAGCCGTGTAAATTTGTTGATAAAAAGGAGAAATATATTTTGGAGTAGAATCTTTGGTGAAGTGTGTTTCTTGGAGGCATACTATGTGAGCCTTCTTGTTATGGAAAGTACGGAAGGCTTTGGTCCTTTTTTGAGGGACATTTATTCCCTGAACATTCAGGGAAAGTATATTCAGTGGTGCCATGGCAATAGATCAAATAGTTTTGACTTACTTTTTGTTATGCAGAGCTGACTGCGCAGATCAACCTGTGTGGACTGAAGAGATGAATAGATAGAAAAGAAACCAGTGAATTCTGGAGTAAAGAGTAAACAAAAAACATATGAGATTAGATGATACATTGTATAAATTATTTTTTGCAAGTAATCACAATTTACCCGTGAAAGAGAATAAATATCTCTCTCAGGAGAATGAGTGCCTTCGTCACACTCCCACATAATATGGTTGGGAGAATGAGGAGGGCTAATGGGGGTACACGGATCTTCCGCTTACAGGAGAGAAGTGCTATGTCAAAAGACATCAAAATGATGTTTCATTAATTGGAGTGCAGAATATAGTTTTTGTTTAAATTATTTATTCCAGGATGGATGTATATGGTAAGTCTTGCCCTAGGCTAAATAATTCAGTTAGAAAGGTACTGTTAATAACTTTGGTATTGATGAAGATAGTTTGAATTATTTTGGGATTTTAACCCTTTTAGAGTAAACAATTACATATTTTATTCATATGTAACTGTTTAGATATGTTAACTCATAAAATAGAGGTTGTATTGCTTCAGATTAGAATAAACAAAAACATAATTCTAGGAACTAGTTAGGTAATAATATATTTGTTTTAAGAAAAGAAAGAAAAAGCTTCCATTACTTCTGGATTATTGAATATATTTGTCCTAAAAAGTAATAAATCTATTGTTATTACCTGATAATATATAACTGAACAAGAATTTCCTTATTTCACTTATATATTCTAAGGCTATATGTATCAGAAGTAATAAGAAATATAACTGGAATGTAACATGATACCACACAGTCTGTGACGATCAGAATGCAGTTACATTCAGTTATAAATATAGGTTTTTTATAGAGAACCATCTCTTAGTATAATAAATGAAGAGATATCAGGAATTAGGATGTCAGTCCATTGAATCTTCTTGGTCCATGGATGATGTGGCATAACGGCCTCTTTTGTGAGAATGATGATTCCCATTTTGTTCTGAAATTTTCTGGGTGCTGCCTGAATTTGAAGATGATGCCATTCTTCTGCGTGTGGGGGTGTTGCTGCTTGTGGGTTCTGTCAGATTTAATTTTAAAAGGGTTTGTTGTAGTTCATCTGCTGATCTGCTTCTGTAAATTGTACCTTGGTAGTTAAATCTGACTGAAAAGGGGAAGCCCCATTGATACATAATGTTGTGGCGTTGCAGTTCCATTAGTTGGGGTTTCATGGATCGTCTTTTAGTAATAGTAAGTTGGGATAGGTCAGCAAAAATGTGATAATTGTGTCCTTGAAAATTAAGTTCCTTTTTTTCTCTTGCAGCAATTAGTATTTGTTCTTTCGTTCTGTAATAATGAAATTTTGTGATTATATCATGTGGGGGTCCATCTTTCTTTTTGGCTGTGAGGGCTCTGTGTACTCTGTCCAGTTCTAAACGTTCAATAGGGATATCTGGCTTTAGTTCTTGTAATAGAGCAGTAATAGTAAATTGCAGGTCTGTCACAGTTTCAGGTATTCCCCTTATGCGCAAGTTTGAACTTCTGGCTCTATTTTCGTAATCTTCGAGCTTAGTTTGAAGTATTAAATTCTCTTTTTTTAATTGTTCCAATTCTGTTATATTTTCTTGGGTTGTAATTTCAATTTCATCCATTTTTATTTCTAAGGCTGCGGTGCGGTTTCCCAGCTCTCTTATTTCTTTGGTTAGGCTTTTTGTTATTTGGTCTGAGGTTTGTTTTAAAGCCTTATGAAGCATCTTTTCAAATTGTAATAATATTACTGGGGATACTGAGGAGGCTTGTGGAGAAGTTTGTGAGAGGATTTGTTCTGTATCTGACTCAAATGGAGAGTCTTGCTGTGACATTTTCTGTCCGTGAGAGCGCCCTGATGCTGTATCTTGTGAGGTGACTGGAGCTGCTTCAGCTGCAGTGAGTGCCTGTGAGCTCTTTGTGAGGTGATTTTTATTTCTGCCACGGTTTCCTCCCAGTACCATATTTCCTGCCCAAACTTTCACAGTTTGTTCCCTGGGGCAAAAAGGTTCAAATGGATATCTTTTGAGCCTGCAGGCTCCGCTTTGTCCTTCTCTTCTCTCCTCAGCGGTGTGGAGCTCTAACAATGCATGTCTGCTCTGCTAGGCTCCGCCTCCTGCCCCCCGGAAGTTCATTTCTCAAGCACCACCCTTTGGGCCCCTTCTGCTAATTTCGTGTTAGTAGAAGTTTGGTGAGCATTGATTCGCACTTTTTTGTTAAGTTATTTTTATTTGGATGGCAGATAGCATTTTTTATTTAATTTGTTGTTTGTTGTTTTTTTTCTGCACAATAAAAAAAATTGTGTAGAATAATACTTGGCTATGTGTTTTTCTTCAAATCACAGTTTGGGAGTAGGCAGTTACACTAAAAACAACACAATGGAAAATTAACAAGGGACACCAACATAGTTGTATCTTTGATCTCAAGGATAAAGGTGTTTTGGTAACTTCCCCAAAAAATCTAACAATAACCATAATATTAATATTATTTATATTACAACAAAACAAATGCCTTTTAAAATATGTTTGGCATAACTACATCAGTATCAAAGCAGCTTCATTATTATCCCATTAAAGGTACTATATAGAGTCTCGCAATGACCTGAATGTCAACAATCCACTTCCAGCATGATCCTATGCTGAGAGACCTGAATATCTCCAAGGGGAGAGCCCACACCTTTGGCACCAATTGTTGATGAGGAAAATCCTCTGCCAATTAGTAGAGACATGGCATATTGCCCAAGTGAACTGCGGACTATACAAGATGAGGGCCAACCTAGGCCTGCCTGGCTATTGGTACCCTGAAGATAAAAGACTATAACAGCCATGGCTTTGTCCAACTGACCCCCTACCAGAGGGCCCTTCAACTGGCCCATGCTAGGTGAGTTGCTCGCAACTAAAGCATATTGATAGGCATGGAAAAGACCATGTTCCTTCGAAATTGAAAACAGATATTATACTAAATATTAGTGACATAATACACAGAGTGAATACTCATTACCTTTATGAAAAAATTTTTGCATACTCAGCCAATTCTATGGCAAAATTCCAGGCTGACTGGGCTTCATGGTACGCAAGATTTCCAGGGACTTCTCATTGATAATCTGGTATAGTCATATTTTTTGTACTATCATTTGGTGGTAAATTGTTGTAGTCTTATGTTTGGTTTCTTATCTCTGTATTCTATACTTTCTTTTTTTGTCTTTTTGTTTTTTGTTTGTTTGTTAAGTGTAAGCTTAAATACTTACCCGTATCCTTTATTACCCTGATCTTCATCATCCTTGGTAACCCTAAGTTGAAACATACCCACATACACTTATACTACAGTCAATCTGGATTAAAATGGGAATGCCAAGAGGCAATTGTTCTGTTGACCTAGCTATACAGATGAAGAGGGGGGGGGCCACCTCCCTGGACACAGTTTGCTCCCAAGTGGGGCGTCTGGGGGGGGGAATCCCAGTACCCACCCTAAGTTCGATACTCTAAGAAAATAGTTGGAAATAATCAGTTCATTTAAATGTAACTATAGAATGTACACCGTGACATGTAGCATTGCTTGTTGGATGCCTTTAAAGAATAATTTAAGGACTAATAACTGTATTTGTATACGGATGTACTGAATCGTTGTCTATGTGAAAATCTTAATAAAAAACAATGAAACGGAAAAGACCATGTTCCTTACGCTGAAAGGTGATCCAGAACTACCCCCCAACCTTCTAAGCTCGCATCCATAGGCAGCACCTTCCAAGAAAAGAGAAAATATCTTCCGGTCTCCAACCTTGGGGGAGACATCCACCAGTCTAGACCGTAAGCACTAGAATGTAGGGACACTGGAGCGTCCTCCTGCCCATACCAACCGAACATTCAGTTGTAAAGTTCTAAAATGGAACAGAGCAAAACACACCATCGCAAACAAAGCAGTCATCTTCCCCAATCTTTCCATGCCAAGATGAATTAAGGGACACATTAACATTCTGAAAAAAAACGGACACCTGATTCCTCCAAACCAGGTATCTTCCTGGAGGTCCTGTTGACCTCTAGAGAGTAAGAACCAGCCAAACTCTCCAGAGAGTACATTATCAGAGATGCATTGTGCTCCAGATGCTGAACAGACTTCTCCCTCAGTAGCAGCTCAACCGGGTACCTCTAAATAGGCACCCACTGGTCCTAAAAAGGCCCAAAAAGTTGAGCCCAAGATCTGTGTGAACAATTGTGGAGTTGTGGATAGACTGTCGGGGAAAGGGGCATCCCCATGTCTTGGTGGCCTGGGACACAGGAGGGGGCACACGTGCATTCCAAGAGGCTTGGGGCACAAACCAAGCTGGGGAAATCCTCGGGCAGGTGGGCCAGGGCCAAGCCCACAAACCACAAATGCCCATCCTTCACTTCAACTGAAAGAACCTCTGGTGAGGAGAAAAAAAGATCCTTAGTATCCTTATGTCCCCTGATGCCAGAAAAAAAAAAAAACACTTCTGGCTGGAGAAGTGCTGCTACTGCATATACTTACTCCATTCAGCATTCTCGCATGTTGAGAAAACCATTGGAACGCTTGAGAGCCAGTATCAGACAAACCCCAGCATTCATTGTTTGGAACCAGAACAAGGTTTGAGCAGAACCTCAAAACCCTATATCTGCTAGAACTGGCATGATTACTTCCTCAAAAACCCAAGGTGTTTGAGAGTCTGTAACAGCAACAATATTTTTTGCAGATCTATAAAACACTTAAAAGCATGAAAATGAGGAGGGAAATACCTGGAAATCCAACCTGCAACCGAGAGCAATCATAATAAAGACCCATATGTCGGGTAATAGCCATTATTTATTTATTATTTATTTCAGGTACTTATACAGCACTGTCAATTTACACAGCACTTTACATATACATTGTACATTCACATCTGCCTCTACCCTCAAGGAGCTTACAACCTAGCCATTGCCATGCTTCCTCAAATGCTTGCAAACATTCCCCCACCCGCATGAGTGGGGGGACCCCTTAATAGCGAGGAAGACTTCACGAACAGCATTTCAGTGAAAATCATACGCTTGTGGATGGGCACAGTACTAGGCGCAAAATTTGCTAAATGGGGAGCTCAAGGGGGTGTGGCGACCGTGCTTGTAGATGGCCACTTTTTGCTAAAGCTCCGCCAGGCCATCGGGACAGCCATTGCCATCCATCGACATCTGAGCCTCCACAACCCACAGAAACAGCTTGCCAGCTACATCGGACAGCAGGGAAGCTGCAAGATGACGCGCCGCCGAAGGGAGCCGCCGATGCGACATAAGCTGGCTGGGTTCTTCCAGCCACTAGGCTGCAGTCCATGACAAAATGGCGGCGGACAAGGGCCACGATCACAGCATGTAGTGGTGTCTGGCGCCACACAGGGGCCAGACAGGGAGCCTCAACACTTCCAGGAAGGTTCCCCAGGCAGTGACATCTCCTCAGGTGGCTCCTCACCCACCACCCGCAGCCCTGTTAAGTCCAAGGCCTGCAGGGAGTCACCCCACCTTCCCAACTCAAGGCCAACCTGTCTCTGACACTACCCTGAAGGAAATGCTCTTGTCCCTGTGCACATCTTTACAATCTGGTCTATTGTCCTGTGTCCACCAGTTTAAAGCAAAACTACATGACCTGGGTGACAGGGTGGACCGAGTAGAGATTTCCCTGGGAGAATATACCTCTTCCTTTAATACCATGGTCAATGCACATGCTGCCCACTCTGATGACATCGCATGGCTGAAAGATAAAGTGGTGGACTTGGAGGACAGGTCCAGGGGAAATAACATTAAAATCAGAGGTGTCCCTGAGTCAGTATTTTCAAATCAGCTACAACAATACACTCAGGACCTTTTCTCCACCCTGGTGCCGTTCCTGTCTGGGCCAGACCTAGCCATTGACAGGATTCACAGACTGCCAAAACCATCCTTCCTTCCAGCTGAGGTACCTAGGGATGTCCTGCTGAGGGTACATTTCTACCAAGCAAAGTAAAAAATCATGTCTGCCTTCTGCCAGACAGACTGCCTTCCAGATGGGTATTCCACAATATACCTGCTCCAGTACCTCTTCCGCCACACTCTTTAGCGCCGCCAAAACCTGGCAACAGTCACAAAGGTGTTGCACGACCACAAAATTCCACACAAGTGGAAGTATCCAGCCACCCTGTCTTTACCTATAATGGGGTGACAGTTGCTGTCAGCACACTAGATAAGGGTCTACAATACCTACGGCAGTGGGGGATACTTCCCGATTCTCCACCAACAGGCTCCCGCTATGTACAACCTGAACCTTTCAATGCAGATTGGCAAGTGGTCTCTCGCAAGCGTACGGAACCTAACCTGTTCAACTCCCAACCTAAGTCCTAGGCCAAAGGGAGACTTCTCCATCTACAAAGTCCTAACCATGGTCCCCTTTTTTAAGTTTGAACTTTTGTTTTGTGTATTCAACAGTTCCGTCTCTGTTTCCCTTGTTTGGTTCCTCAGTACATATGCAATCTTCCTGAGTATCAAACCAGATTGAACACCATCCCAGTTTTGCCTACACATAGAGACTCCTCATTCACCTCCCAGCGAATCAGGCCTGTGGGTCTTCCCTCCAATGAAGAGGGCAATATCAGCTGTACACATCTCATCGACCTCCAAAGTTGCATACTTCCTCCATGCCATTGAAGTGTATCTCCCTTGACGCTAGGGGCTTAAACCACCCCGTTGAAAGATTTTCCCTATGGAGAGAAGCATCCAAAACCAAGGCTGATATTGTTTGTATCCAATAGACCCCTAAGTGCACACATAAGGACTATCCCCACATCTTTCTGGCGAGTGCCACGGAGAAAAAAAGGGTGGTCCTTATAGCCATCAAAAAGTCGTTCTCCTTCAAACTTAAATCTTCTCACATGGATCCCGATGGATGTTTTATTATTCTTGAAGGTGATATAAATTCCAAACCTTATACTCTGGTGACTGTTTACGCACCTAACACCCACCAACTGACATTTCTAAGGAAGGTCTTTAAGACTATATCCTCACTTAAATATGGACAATTGTTAATGTGTGGCAATTTCAATCTGACTGTTGACCCATGCATTGACTCCAGCTCTCGTACAAAGGGCCAATCTCCTTCCTTAAGAGACCTGCTGCATACTGAGGGTGTCTATAATGTCTGGAAGTGTCAGCACGCCAGCAAGAGAGATTACACATTCTTCTCCTCCAGGCATCATACTTACTCTTGCATAGACCTATTTATGTCAGACAAGTGGCTGCTTCAGAACATTTCCTCTTCTATCCAGGACATTACGTGGACAGACCACACTGCAATCTCTGACAATAGAGGAGCAGGAAAGTCGCACTAGGTCCTCTTTATGGCGGTGTCATAATGTCAAATTGTTACAGGAAGAGGTCACATCCAGGGCCATTTCTCAACATCTCCGGGAATATTTCTCCTTGAATGAATACTCAGTTGCAGATCCATTTGTCCTATGGAATGCCCATAAGGCATTTATCCGGGGTATATGCATTCACTTAGGTGCTAGGGGAAAGAAGCAATATAATGCAAAATTACCTGTCAGAGATCCATAACTTAGAAACAATTAACAAAACCAACCCTTCCTATTCTACATCCAGTTCCCTCGCTAAACTCAGAGGGGAGCTAAGATCTCTTCTCATTGAACAATATGACAAACATATCAGATGCCTTAAGCTTAATTTCTATTCAAGTGCCAATAAGGCTGGGAAATATCTGGCAAACAGAATAATAACTACTTATGCAAAATCCAGAATTTCCCATCTCATCCACCCCACCCTTAAACATAAAATTATGAATCCACAAAAAATAGTGGACGAGTTTGCCAATTATTACGGAGTGTTATATAACCTCCATGAGGACCCTGACACTCCTCAACCTTCCTCTTCTGACATACTCTTCTGAGGCCCTCTCTTTTCTGGAGGAAGAACTCAACTATCTGAATGCCCCAATCACAGACACAGAAATTGCTAAAACTCTTGGTTCCTTGCCACTTGGGAAAGCCCCAGGACCTGATGGCCTTCCCAATCACTATTACAAAATTTTTAGTGACATTCTTACCCCTCGTCTAACTACAGCTTTTACTGCAGCATCCCAACAATCATCTTTCCCCCCAGAGATTCTAAGAGCCCAAGTAGTCACTTTGCCTAAACCTGGCAAGGAACCTAACACCCCAGCCAATTTCACTACTCAATACGATGTCAAGATCTATGCAAAATTGTTGGCTAAGCATCTGATGCATGTCCTTCCCTCCTTGATTAATAGGGACCAAATGGGTTTCATATCTAAAAGGCAGGCATCAGATGCGACCAGGAACATGCTTGTCACGGAACGTCCCACACTCCACTTGAGTGCTTCCGTCATATACCACTTCCTCCCAGTCTGTATACAGATATCAGATATTCCAACCTCTCTGAGCACAAAACAAGGCGACACTTGCTTGTTGCTAACATGAACTCACTTTATTTAGAATCAAAATTACAAGACTTTATATGCCGTTGGAACCTCCTCTAACAATACAACTGTAACCTAATTAACATGAGCTAATTAACTAACCCTTTATACAGCCTAGGTGACTGAGACATGACCTTTTGCCCAGACTGAGTTAATTATCACAGGACATTTTCTCACAATAGCAGCAGCTCCAATAGGAGTCGTCCCGTCTCCTACATTGTATAGAGGACAATGTGATCAGCTCATTCAATTAACATAAACACAGGTAGTTGAAGTTGATGACACCAGCATCTCCTCACAGAATGTGTCCCAACAGTATGAATCAGTCTTATCAGCAGGGGGCTGCTGGAGGAATCCCCCCTCCCTCTTCAGGGACACAAATCCCAAATGACCACAGCAAGGAGTCCCCAACAGAATCAAACAACATACAATATATACATATATACACGACTGAGTCCGATTAGTACAGTTCAGACTGGATTTCTAATTCACCTCACAAAGAGTATTGTTCCATTGAAAATCCAGGGCCCATAATCAAAAGGCAAGAGGCTTGCATTTAGTCCTCTCCAACAGCCTCTGTTCTGGCTAGGTCTGTCACAATGCTTATCATTCACTATGCGGAAAAAACACAAACGCCCTCTCTGCTATTGTCGATCGATGCAGAGAAGGTGTTCGACAGAGTTAATTGGCTCTATTTCTTTATGCTTTTACAGAAATTTGGGTTTCAAGGTACCATTTTGTCTGCCATTCTTGCCCTGTACTCTACCCCTTCAGTACAGGTTAATGCTTCTGGTCTATTATCCAAATCATTTGGAATTTCCAACGGCACTCGACAGGGATGCCGGCTGTCACCTACATGGGCGGCCCGTCCATTAAGGGCGCACGAGCACCGTCTCCCCTTTCCATCATTGCTGCCACCCCATATTCATGTGTCTGGCCCCTTTCAGGATGCAGGGCGCATGAATTAAAGCGGTGGAGGTTCTTTTTGAAGCACCCGATTATAGCCAAAGGCTCTAATAGAATTCAAAATAGGGTGTGCTAGAATAGTGAATGAATGTTACCTATTCTAACACTGAATCGCCTCTCTGCCAATCAGGAAGTGCGGGGGTGAGACACGTTTCCCGACTGGCCGAAAGTAGAAGCGTTCTGATTGGCCACCGAGAAGGGAGGAGACAGAGCCCGCCGAGCAGGGGAAGGAGATGCCCACTCGTGAAGCCCGTGGAGGAGAGCCGGGGAAGCCATCCATGGTTGAGTTAAGTGTATCGACTGACCGACCTGACATACGGGGGGGTGTATGGCAAGTGCACTGTTTGCCACCGCCCTACAAAAAAATTACCACCAGCCGCCACTGGCCACCTACGATTTTTTATGTAATGATCGAGTGCAGACAAAATCTGTTCCCGCTCACCCATATCAGGATTTACGTTCTGAGACTCCAATCATAAAATCAATCTATTCGCAGATATTATCCTTTTCCTAACCAATCCAGAATCCTCTCAACCATTGGCCTTCCAAATTTTGACCCAATTTAGCCACATCTCTTACTATAAAGTTAATGCATCCAAATCCTTAATCCTAGATTTAGGAGTAAGAAGCGTTACCAAAATTAACCTCCAAAAACTCATTCCAGTCATATGGAGCACCGAGGGAATCAAATATCTAGGTATCACCCTTACGACTGCAACCCAAAACCTTGCCCCTGGCAATTTTAAACCTCTAAAGCCGTGTACACACGAGCCGAATGTCCGACAGAAAAAGTCCGACAGAAGCTTTGTACGTCACCGCGTTCTTGATGCTTGGACTTTGGGTTGACCGTGTGTAGGCAAGACCGCTTGAATGAAATTCCATCGGAGTTCCGTCGGAGAATCCTTCTGAGTTTATTCCGACGGCAAAACCGGTTGTGTGTACGTGGCATAATATCCAAAATTAGAGAAGAACTCAAAAGGATGATGCGTTTTGAACTGTCATGGGAAGGCAGACTGGCGGCCATAAAGATGTCTATTCTACCTCAAATTCTCTACATGCTCAGATCCTTACCAATCCCGATTGCAAAACATTATGTCTGCTCCCTGTTGAGTAGCCTTAAAGCATTCCTATGGCAGGGCAAAAGGGCTAGGTGTCCTCACTCATGCTTGATTAAACATAGATCTATATGGGGAGCAGGGAGAGCTGATTTACAAGATTTCTACTGGGCGGTACACCTTGATCAACTTAAACACTGGTTCTCGTCGGAGGAGGTTCCACAGTGGGTTGAGATAGAAGCAGCTCTTTCCCCTAATGGTGATCTCCAATCACTTTTACTAAGAGACATGTGGAAAAAACAAGACATTAGACATATACCTTTAACTATGACAGCATCGCTACTGGCCTGGAGACACACAGTTACACAGTTACTAAGGTTGAATAAAGACACCAGTCCATCCAGTTCAACCTGAGTGAGCACCCACAATTGTCCCCATCCCCGCACATTGCGTCCCATCAAGATGCCCATCCACTATATTATTATTTTTTATATATTTAAGGTACCCATGTAGTGCCATCAATCTAAGCAGAGCTCCACACACACCCACACCGGTCCCCACCCCCAAGGGGTCTGCGATCCAAGGTCCCCAACTCATACCCATAAACCAGGGCCAATTTTTGGACAGAAGCCAATAAACCTACCAGCATGTCTTTGGAGTGTGGGAGGAAACCCACGCAGGCACAGGGAGAACATGCAAACTCCAGGCAGGTAGTGTCGTGGTTGGGATTTGAACCACCGACCCCATTGCTGCGAGGCGAGAGTGCTAACCACTACACCACTGTGCTGCCCATGTTTGGGAGGTGACACCTCACCTCCCAAACACCATCCTGATGTACCCCCCACCCAACTTCACAAAATCTGCAGATCCTTAAGGCTATGATCCTGTTACTTTCCACCAGATTACTACCGCTTTATTGAATCTTCCATGTAGTAGATCTATTCAATGTATATGTCCCCTACACATTTGCGGAACTAGTCCAGAAATACCAACCACCCATTCAATTGCAATTCACCTGTAGGAGATTGCTACACTTTCTCACTAAGAATCCTATCCCTAAATTCCCATTACACCCAAAAGCATTGGAATTCTACCTCACATCTGAACGTAGGGACAAAGGAATTTCCCTCTTCTAGAATTGGATGCGGGTTCCCTGCATCCAATTCGCAATAGTGGGAGATTTTGACCGGCTCTCTATGGAGCCGGTTCACATATCTCCTCTGCGAATTTGGTCCATTTCGGGCCTGAATTCAGCCAAAAATTCAGGCTAAAATCAGACCTGAAATGGTGGACGGTGATGCACCGGACCCCTGCTGTGAGCCGCATGCGAAGATAGTGTGAACCCAGCCTAAAGTGCAATAGCCACAGGAACATATCCAGATAATACCAAATTCTTAAACCCAATTTTGAATCATCTGAGCACATGGTAGTGTTTGATGCACATCAGCGACCATCACCTTCTGACATTGAAGTAGTTCCTGTGTGGGAGAGGTTATATAAGAAAGGACTTCCTCTCTTGTTTTTGCCAGTGTTCAATCACCTGTAGGTGGTTCATAACTCATGTAGTCATGATTTATAGCTGGCTCTGTGTCCTGTGATGTATGATAAAGAAAGACGGTTTATCAGATTAGGAAAGTTAGTTTAATCCCCATGCCAGAATAAAACAACATTTTTACCACCCTTACCGCTGCCCATTCTGGTGTGTGGGGCCAATAATTTAGAGCTGTGATGGTGCCCTGAGACAAATGGTCCCCTACTGTCCCCTTGTAATTATATCAATCTCCTTCTCAGAACACAAGAAAGGAAGACTCAGGCCAACGGGACACGTGACTGTGGATTACGTTAAGCAAAAGGGGACATTTGCATGCCAGTACCATGGCTTTTCTGCAAGTGTTTTTTTTTTTCTTGTATCAGATGCCACTGGTATATTTTTCGTATAACATATAGAACCCTATCATGAGTTTACCTATGCTCTTTTGGACTGACAAAAAAGGGATCTTTTCCATGCTTATCTTGCTCAGGGTGTGCTAATAGGATTAAGGGTGGCATCCCTAAATCCAAAAGTATGAAGAACTATGTTAATAAACATCATCTTATATGTGAAAGTACATACATGGATTACCTACTGAAGTGTCCTTGTAACCTATTGTTTAAGACTACAAAAAAAAACAGAGACAAGGGGTTGATATAGTAAATGAAAATAGTCTGTTCACTTTGCAAGGGAATTTTCATTTTGCAACGGAAATTTCCCTTAGCTTGGTGAAGGATGTGAAACGCTGCTCACTTTCATCATTCTTGCACTGGATTTGGTATTTGCAAATTAATTTTCACCACATTCACTAAGCCAAGAGAACAGTCCCTTGCAAAGTAAACAGCCTATTTGCCTTTAGTAGATCAACCCCCAGGTGTTACAACATGGATAGTCTATCAGAGCAAAACAAACTATGCTTTTGAAAGCTGAGCATAATAGGGCAGGGCAGCACAGTGGCTAAGTAGTTATCACTTTCACCTAGCAGCACTAGGGGGGTCAGTTAGAATCCCAACCATGGCACTATCTTCCTGGAGTTTGCATGTTCTACCTGTGCTTACGTGGGTTACCTCTGGGTTCACCGGTTTCCTCCCACACTCCAAAGACATGCTGGTTGGTTAATTGGCTCCTGTCTAAATTGGCCCTAGTATGTATGAATGTGAGTTAGGGACCTTAGATTGCAAGCTCCACGAGGGCAGGGACTGATGTGAACGTACAGTACATATGTAAGGTGCTGCGTAAATTGACAGCGCTATATAAGTACCTGTAATAATAAATAAATAATAGGGACACTGATCGCAGATTTTTTTTAACAGATCAAGTCCTGAAGTTAAAGAGGCGCTTCAGTCAGTTCTGTTAAAATTATAAGTCAGCAGACACAAAAACTGTAGCTTCTGACTTTTATTTTCAATATGTTTATTGAGTTTTAACAGGAATAGAAATATAAACGATAGCATTTTTATCGTCGGCCCTCAAGACCCATAAACAAAGATACGATACCAAAACAAAAACATAGGGAGCAAAAGAGATACTTGTCTTAAACTGTATAATATCTAACACTAGTCGTCTGTTTTAGGCTAGCATTCAACGTAGGACTGTGATATCAGTACCTTTGGATCTGTAAGGAAAAAGTCCCTCATTTTAGGGAGGTCATCCTATGGTTTCTTATTGCAAGATATCGATGCCCCAAGCTGAGGTATTACCTTGGGGTCACAAGGGGTCACAAGAGGGGGTCAGCCACCCAACCCAGCACCCCACACCTTTGGGAACTCACTGTGGTAGTGCCTGATCCCCCCCAGGCACCATTCCCTCCCACCCCCCCATACCCAGCACTGCGGCAGGCTGACTGTGTTACAAGGCCGGCCCGCCGCAGTGTCATGTTTTTTTGAAGGGGTACGAACCAAGAAGATGGTTTGGAAACACTGTTGCTGGTATAATCTTAGCCAACTAGCCTGCTTAGAACCTATTCCGCTTTACCAATTAGGGGTGTAGTTTCCCCTGCTCATACAAAGAGGAGAGTGGGAACAGGGTGCCCTGACAGTAAGAGTAAAGAAAGGGAGAAGAAAAAGAAGGGGTAGAATTCCAGGAGAGTCCAGGTTTCAGGTCGGTATACCCGGGCAGAGAGAAATATTGTAATAAGAAGCCCAGGGTTCCCAAATAGCTTTGAATTTTCCCATTTTGTCCTGTAACTTCACTACTATGTGTTCTTGCACCATTATCCAGGATATTTTTCTCTTAGCACCCCTGAAAGATACAGTTGGAGTTTTCCATGCCCTTGTGAGTGTTATCTTAGCTCCCAGGAGGATGAAGAACGTTAGGGCTTGCAGGTGTCTAGGTACCCCTGGGAATTTTGCAGTTTAAGAGGGCAATGGTGGGGTCTGGAGAGATCGTGATGCCTGTTTTTTTCCTTATAGTGTGAAAAACCTTTTTCCAGAAGGACTTAATGCGGGGACATGACCACCAAATGTGGAACATTTGTGCCCTCCAGATCGCACCCTCTGAAACATAAGGGAGATATCTCTGGGTAGATCATCGCCAGCCTACCACCTAGTTAGGATTTTGATATTAGCTTCAATCAGGGAGACATTAAGAATACCTTGATAGGAGCGTTGAAATGCTTGAAACCAAACTGCTGGTTCCCATGAGTGCCCCATGTCCATCTCCCAGGCCTGGGCGTATGGTGGAATGCCTTCCTTACCTGCCAGGGAAGAATAGATCAACGAGATTCCTCCCCTCTGATCCATGTTGTTAGTGCACCATTGTTCGTATAGGGTGATTTTAGGTGGTTAATTCCTAACTGTCCAAATAGAGTTAAGGAAGTGGACAATTTGGGTTTAGCTAGGGCTAAAATTCTGGGGAGGTAAGTACTGGGGGTAAGGCCCAAATCAATTGGTTAGGAGATGTCACAAACCAGGGCCCTGGTTTAGTGAAACAGGCAGTCCAATCATATCTCTTTGGACCTCTTGGAGTGTTGCATCAGCCAGGTGGGCTGCAGGGGGCTTGCAGGAGGTTGTCGTTTCAATGACGAGGAGGGTCCCTTGTTGGTGGGGGGGGGGCTCCTGGGAGAGTAGGCCTAGATGGAGCAGTAGGCAGTCACCCTCCACAAAAGACAAGAAACCATATCCTTTGTTGCGATACAAAAAGTTCAGGTGGAGAGGGAAAGATCATCTATACGATATCTCCTTCAGTAGTAGGATTTGAAGTAGTGGTTAAAGTGATCTTCGTTTTTGAAATGTGTAAGGTGAGAGGTGGGCAAATACCTGAACTGTGTGTCCCTGCATAGTGAGGGCATCAGCCCCTCTTGATTTCCTCATCACTTCCTCCTTCACTGAATAAAAATAAGGTTTCCCTATAATGTCCCTGAGAGCGTGGGGGGGGGGGGGGGCTGTAGTGCTCGAGTTACAGGCGGTGTTAAGCAATGTCCTGAATGAGTCCTTTAATAAGGGCCTTAACTGCTGGCTGGACATCTTTCACGGATTCGGGGAGCCCCCTTATTCTCAACAGTTAAAATTACTAAGGTGATTTTGCGCAAATAGTGATGAAAAAATTATGGATAAAAACTTAGGGTGAGCTATTAATAGTAATCAAGTTTCTTCAAACAAGTGATAACTTGATTAAATTGCTAAATGTGGACTGAAAATAAAATTAATTTATACCATATGTTGACTCACAGTGCTCTTGGTAGTGTTTTTTTATATATAACATACATAACCTAGTGTGGGTAAACTTAAATATCTAAAATCCGGTAAAATAGTGACAAATCAGTGCACTTCAGATTAAATACATGATAACAATAAAGCAGTCCAGTATTTCTTGCGTAGAATGGAGAATAATATGGTTCAGTAGTATGGATGATTTTTCTTAGTTCTATTGCAGTTCCTTTAATGGTCTGGTCTCCCAGAACTCTTACCTCTATGTGGGTTATAACATGCAGTCACCACTAGGGGGATCTCCCGACTTCCTTGGACAAAAGACATGTCTCCTCTGGATGGTGTATCACATAAATGTTTCCTCTCAGACCTCTATCTCCATCTGTGTCCCAGATGGTTTCATAGGAAGAAGAGAACTTCCGGTGGATCCCCTGCAGCGATCCATCTGGAAGTTGGAGCAGGTACCTGTCCCTGACAGCAGAGATGACTCATTGTTATGAAGCCAGTGGGTGTCAGCTCTTAACCGATGACTCATCCCTGCTCCTGACAGTAGGGATGACTCATTGTTGTTAGTACGCCGGTGGAGTGCCAGCTCAATTACACCCAATAACTCATCCCTGCTGCCAGTCACTAGTTGTTAAGATTCCAGTGGGTGCCGGCTTCTAACAACCAAGAAAATTTGCAGGCAAAAACACATTCCAGTGCATTTTTTTTGCACTTTGCCAGGTTCCAGTGCAGTTATATGCAGAAAAAAGCAGCACGTGCTAATTTTTTTGACTACACTGGAACGCACTGCACTGGTGTTATTGGAACCTATATAACCTACTGTCCATGCATTTTTGATGCAGAAAAAATGCACTGGACTGCATCTGGTGTGAACTGACCTTAAGAATAACCTGGTCGATTCTGTTTCTAGATTAGCAGTTACACCTGCTGTTGAATTATGTTGTTAATGTATAACTTCTTGGTATCCATTAATTATTTTATATCACGTTTGTATCATTTCCGGTTTCATACTTTACATGCTGATGACTGAAATGTTAACTTTAGGTTTAACAAAGATCAGGGATGCCTTAAATGTTGCTGGATTATATGTAATTATCATGAAGGGAACTTTGATGTGCCATAAAGGATACATTGAAAGGCTAACTCCACTTTCGTGGGGAAAAAAAATACCAAAGAAAGAAAAAATAATATAACGCATATAACTGTGACACCAATCATATTGTAATTGAATGTTTTTAAAAATTACCTTTTATTTTCAGTCTGCAGCCACTGTAATTTTCTGAGAATGCATTGCAATATGGCTACCTGGAGTTGTTCTGTACACAGAGTGCGTACTGACCACCCCCAGAAACATAATTTCCTGCTTGTGTTATTGGCTCGCTCATTTTCCAAGAAGTCTGCCTAAGATAAAAGTCAGATTTCAGGCATCCCCTGCAACAAAAATGTAATCTTTGGAGGGATGCTTTCAATAGGAACATGTCTAAAGGGAAGCAGGCCCTGCAGATTTCCTCATTAGAGCCCTACAGCTGCACACCTAACAGTTAATTATGAAACCACTCCCATTAGACCCACTCAGAACAGAGGCACAGAGAAACACATTTGTATTTCTTCAGAATAACAAATGGTAGCAATCTTCAACAAAGTTTGTTATAATCCTTGCAATGTACATAGATCACCCAGAGGGGAATGTTTTTTTCTCAACAAAAGGGGAGTTACGCTTTAGATGGAAAAAGCTGCAAACACACTATGAAATATTAACAGTCATACCAGATGCAGAAAAAATATGCTGTGCTATTTCCAATACTGTTGATCAATAAAATTCAGTTAAAATCTAATAAACTCACAAAAATATGCGTGATTTTCATATATAAATTAAACATTCATATATAAAGTCCAAATGTGAAATATAGAACATTTAGTGTCCAAAGGAAATGTGAAAAAAGTCATCACATCCAACAACATAAATGATTAGAAGCTGAGGGTATCTTAGAAAGAGCTGAGAGGTCTTCCACCAGGTAACACCATGCAGGCTTACCAGATAGCCATGACCTTCTTACAGAAAGGTCAGAATGCGCATTGACCAAAAGGCCTCATAGGGATCTTCTCAAAAAAAACTTGGAAGATTAGATATGCTCCACTCATCCTAAAGGTGCATTCAGGGGAATTCCTCAATCAAACGTCCATCCATGTGTTTTCATGCCATCTATAAAACTGAGGTTATAAGAATACTTCCTTAATACTTTTGATTGAACCGCAGAGGATGCCACTTCTTTCAATGAGCTGAAGCCACTCAGAGAGTGTTTTTTTCTGAGAACTGTGTGGTTATAATTTCAAGGAGACTTTTTCAGTACTGTTACATAGTTACATAGTTGGTAAGGTTGAATAAAGACAATAGTCCATCCAGTTTAACCTGTGTTGGTGTGTGTGTGTGCACATGTAGAAAATAATTTCCCATATCCCTGTATATTGTTTTCCCTAAGATGCGTGTCCATGAGTCTTTTACCTCTATTCATACTTCTTGCTGACACCAACGATTGTGAAAGAGAGTTCCACATCCTGACAGTGAAAAACCCCCTACACAGCTTAAGGTTAACTGCTTCTCTTCCAGTCTCCTCGTGTGGCCCCGTATCCTCTTACACTCCATGGGACTGACTGTCAGTGGACGGTCTGGCGGCACTTACCGCTCGTGTGGCGGGGCTCTGCCCCACTCCTGGAATGATGTGGCTCTCCTCCTCGGCGACTCTCCTCCTCTGCGGGAAGCGGCGGCTCTCCTCGGTGGGAAGCGGCAGCTCTCCTCCTCGGCGGGAAGTGACAGCTGCAGCTCCTGTGTCCGCTCGGCTCCTCAGGCTTCCTCCGCCGTGTCTCCACTTCCGTCAAAGCGTCAGGCATCCAATAGGATCGGCTAATGCTTTGGCCAATAGGGAGACAGGTCTCACTGACCTGCCTGCTGATTGGCAGGGAGGAACGTTAGTGTGAAAATAGCAAAAATGTATTTGCTATGTAACACAACAGGGTGGGATTGTGACGCAGTGCTCTGTGTCCCGAGCCTACCCTATTTTGAAGCTTATTAGAGCCTCTGGCTCTAATCAAGTGCTTCAAAATACACCCCCCCGCCATAGTATTTCATGTGTCCAGCATCCTGAAAGGAGACGGGCACATGAATAGGGAGGGTGGCGGAGGTGTCGGGGGGGGGGGGGGCGTTGTCAGCAAACACTGAGATCAAGGTATTTACAACATCCTCTTTATCATTTATAAAGAATTTAAACAGAATTGGTCCCAGGACAGAGCCTTGGGGTAACCACTCTAGACCACTCTGAGTGCACATTTTTTATCACCTCCCTTTGGACTCTCCCTGCAGCCAGTTTTCTATCCAACAAACCCTATGGTCTCTACCCACGGACCTCAGTTTGTAGATTAAGCAAATGCTTTTGCAAAATCCAGATACACCACATCTACCGGCCTACCTTTGTCCAGATGGCCGCTCACTTCCTCGTAGAATGTTATTAGGTTGGTTTGGCAAGAGCGACCTTTCGTAAACCCAAGCTGATTACTGCTAATTATACTGTTTTCATCAGCAAATTCTTGGATATGGTCCCTTATCATCCCCTCAAATAGTTTACATACTACCAATGTTAGAGTTACAGGCCTATAGTTTCCAGGAATGTATCTCTGCCCTTTTTTTAAATATTGGTACCACGTGGGCTTTTTTACAGTATATTGCCATAAAGATTAGGGATAATGATCTGGCTATAACCTGACTGAGTTCCCTAATGGCTCTCGGGTGTAAACGATCTTGTGCTGGTGATTTAGTTATGTTGAGCTTCTCTAAACCTTTCCGGACTCCCGCCTCTGTTAGCTACAAGGGTAGATCCTGTGACATGTTACTAACAATACAGTCGTGGTTGTTATACCCCTCCTTTTCCTGTGTGAAGACTGAGGAGAAGAAAGAATTTAGTACAGTTGCCTTCTCCTTGTCACCTGTAACCATCTTCCCTTCCTCATCCTTTATGGGGCCTATGTGTTCCGATCTCACCTTTTTACTGTTAATATATTTTAAAAATTTCTTTGGAATTTTTTTACTCTGCTCTGCTATGTGTCTCTCATTCTTTTTTAGCCGCCCTTATTGCGTTCTTACACTTCTTATTGTATTCCTTGTAGTGTTGGAATGCTGACAGTAACCCCTCCACTTTTTAAAGGCCATTTTCTATCCTTAATATGACATTTTACATTTTGGTTCAGCCACCCAGGTTTAACCTTTGTTTTTCTATATTTATTACCCCTCAGAATGCGCTTGGTGATACTTTTAGTTAATATAGATACATTATGGACAGCATTTGCTCCACCTTATACTAATATAAAGTGTCACTATTATGTGTATATTACTGGATCATACAATATTAATCATGTGCTAACTGTTTAAACAAATAAATCAATTGAAAATGGTGACAAATAAAGTGCTAAGAGTCATAAGTGTGCAAAACAAAGTATTTTCCTTGTAGTAAAGTGCTGTTGTGCTCCGTATCCCAGTGGTATCTGTGCATCCACCTCGTGAGGGACTATAGACACTCCTCACTCACCAGATATGTTGGACTCCCTTACCATATAGCAAGAGGAGACTGCTGCAATTGTAGGTCTTTTTTGGGGACCTATCCCATTCCGATATCCTCTGATGGCTCCCACTGGTGAAGGTTACCTCCAATGATGACTTCAGAGCTCCAGAATCACATTATGCAGGTGCACAATATATAGAGGAAAAAACTCCTCATGGTGTAAAATCTTCAAACAATTTATTGCATATCCACTTGCCGACCGCCTAACGCAGATATACTGCGGCAGAATGGCACGGGCAGGCAAAATCACATATCTGAATAGTCTGCATCGTTAGGGGAGCGATCCGTGCTGAGGGGGGGCACTCATTCGTGGCCACCCCCTCGTGATCGCTCCCAACGAATGATAATCTTCCTCTGCTGCTGTAATGTAAACAGCGGCAGAGGAAGTGATGTCATCTCTCCTCATGTCGGTCTTTTTCTTCCGGCGCCGAGGAGAGAAGACATCCAAATAAGTGCACCACATGAACAGTAGAACACTCTAGGCACACTTTTCACCCCCCAATCACCCCCGATCACCCCCTGTCACAGTGACACCAATAGCATTTTTTTTTTTTTGCTGATTACTGCATTGGTGTCGTTGTGACAGTTATAAGTGGTAAGGGCAGTTAGTGGTAGGCCCCTTTATGTCTAGGGTACCCCCTTAACCCCCCTAATAAAGGTTTAACCCCGTGATCACTCCCCGTCACCAGTGTCACTAAGCAATAATTTTTCTGATCGCTGTATTAGTGTCACAGGTGATGCTTTTTAGGGAGGTAAGTATTTAGGTTCGCCGTCAGCGTTTTATAGCATCAGGGACCCCACATACTACCTAGTAAAGGTTTTAACCCTGATTGTCCCCTAGTTAACCCTTTCACCAGTGATCACCGTATAACTGTTTGCGGGCAACGCTGGTTAGTTAGGATATTTTTTATAGTGTCAGGGCACCCGTCGTTTATTACCTAATAAAGGTTTAACCCCCTGATCACCGGGCGGGTTTTAGGGTCAGATAGGGTCTGCGTCGGCCCAGGCAGCGTCAGGTTAGTGCCAGTACCGCTAACACCCATGCACAGAGCATTCACCTCCCTTAGTGGTATAGTATCTGAATGGATCTGATCAGATCTATACTAGCGTCCACAGCAGTTTAGGGTTCCCAAAAACGCAGTGTTAGCGGGATAAGCCCAGATACCTGCTAGCACCTGTGTTTTGCCCCTCTGCCCAGCCCAGCCCACCCAAGTCCAGTATCGAGCGATCACTGTCACTTACAAAACACTAAACACACATAACTGCAGCATTTGCAGAGTCAGGCCTGATCCCTGTGATCGCTAACAGTTTTTTTGGTAGCCTTTTGATACAGTCCCTAACAGTCAGGAGCTTTTATACCTGTGAGTCTCACTAGTGTACCACTAAATTTAGAGCCCAAAATGGCAAATCGAAGGTACACTAGTGAAGAGGCCTACACGTTTATGAGCATGACAGATAGTGAAGAGGAAGTCACCCATCTGTCAGATTCAGGCTCAGAATACGATCTTGTAAAGGACAGCGGCTCCATGACAGATAGCTCTGACGACGGAGTTGTGGTCCCTGCCAAGGTCAGGCGTACCAGATCCTGAACTTCTTCTTCTGCGGTTGATGTGCAAGAACCGCAGGTCCCTTGTATGGAGCAGAGCAGTACTAGCACCGCTATTCCTTCTGGTGAACTGGCAAGCACCAGCGGCCTAGTACACCCTGGTCGTAGTCAATGTAGCACTGCAGTATCACGTGGTGACGTGGCGAGTCCCATAAGTGCAGTTCAAGCTGGTGAGGTGGCAAGCACAAGTAGTGTCCTGCTGCCACCAAGAAGATGAACACAGGCCGTCATACCCATAAAGCCCTTCCTGCTGCATTCGCCAATCCTAATTGGGAACCCACCACTTCTGCAGCACCCGTACTTCCCCCATTCACTGGCCAACCCGGCATTCAGGTAGAAACAGTTGATTTTACGCCACTTGATTTTTATTCGCTGTTTTTCACCGAAGATCTCTATAGATCTATTGTGGACCAAAGCAATTTGTACGCTAATTAACGTGCGGTCCTTCTAGGTATGATACCCTCCCTATACTAAGTAGACCACCACTGCGCCTCTGGACATCAACCTAGATTATGACTATCCTCAGTTGGTGCTTTCTACCTATAGCTGCCACTTAGTGAATATAAACCGTATAACAAATAATTTCAAATCTTGTGACGTACTAGTGGTGTACTACACCTACGTGAAGAATCAAAAATTGTGGCGCTGCCCTAAACACACTTGTGTTAACGCTGTATCCAGTGTACAAAACTAATCTAGTGAACCCATTATTTCAGGTGTAAAAAAAATCAAAAATGAACACTAAATAAATCAAATAAATACATCAAATAACTACCATACCAACAGTGACTTAGTGCTGATGATAACAAACTATATATGTGACACCTTCATTAGATAATAAAATTATATATAGATAACTTAATATAAATAGCACCTTGCACATTAACAATGTGACTGATAAATAAAGTCTGTGAAAGGTACACACATATGTGTGAAAAAAAGAGAGTCTGTGATGGTGGTTACGTAAAAAGCAACAACTGTGCCACAGCAAGTCCTTAGTGTATCTTGATGTTAGATGGAACCTTCCACCACACCTCTGTGTTAAGTGCTCCCTCTCCCAATAGACAGTCTCTCACCAGCTCTCTCTGCCTCCACTCTCGTATGAGGCTATAAAGCATAGGAGTATCCAGGCTACCAGCAGGGGTTAGGTCTCATCCATCCAGGGATTTGCTTCATATCCTCTGATGTCTATAAAATGCCAGGACAGTTCAAAACCCCCCCAAATGACCCCATTTTGGAAAGTAGACACCCCAAGCTATTTGCTGAGAGACATGTCGAGTCCACAGAATATTTTATATTGTGACACAAGTTGCAAGAAAAAGACACATTTTTTTTTTTTTTGCACAAAAAAAGGGCATTGCCCCTGTTGAAAACTGTTTATTCGAAACACGTAGGGATAGCATTTTCAGCTTCCCACATTGCCATTTTATTTCTAAGTGATCACTTTTTATCTATGTATGACGTTTTACTTCAATAAAATCCCATTTGTTTGATCTACACCATGTGGAGCCCCCTTTTTCTTTTTCACACTGAACCATCACCTCCGGATCATCCCTCCTTGGAAACTGGGAATTTGAGGGATAGTCGTTCATCTCCTGCTCGTGTCTACCCCCATCCATTGGGGCTTGCGGCCTACGAGACATCACTTGGTCTGGATACCACGGGAGATCTTACCTATGCCTTTCTGATGCACTGCCATATGGTATGTGCGTCCTACGGATCCGGTAAGGGTACCCTCTCATTCCTTATTTGAATATCTATACGTTTTCTGATGTCCACCGGCATCTTCCAGTTTGAAGAGATATCCCTCCAACACTTTTCATACGGATTTTTTATTTTTGCTGTTCCATATTTCACAAAGGACATTTGATTATAATTTGATGTTCACATTTTTCACATCTGCAAGGGTGTTCATTTTAGATTTACATGCTTAATATCACATGTTAGATATGTTTAGCGATGCACTTTTTGTTCTTCTCTTCAATTTAGCTCCTCAGTCCCTGAAATCATTTTTAAGGATGCTCCACCTTCCTCTTACTTTGCAATTGGTACCAACATGTGCAATGACAGCTGGGTCCTCTGCAGCCCCACCCAATAATCTGTCCATCCGATGCATGATGTGTCGAACCCGAGCGCCCAGTAAACAACATACCGTTTGGCGATTACAGTCTTTGTGGCAAATTACCCTATCTGTCCTACTAATAATGGAGTCCTCTACCATCAATACCTTACTAAACTTACCTGTATCCTTACTCCCCTCCTTACTGGAGCAGTCATTCCCCTGGCAGCTAGGGGAGGGTGCCTGCTCCAGCACTGCCACCCCTGAGCTGATATCCCCAACATCATGTGACTTGGCATATTTGTTAGGGTGTACCAACTCAGGACTAGCCTCCCTAGCACTCTTCCCCCTACCCCTCCTTTTTGGTCACCCAGCTACCTACCTCTGGCTCCTGTGCCTCCATGTCTCCACCCTCCTCTACACTGGCCCCCGCTAGCACCTGCTGGGTAATGTCCAAACTCCTTTCCAGGTTGTTGATACTGCACAGTGTTGCCACCTTGTTTTCTAGATACAGGTTCTGGGCTTCCAGAGAAACAACTAGCTGACATCTCGCACAGCAGTATTCACGATCGATTGGCTCATCAAGGAACGCATACATGGAGCACTGGGTCGCATCAGCAATCCTGTTGGACATTTTACCTGCTGCTCTAATGGGGATATTAAATGGTTACTCTCAGTACTCTACACTACTGCAAGGCAGTCTTGCTACAGCTCCACGTTGTTTTAAATTACTCAGTTACTCCAAATACTTTAAGTTACTTTAAGACACTCCCAGAACACCAAGTCTATATTCAGTACTCCCAGTTACTACAGGTATTACTCCCGGTATCATAAAACGTAGAATAGTGCAGCGCAATTAGAGTTAATAGTCCATATAAATAATCCAATGATCCAAATAATAATGAAAAATATATGAACAGGTCAAAAGAAAAAACTTCCCAATGTGTAATGATGGACAAGATGGTACAATGGTGATACAGATCCCTCCACCACAGATATTCAAGCCTCTTACCTCATATATTCGACCTGAGACAGGTCACACAGCCTGTTAACCCACACCTGGGGTGTCGATCTCAGAAAGGTACTGCTGTTGTGCTCCAAAAAATATGAAAGTAGAAGAAGGCAACAATCTAGTGCTCTCGGTTTAAGAATATTTATTTGTATTAAAATGCAGAGAATCTACTTACAAGGATCGCACTCCAACCGAGTTCGGGTATAAAAGCATGTAACGATGTTTCTAACCAAGAAAATGGCCACGGGTGACGTCAGACATGGCTCCTCCCCCCCATACGTGTTACGTCCATGGGCGGGACTTCATCAGCGTGAGGTTGGATGGCACATCGATGGCCCGCATTGTTAATATGTACTCTACCATAGCAACCATCAACGAATCGGACTCTCAGGTACAAAGACCAATCGCATTTCATAAATGAAAAAATGACACCAGGAAAGCCGTTCATGAAGGATGAGAATTGTTACACAATACAAAAATAGATGAATTAATAAAAGATGACTGGCGCCATTCATTAAAAACAATATAGGAGTAATAGTACTCATTATAAACTAAATGAAACTAAAAAGGCACTCAAGTCACGAAATTTAAAGGGGAACACTCCCTCATTAAAAAGCTACTCTACCTAAAATAGAATTTAATCACATCAGAAAAATAAAAAACTGACATCAAACCACGGCCATCCTCTTGAAGCTAGACCAGATATATGTTAATATACTAAATTGCTAATAAGGAAATAAATTAACATTACATAATCACGTGCCATCGGACCTCACACTGATGAAGTCCCGCCCATAACGCGTACGAGGGGGAGCCACATCTGACGTCACCCGTGGTCATTTTCTTGGTTAGATACATCGTTACATGCTTTTATACCCGCACTCAGTTGGAGTGTGATCCTTGTAAGTAGATTCTCTGCATTTTAATACAAATAAATATTCTTAAACGGAGAGCACTAGATTGTTCCCTTCTTCTACCCCCTCATATTTTTTGGAGCACAATGACAGTACCTTTCTGAGATTGACACCCCAGGTGTGGGTTAACAGGCTGTGTGACCTGTCTCAGGTCAAATGTATGAGGTGAAAGGCTTGAATATCTGTGATGGAGGGATCTGTATCACCGTTGTACCGTCTCATCCATCATTACACATTGGGAAGTTTTTTCTTTTGACCTGTTCATATATTTTTCGTTATTATTTGGATCATTGGAATATTTATATGGACAATTAACTCTAATTGTGCTGCACTATTCTACGTTTTATTATCTGTTGACGTATTATTTGAGTTGACCTTAAATGTCAGCTTGCAATTGTTCACCACTTGTTCTATTATTGTGTTTGCGCTAAATACTCTTTTATTACTAGTTTAGTACTAAATACTCTAAGTATTACTCCCGGTATCCCAATTTAGTACAGGTACTACTCCTGGTACCCCAAAGTTACTAGAGGTACTGCTCCCGATACCCCAAGTTACTACAGGTACTACTCCCAGTACTCCAAAGTTCCTACTGGTTTTGCTCCCAGTACTCCAAAGTTACTTCAGGTATTACTCCCACTACTCCAAAGTTACTATAGTATTACTCCCAGTACTCCAAAGTTACTTATGGTATTACTCCTTCCCCATAAATGTTTACTGTACAAAGTAAAGTCTGTTGGCATGGACCATAGGGTGAGTACATGGATTAAAAACTGGCTACAAGGGCGAGTTCAGAGGGTGGTGATAAATGAGGAATACTCGGAATGGTCAGGGGTGGGAAGTGGAGTCCCCCAGGGTTCTGTGCTGGGACCAATCCTGTTTAATTTGTTCATAAACAACCTGAAGGATGGGGTAAACAGCTCTATCTCTGTATTTGCGGACACTAAGCTAAGCAGGGCAATAACTTCTCAGCAGGATGTGGAAATCTTGCAAGAAGATCTGAACAAATTACTCACTAGGGGTGAACCTCTGGGGGAATCTAGGATGGAAAAGGACCTGGGGGTCCTAGAAGATGATAGGCTCAGCAATGGCATGCAATGCCAAGCTGCTGCTAACAAAGCAAACTGAATATTGGCATGCATTAAAAAGGGGATTAACTCCAGGGATAAATCAATAATTCTCCCAGTCTACAAGACTTTGGTCCATCCTCACCTGGAGTATGCTGTCCAGTTCTGGGCATCAGTCCTCAGGAAGGATGTACTGGAAATGGAGCGAGTACAAAGAAGGACAATAAAGCTAATAAAGAGACTGGAGGATATTAGTTATGAAGAAAGGTTGCGAGCACTGAACTTATTCTCTCTGGAGAAGAGATGCTTGAGAGGGATATGATTTCAATTTACAAATATCATACTGGTGACCCCAAAATAGGGATAAAACTTTTTTGCGGAAGGGAGTTTAATAAGACAATGGCCACTCACTAAAATTAGAAGAAAAGAGGTTTAACCTTAAACTGCGTAGAGGGTTCTTTACTGTAAGAGCGGCAAGGATGTGGAATTCCCTTCCACAGGCAGTGTCAAATGCTTTTGCAAAATCCAGATACACCACGTCTACGGGCCTTCCTTTATCTAGATGGCAGCTCACCTCCTCATAGAAGGTTAATAGATTGGTTTGGCAAGAACGATTGCTGCTAATTGTACTGTTTTCATTACTAAAATCTTGTATATAGTCCCTTGTCACCCCCTCCAAGAGCTTGCATACTACTGATGTTAGGCTAACTGGTCTGTAATTCCCAAGGATGTATTTTGGCCCCTTTTTAAATATTGGTGCTACATTGGCTTTTCAGCCAATCAGCTGGTACCATTCCTGTCAGTAGACTGTCAGTAAAAATTAGGAACAATGGTCTGGCAATTACTTGACTGAGTTCCCTTTGCATCCTCGGGTGCAAGCCATCTGGTCTGGTGATTTATTAATGTTAAGTTTCCCAAGTCTATTTCTAATTCTGTCCTCTGTTAGCTATGAGGGTGCTTCCTGTGATGTGTCATGAGGACAAACACTGCAGTTTTGGTTACTGAAGCCCCCGATTCCCTCGTGTAGACTGAGGAGAAGAATAAATTCAATACCTTCACCATCTCTTAATCCTTTGTAACCAGATTTCCTTCCTCATTCTTCATGGGTCCAATATGGTCTATCCTCCCTTTTTTACTGTTTATATACTTGAAGAATTTCTTAGGATTTTTTCTGCTCTCTTCCGCTATGTGTCTTTCGTGCTCTATCTTAGCCACCCTAATTGCACCCTTACATATCTTGTTGCATTGTTTGTAAAGTCTGAATGCTGATGATGATTCCTCAGCCTTGTGTTTTTTTAAGGTCTTCTCCTTTGCTTTTATATGCATTTTTACATGAAAGTTAAGCCATCCAGAACTTTTGTTCGCTCTTTTAAATGTATTTCCCAATGGGATGCACTGGCTAATGCCCTTATTTAATATGCTCTTAAAGCAAACCCATCTCTCCTTCGTGTTCTTTGTTTTTAAGATTTTAGCCCAAGGTTCGTAGTTTAGGGAAGTTGGCTCTTTTGAAATTCAGTGTCTTTGTGTTCCCCTTGTGTTTCCTATTCGTGTGATTTATACTGAAGCCAATTGACCTGTGATCGCTGTTTCCTAAATTGCCCCATATTTCCACATCCATGATCAGGTCTGTATTGTTGGTAATCAGTAGGTCTATGTTTCTAGTTGATGCTTGTACCATCTGACCCATGAAATTGTCCTGCAAGACATTTAGGAACTGGCGAGCTTTATGCCGTGTACACACGATCTGACTTTCCGACGGGAAATGTTGGATGTGAGCTTGTTGGCGGAAAGTCCGACCATGTGTATGCTCCATCGAACATTTGTTGTCCAGGGGCAGACTGACAACTCATGGGGAAGAAGATTATGGGGCTTACAGATAGCCGTCACGCCAGGAGTAAGTAACAAACAAAACATATCGAGTACAGCAGTCAGGATGAGCGCCACGCTCACATTAATGTCCTCCCTTACATCAGAGTCCCAACATTCTCCCTATAAATCACAGTCCACGGAGTGCCACCTTACGGTAGAGCCCCCCAGTGTGCCACCCTATCGCAGAGACCCAGAGTGTCACCTTCCATCAGTGTCCCCTTATACACACCTTTGCACCTTAATGCTTGGTGTGGCAGGCAGCTGTCGGGAAAAGGCTTTTAATTAGAAAAAATCCACTTGTTGCAGCCTCTGAACTACCCAAGTGAGTCGTAGAGCCAGCTGAATAGTGAACTGCTGTGGCTGGCCTCAGATTGTGCAGTGGGGCATGTGAATAAAGGCCATGCTTGATGTGTGCCATGATATCACTGCACAGGTGAGTACCCAGACCTGCTGCCTGATCCGAGGCCTGGCAACAAGTGCATTTTTCATGGGCATGGGACTGTTAAATCTACTTCTGTTGAGCAGCAGTGGGCACACCTGGTTCATACAGTATACACACATGCATCCACAGCATACATACATATAGACATAGTATACATACACACATACGGTATACATACAGTATACACACACATGTAGTATACATACACACATATAGTATACATACACAGTATACATACACATGCGGTATACATACAGTATACATACACATGCACTATACATATACAATATACATACACAGTATACATACACATGCAGTATACAGTATACATACACAGTATACATACACATACAGTATACATACAGTACACATACACAGTATACATACACATACAGTATCAGTGGCGGTGCGTCCATAAAGGGTGCACGGGTGCCGCTACCTCTCTCCTGTCAGCTCTCTATCACCATAGATAGATTCATGCATTGCATGAATCTATGGTTGCCGCTGCCACCACCTATTCAGGTGTCCAACTCCTTTTCGGGCGCTGGGCACCTGAATTACAGTGGCGGAGTATTTTTTGTAAGCACCTGATTAGAGCCATAGGCTCTAATAGGTGTCCAAAAAGGTGAACAGCGGGCGCCATGCTGGGCGCTCGCTGTTCACTAAGCGTTGTGTTAGGAAAGCGAATGAACATTCTCTTTCCTAACACTGAACCGCCTCTCAGACAATCGGGTGCTTGGGTCTGTTACCTGTCACCTGATTGGCTGAAACGACAGGCGCTGTGACTGGACGCCTATCGCAGAGGACGGGAAGGGATGGCGGGAGAAGACATCGAGGAGCGTGGAGGACACCGGACACCGCTCGCCGCCTGCCGCTGTGACCCACTTCCCCACATTCAATGCCCCACATTGGCTGTGTGTGATGGGCACAGTGGCTGCGTTTGATGGCACAGTGGCTGCATTTGGTCGCACAGTGGCTGCATTTGATGGGTACAGTGGCGGCAATTGATGAGCAGAGTGGCTGCGTTTGATGGCACAGTGGCTGCGTTTGATTGGCACAGTGGCTGCGTTTGATTGGCACAGTGGCTGTGTTTGATTGGCACAGAGGCTGCGTTTGATGGCACAGTAGTGGCAATTTATTGGTACAGTGGCTGCGTGTGATGGGCACAGTGGCTGTGTGTGATGGGCACAGTGGCTGCATGTGATGGGCACAGTGGCTGCGTTTGATGGGCACAGTGGCTGCGTTTGATGGCACAGTGGCGGCAATTGATGGGCAGAGTGGCTGCGTTTGATGGCACAATGACTGTGTTTGATGGTACAGTGGCTGCGTTTGATGGCACAGTGGCTGTATTTGATTGGCACAGTGGCTGCGTTTGATGGCACAGTAGTGGCAATTGATGGGCACAGTGGCTGCATGTGATGGGCACAGTGGCTGCGTGTGATGGGCACAGTGGCTGCGTTTGATGGCACAGTGGCTGCGTTTGATGGCACAGTGGTAGCGTTTGATGGCACAGTGGTGGCAATTTATGGGTACAGTGGCTGCGTTTGATGGGCACAGTGGCTGCATTTGATGGCACAGTGGCGGCAATTCATGGGCACAGTGGCTGCGTTTGATGGCACATTAGCTACGTTTGATGGCACAGTGCCTACTTTTGATGGCACAGTGGCTGCGTTTGATGGCACAGTGGCTGCGTTTGATGGCACAAAGGGTTTGGGGACCCAGGTCCTGTCCCAGGGGACATGTATCAATGCAAAAAAAAGTTTTAAAAACTGCCATTTTTTCGGGAGCAGTGATTTTAATGATGCTTAAAGTGAAAAAAAAGTGAAATATTTCTTTAAATATCGTACCTGTGGGGTGTCTATAGTATGCCTCTAAAGTGGTACGCATGCTTAGAACAGTCTGTAATGTAATGTCGGGTACCGGTAATATAGATGAAAATCAGTGAAACAAATGGCATAGGTACCCCCCCCAGTCCATTACCAGGCCCTTTGGGTCTTGTATGGATATTAAGGGGAACCCCGCACCCAAATTTAAAAAAGGAAAGGCGTGGGGCCCCAGGCCCTCTGAACAGCAGTATACAGGTGGTGCAAACAAGACAGGGACTGTAGGTTTGTTGTTAAGTAGAATCTGTTTGTAATTTTGAACTGGTACATTTTTAAAGTGTTTAGCTCATTCCGCGCATTCATTTAAGGCTCGCCAGTTCCTTAATGTCTTGCAGGACAATTTTATGGGTCAGATGGTAGACGCACCAACTAGAAATAAAACATTACTGGATCTACTGATTACCAACAATACAGACCTGATCACAGATGTGGAAATACGGGGCAATTTAGGTAACAGCGATCACAGGTCAATTAGTTTCAGTATAAATCACACAAATAGGAAACATGAAGGGAACACAAAGACACTGAATTTCAAAAGAGCCAACTTCCCTAAACTACAAACCTTGCTAAAAGGCATAAATTGGGATAAAATATTAGGAACAAAGAATACGGAGGAGAGATGGGTTTGCTTTAAGAGCATATTAAATAAGGGCATTAGCCAATGTATCCCATTGGGTAATAAATTTAAAAGAGTGAACAAAAATCCTGGATGGCTTAACTCCAATGTAAAAATGCATATAAAAGCAAAGGAGAAGGCCTTCAAAAAATTACAAGGTTGAGGGATCATACTCAGCATTCAGACTTTATAAAGAATGCAATAAGAAATGTAAGGGTGCAATTAGGACGGCTAAGATAGAACATGAAAGACACATAGCGGAGGAGAGCAAAAAAAAATCCCAAGAAATTCTTTAAGTATGTAAACAGTAAAAAAGGGAGGACAGACCATATTGGCCTCATAAAGAATGAGGAAGGACATCTGGTTACAAAGGATGGGGAGATGGCAAAGGTATTGAATTTATTCTTCTCCTCAGTATTCACAAGTGAATCGGGGGGCTTCAGTAACCAAAACTGCAGTGTTTATCTTCATGACACAACACAGGAAGCACCTACATGGTTAACAGAGGACGAAATTAAAATTAGACTTGAGAAACTTAACATTAATAAATCACCGGGACCAGATGGCTTGCATCCGAGGGTACTTAGGGAACTCAGTCAGGTGATTGCCAGACCGTTGTTCCTAATTTTTACAGACAGTCTATTGACTGGAATGGTACCAGCTGATTGGAGAAAAGCCAATGTAGCACCAATATTTAAAAAGGGCCCAAAAAACATCCCTGGGAATTACAGACCAGTTACCCTAACATCAATAGTATGTAAACTCTTGGAGGGAATGATAAGGAATATATACAAGATTTTAGTAATAAGAATGATATCATTAGCAGTAATCAGCATGGATTCATGAAGAATCGTTCTTGCCAAACCAATCTATTAACCTTCTATGAGGAGGTGAGTTGCCATCTAGATAAAGGAAGGCCCGTAGATGTGGTGTATCTGGATTTTGCAAAAGCATTTGACACAGTTCCCCATAAACATTTACTGTACAAAATAAGGTCCGTTGGCATGGACCATAGGGTGAGTACATGGATTGAAAACTGGCTACAAGGGCGTGTTCAGAGGGTGGTGATAAATGGGGAGTACTCAGAATGGTCAGGGGTGGGTAGTGGGGTTCCCCAGGGTTCTGTGCTGGGACCAGTCTTACCAATTTAGTTTGTTTATAAACGACCTGGAGGATGGGATAAACAGTTCAATCTCTGTATTTGCAGACGATACTAAGCTAAGCAGGGCAATAACTTCTCCGCAGGATGTGGAAACCTTGCAAAAAGACCTGAACAAATTAATGGGGTGGGCAACTACATGGCAAATGAGGTTCAATGTAGAAAAATGTAAAATAATGCATTTGGGTGGCAAAAATATGAATGCAATCTATACACTGGGGGGAGAACCTCTGGGGGAATCTAGGATGGAAAAGGACCTGGGGGTCCTAGTAGATGATAGGCTCAGCAATGGCATGCAATGCCAAGCTGCTGCTAATAAAGCAAACAGAATATTGGCATGCATTAAAAGGGGGATCAACTCCAGAGATAAAACGATAATTCTCCCGCTCTACAAGACTCTGGTCTGGCCGCACCTGGAGTATGCTGTCCAGTTCTGGGCACCAGTCCTCAGGAGGGATGTACTGGAAATGGAGCGAGTACAAAGAAGGGCAACAAAGCTAATAAAGGGTCTGGAGGATCTTAGTTATGAGGAAAGGTTGCGAGCACTGAACTTATTCTCTCTGGAGAAGAGACGCTTGAGAGGGGATATGATTTCAATTTACAAATACTGTACTGGTGACCCCACAATAGGGATAAAACTTTTTCGCAGAAGAGAGTTTAATAAGACTCGTGGCCACTCATTACAATTAGAAGAAAAGAGGTTTAACCTTAAACTACGTAGAGGGTTCTTTACTGTAAGAGCGGCAAGGATGTGGAATTCCCTTCCACAGGCGGTGGTCTCAGCGGGGAGCATTGATAGCTTCAAGAAACTATTAGATAATCACCTGAATGACTGCAACATACAGGGATATGTAATGAAATACTGACACATAATCACACACATAGGTTGGACTTGTGCCTTTTTTCAACCTCACCTACTATGTAACTATGTAACTATGTAACTAGCTCCAGCCAAAAGATTTATTTTAAGCTTTTTGGAAAACATAGGGAAGGGTTATCACCCCTGTGACATTTGTTTTGCTGTCTGTGCTCCCTTCAGAAGATTTCACCTCACTTTCTGTCCCAATGACAAATGTTTTTTGAAAATGTGGGTTTTTTAGTGAAACAAGGATTGGTGATAAAGCATCAGTGGAAAGGAGCAAAGTTTTTCCCATATTAACTCTTACAGGAGAGAATTTCCCTTCCTAGGAGTAGATTTCATCTCACTTCCTGTTGTCTCCTTCCATTTGCAAGTAGGAGTCGTTTGTAATTTGGATGTTTGAAAGTAGGGGCCTGCCCTATATACTCTGCAGAAATTGGGGCCTTAGGTGTTGGTGTTGCCACACCACTGTAGGCCCTCACAGGGCCCTGCTGTGAAATATTAGACGCGTGTAATTACAATTTTTGATGCAATACTTTGCAGCAGGGCTCATTCCTGAACTTAGTAAAAATTGGGCCTTTGTTGGTGGTGGTGCTGGTGCCACAACACTAAGTCCTCACAGTTACTCTTGGTGGGCGCAGAAATGGGCCCTGCTGTGAAATATTAGATCAAGAATTGTAATTACATGTCCCTGTTAAGCAGGGGCAGAAAAATTGGGCCTTAGGCACTGATGCCACAACACTGCAACCCCTCACAAATACTCTAGTCAGAGCGCAGGAATGAGCCCTGCTGCAAAGTATTGCATCAAAAATTGTAATTACACGCCCCTGTTGAACAGGGGCTGAAAAATTGAGCCTTAGGCACTGGTGCTGGTGCCACAACACTGCAACTCCTCACAGATACTCTAGTTGGAGCGCAGGAACGAGCCCTGCTGCAAAGTATTGCATCAAAAATTGTAATTACACATCCCTGTTAAACAGGGGCTGAAAAATTGGGCCTTAGGCACTGGTGCTGGTGCCACAATACTGCAACCCCTCACAGATACTCTAGTTGGAGCGCAGGAATGAGCCCTGCTGCAAAGTATTGCATCAAAAATTGTAATTACACATCCCTGTGGGCAGAAAAATTGGGCATTAGCCACTGGTGGCAGTGCCAAGAACCAAAAATATTCTTACAAGCTTTTAGCATGATTATTGAGGAGGAAGAGGATAGTCACTCAGCATAACAGGATAGTCACTCAGCACCAGCATAGGGAGTCTTGAAGGAATCTGACATTTCAAAAAAAGTTATTCGGTTACATCAGCATCAGGTGCTTGGTATCTGGTGGTGATCCAAGACTGATTCATTTTTATGAAGGTCAGTCGATCGACCAAGGTGGTGAAAAGGCGCACCCTGTGATCGGTTACAAAGCCTCCAGCAGCACTGAATGTGCGTTCCGAAAGAACGCTGGATGCAAGACAGGCCAGTAGCTCAATTGCATACTGTGCAAGCTCTGTCCAGTGATCCATCCTTCTTCTTTGAATGACCGAAGCCTCAGCAACACGTTGTCCAGGAACAGGAGTTTGTAACCTCCCAGTCTCTGGGAACGCATTGCACAGACCGTTCTGCAAGGCCTCCCGAAGGTGTTTCATCCTCTGCTCCCTCTGCGATGGCAAGATAAGGTCCACAACCTTACCCTTGTAATGTGGATCAAGGAGGGTTGCCAGCCAGTAACGATCCCTCTCCTTGATACCATGAATACGAGGATCCTTCCACAGGCTTTGCAGGATCAGGGAGGCCATGCAGCGTAGGTTTGCTGAGGCATTCGGTCCAGAGTCCTCTGGGTCACTAAGGACGACATGATCCGCAGCCATCTCCTCCCAGCCACGTACAAGTCCATGGGTTTCTTGGGACTGTAAATGATCCCTTAAAGACTGCTGCTGATGCTGAGTGCCAGGCTCCACCTCCATGCTGACACAATCCTCCTCCTCTTCCTGTGTGATCGGCAGGCATGCAGGAACACTGTCTGGATAAAAGGCGCCTTGAGAGCTAAGGAAGTCTTCCTCTTCCTGCCTCTGTTCTGCCTCAAGTGCCCTGTCCATTATTCCACGCAGCGTATGCTCCAAGAGGTGGACAAGGGGGACAGTGTCACTGATGCATGCACTGTCACTGCTCACCATCCTCGTGGCCTCCTCAAATGGTGACAGGACAGTGCATGCATCCCTGATCATGGCCCACTGGCGTGGGGAAAAAAAAACAAGCTCCTCTGACCCTGTCCTGGTGCCATAGTCGCACAGGTACTCATTGATGGCCCTCTGCTGCGTGTGCAGCCACTGCAGCATGGCCAACGTTGAGTTCCACCTGGTGGGCATGTCACAGATTAGGCGGTTCTTGGGCAGGTTAAATTCCTTTTGGAGGTCAGCCAGCCGAGCACTGTCATTATACGACCGGCGGAAATGAACACAGAATTTCCTGGCCTTCCTCAGGACATCCTGTAAGTCCGGGTACCTGCTGAAGAACCGCTGCACCACCAAGTTAAGGACATGAGCCAAACAGGGCACAAGGGTCAGTTGTCCCTGTTGGAGGGCGGAGAGGAGGTTCGTGCCATTGTCACAAACCACCATTCCTGGCTTAAGCTGGCGTCAACCACCTCTGAACCTGCCCCTGCAGAGCTGGCAGAATCTCTGCCCCAGTGTGGCTCCTGTCCCCCAAGCACACCAGCTCAAGCACCGCATGGCATCTTTTGGCCTGCGTACTTGCGTAGCCCCTTGAGCACCCCTGGTTCTGAGGACAAAGCACAGGAAGAGGCCATGGAGGAAGAAGAAGAGGAGGGGGTGGAGGAGAGAGGTGTGTCAGAATCACCAGTAGTAGCATTTTGGAGGCGTGGTGGCGGAACAACCTCCAACGCTACTGCACCTTGTCCTGAATCCTTCCCAGCTGCCAGCAGAGTCACCCAATGAACCGTGAAACTTAGGTAACGTCCCTGTCCATGCCTGCTGGACCATGAGTCAGCGGTAATATGCACCTTACCACTGACTGCCCTGTCCAGCGAGGCCAAGACATTGCCTTACACATGCCGGTAGAGAGCCGGAATTGCCTTCAGTGAGAAAAAGTGGCCTTTGGGAACCTGCTACTGAGGAACCGCACATCCCACAAACTCATGGAAGGGGGCAGAGTCTACCAACTGAAAAGGTAGCAGTTGAAGTGCTAGCAATTTTGCCAAGCTAGCATTCAACCGCTGGGCATGTGGATGGCTGGGAGCGAACTTCTTTCGGCAGTGCAGCAGCTGGGGCAGGGAAATTTGCCTGGTACAATCTGACATCGGTGTACCGATAGCAGATTGCCTGCAAGTACTTGGCTGTGATACACCTAATTCTACACCTTCATTCCTCTCAGTGCAGGCCTCAGAGAGGAATTAAGGTATAGTGGGGTTGGAGATCCCAGCTGATGAGGAGCAAGGAGAGGTCCTCTTTGTTCTTTGGTGTGGGTTTTTTAGGTACGCTTGCCAATGAACTGCATGGCAGGTCAACATATGTCTGGTCAAGCATGTGGTGCCCAAGCGGGTGATGTTTTGGCCATGCAAGATACGCTTGAGACATATGTTGCAAATAGCAGCGGTGTGATCTGACGCACTCATCTCAAAAAAGGCCCACACCAAAGAACTTTTGGAATAACGTGCAGAGACAGCAGCGCCCTGCACATGCGGAGCTCTGCGGTGTGATCCAGTCAGTGTGCTGCCCTTAAGCTGGCCCCTGGAGGGCATCCTGCCTCATTGGTGATGTGCCTCCTCCTCCTCCTCTCTCCTATCAGGCACCCACGTGGAGTCAGTGACCTCATCATCCCCTCCCTCCTCATCACTGGAGCAAACCTGGCAGTATGGTGCAGCAGGGGGAACATGACTGCCAGATTGCTGTACTTCTTGGGCACCCCCTCTGTCTGGGCTCACGTTACTGCCTTCCTCTAGCTGAGTACCATCATCGGAGCCTTCAAAACGCTGGGCATCCTCCTGGAGCATGTACCCAACACTGTGGTCAAACAGTTTGGGGGACTCCTCAGGAGGACATGGTGGGGCTAGGGAAGGAGTGACTGATGCCATTGAGCCGAGAGAAGAGGCCGCATTGGCAGCTGCTTTGCCAGACAAAGTACCCTGAGCCTGGGTTAGAGAGGATGAGGAGCATGAGGTTGGCTTGGTCATCCACTCGACCAAATCTTTCGCATGGTGCAGCTCAAAATGGCCAGCTGACGAAAAAAAGGCCAAGCGTGTCCCACGGCCACGTGCTGATGAGGATGCACCGTGTCCACGACCAGCACTGTTGCCTCTAGACACAGAGCCTGCTTGCCCTCTTTTATTGGCTTGTGACTGTCTGCCTCTCCTTGATGGCCTTCCAGACATACTAATGGCCTGCAGTGAGATGTAGCTGCACAAAACTGGGGTGTATATATATACCGATTATACTGCAGCTAGCAGAATCAACAGCCTGCCTGTAGTATTGTTAGTATGAGAACACCTGAACTTGTCTTCAGGTAGCTATATTGTAGGTGCAATTGTGCAGGGTACACAGTACACTAACTGGAAATACTTCAAGAGCCTGTCTGTGCTATTAATAGGATCAGAAGAAGCACACAAGCACTTGGATTCAGGTAGCTATACTGTAGGTGCAACTGTGCAGGGTACACAGTACACTAACTGGAAATACTTCAAGAGTCTGCCTGTGCTACTCCTGGGATGTATTAAATCAAATGACTCTGTCTATCTATCTCCACCGCAACACACTACACAAGGCCTCCACGCAGGTGGCCTTATATAGGGTGGGGCGTGTAATAAACCCCCTGAGCCATAATTGGCCAAAGCCTCCTTGGCTTTGGCCAATTATGGCTCTCTGTACACACGGCGCTGTGATTGGCCAAGCATGCGGGTCATAGTGCATGCTTGGCCAATCATCAGCCAGCAATGCACTGCGATGCTGCAGTGAATTATGGGCTGTGACGCACCACTCGAATTTGGTGCAAACGGCCCATAACATTCGTAATTCGGTTAAAAATAAATTTAAAAAAAAGTTTGTTGGTCTTGAATCTTGGATCACTAATAAGTTCAGGTAAATTCAGGATCTGGAAGCACATTACCACCACAGAGATCAAGCTGTCACCTATAGCTCCTGTCTTGTACTAACGACTGGGAGCCTGGCTAGTTAGTACAAGACAGAAGATATCGATGACACCTTGATCTATGTGGTGGTAAAATAATTCCAGTTCAAATACAGATCCTGAATTTACCTGAACTTATTAGCAATACAAGATTCAAGACCAACAAACTTAGCGTCCAGTACCGAAAATGTCTCCTTGAAATTTTAACCACAAAAAGAAAACACCCTCTGAATGGTTTCAGCTCTTTGAAGGAAGTGCCATCCTGTATGGTCCAATTAAAAGTATTAAGCATGTATTCTCAGCTTTATAGATGGCATAAAAACACATGGATGGACGTAGGATTGAGGAATTCCGATGAACAAACTTTTATGATGAGTGGAGCATATCTAATCTTATCGTCGGAGGATTTTTTTTATTTGAGAAGATCCCTATGAGGCTGTAACGAGCCCCTTGCTCGCTCGGTTCCACTCTCCCGACACTCCTCTGCAGCTATAGCATCAAATTGCAGATTGCAACAACTGATTACTCGGTCATCCAATGCTCCGGGATTAGAACTACAGCTATGTGCCGTTCTAACCCAGTTGTGATAGCTCAGAACAAACACCAGGCAGGCTGTATGTAAGTTCAACCAGGAATCCCCTTTATTGCAAAATACAGGCTCTTTTATACACTAAAAGAGGAGGCGCAGACTCCTGCTCATATTACTCTAACAATGCAGCTGTAACCTAATTAACATGAGCTAATTAACTAATCCCTTTAGACAGCCTAGATGACTCAGACATGACCTTTAGGCCAGAGTGGCCATCTTGTAGTTCAGAAAATCCAATCAACATTATCACAATACCAGAGTTAATTAAACACAAACAACAGTGGGGATCTAATGACTCTTAGATCCCATACTAGAGACTTATTTACAATACACATTTTAGCAGACAACAGACAGGTAGCTGGAATTGATGACATTAGCATTTAACAGTAGGAGTCCCAACGGTATGAATCAGTCACTATTCCAATATGGCAAATCCAGGGTCCCCAGAGTCTGTGTGTCCTGGGGGACCAGGACCCGAATCCACAGTAATACCACCTCAAGGGTCCCCAGGCATACACCTCACAAAGAACACCGTTCTCCCAAATGCCAGGGCCCACGATCGACCAGCAAGAGGCTAGCATACAGTCCCCTCCAAAAGTCTCTCTCCCGGCTAGGTCTGTCACATTTCTCCCCTTTCGGCAGGAGACTAACACAGCAGGAGACACCAGACAGGTTGACTCCGAAGTTAGTCAGTAGTTCCAGTCCTCTAATGCCTGTACCCACACAGTACCCCAAACAAATTGTTCCAAACAAAGCATTACTCACCCAGCCAACCTCTGCCTCTCTCAGAGAACATATCTGCCGCTGGGGAGAGGCCTGGACTAGCCCTTCTCCCTGGTGTCCTTTCTGCCGCTGGAGAGAAGACAGGGTGTCTGGGCTCACTCTGTCATGCTGTTGGGGATCTGGGCCGACTGCCCAGCATCCCTGGGGTATACAGGTGGAGACTGAAGTCCCATCCACCTTCACAGGAAATCCATCCTCTGTTAGTTGAGGGCAGAGGCCAGCAGTACTTGGCCCTGTTGCCAGCCCTTCTGCTGGAAACCCCACACCATCTTCTCCGGCTAACTGTTGGAGAGGGACAACACACACCTCCTCTCCCTTCTCCCCCTGTATCTGCTGCTGGGAAGTGATTGCCACCTTCTCACCCTGAGCCTCCGAAACTGCCACAGGTGTGGGCAGAGGTCTTGGACCCTCTGTCCGGTTGCCAGCGCTTCAGCTGGGGAAGTTCCTTGTAACTTCACAGATACTTCTATTGGTGCTGGGCAGAGCACAGTGAAGTTTGGCCCTAATAACAGCTCCTCTTCTCCTGCAGGCTCACCAGGTTGTTCTTCCTCAGCAGAAAAGTCTATCAAATCCCCTGTCTCTGCAACTGGTGTCTGGGGATAAAGGTTCACAATCGCCTCTCCGTGGAACCCAGAAGATGCTATCAGTGCTGGGAAGAGGTTAGCAGAGCTCTGCCCTGTTGTCAGCACTTCAGGTTTGGGGGCGGCAATCTTTAGATTTTCCACTGCCGATTCTCTGGCATTCTGCTGGACAGGCACATTCCTCCATCCAAGATCATCCAATGTAGAAACAGATTCATCAAGGTCAGTCAGCACTTGCTGCATCCGCCATAAGACCTCCGCCTCCATAGCTGCGGGGGCAGGTTGGCAAAGCACACTGTTACTCTGCCACATTGTCAACTCTTCAGCCAGGATTTCAGAGTTGTCAACTGGTATTTCCTGATAGTCCCAGGCAAAGGGAGCACCACCCTGCTGCTGAGCAGAGTCTAACAGCTGTCTGTAGGCGATCTCCAGCTCCCATTCCTGAAAGGCCAGAAACTCCAAATCTTCCAGTGCCCAGTGCACTTCTGAGACATTCAGTCTTCACTCTCTGTGCTCCATTATTTCCTCCAAACGCCACTCCTGATCACTCCCAAAGTCAGGGTCCCTGGACAGCCTCCAGTATAACAATCCTATGCCATCGTAGTCAAAGCCTTCCGTGGGGCTGTCATCCGCTGTCCACGGGCACACTTGGGCTACATAAAACTGGAGGGCTCTGTAGCTCTCGTCCAACCGCATTTCTGCCCGGATCAGCCTACTTAACTCGACTGTCCACTCCTGGTTCTGCTGTTCTCCCAAAAACAGCATTCGCACTTCATACTGCGACCAGTACCTCACATGGATGGAGGGGAGAACTTTTCCCTGGTGTCGCTGCTCACGGGCTAGCGCTTACTTCCAGAGTTCACAGCAGATAGAATCAAACCATCCTAGCAGGACCTGCTCTGATACCGGTCCTCTGTGCTGTATCTGCTTCTCTAGCAACCTCCTTCTGAATTCCTCATCCATGGTGGCTGGTATCTCTCCTCTCCTGCTATCTGGACCTTGGATCCTTGGATCCAGGTGATGGTTTAGATGTGTTCACGGAAAGGAAGCACGATCCCACCATTCCCTCCACAGCTCTCAAGTAAGTCTTTCAGCGTGGCTCTCCTGCAGGCTGGTTTGAAGTGTCCCAGTAACTGGAGAGCAAATCCCACGGCTGCCAACCAATGTAATGAGCCCCTTGCTTGCTCGGTTCCACTCTCCCGACACTCCTCTGCAGCTATAGAATCAGACTGCAGATCGCAACATCTGATGGTTCGGTCATCCGATGCTCCGGGATTAAAACTACAGCTATGTGCCATTCAAACCCAGTTGTGTAGCTCAGAACAAACACCAGGCAGGCTGTATGTAAGTTCAACCAGGAATCTCCTTTATTCAAAAATACAGGCTCTTTTATACACTAAAAGAGGAGGTGCAGACCTTATTTACAATACACATTTTAGCAGACAACAGACAGGTAGCTGGAATTGATGACATTAGCATTTAACAGTAGGAGTCCCAACGGTATGAATCAGTCACTATTCCAATATGGCAAATCCAGGGTCCCCAGAGTCTGTGTGTCCTGGGGGACCAGGACCCGAATCCACAGTAATACCACCTCATGGGTCCCCAGGCATACAGCTCACAAAGAACACCGTCCCCCAAATGCCAGGGCCCACGATCGATTGGCAAGAGGCTAGCATACAGTCCCCTCCAAAAGTCTCTCTCCCGGCTAGGTCTGTCACAGAGGCCTTTTGGTCAATGCAAATTCTGACCTTTCTGTAATTAGAAGGTCATGGCTATCTGGTAAGCCTACATGGTGTTACCTGGTGGAGTATCTCAGATCTTTCCAAGATACCCTCAGCTTCTAATCGTTTGTTGTTGGATGTGGTCACCTTTTTCAAAATTCCTTTGGACACTAAATATTCTATATTTCACACTCTGACTTTATATATGAATGTTTAATTTATCTATGAAATCACGCATATTTTTGTGTTTTTTTTTATTTTTCTTGAATTTTATTGGTCAACAGTATTGCAAATAGTGCAGCAAAGCTGCAGACCTTTGACTAATTTAAATGTGTAATAATTATTACTCTCTTTAATACAAGCCCTCTCTCTTTTCCAATGTAACTGTTATTCAATATATCAAATTTAGTAATGTTCCATCACTTTAAATATTTCTGTTGCCTACTCCACTCTCCAAATCTCTGTAACTCATTTTTCATTTTTCATTTTTCCACTTATTTTTGCAATTTATAACATTTAGAAAGGATTTACCAATATAAAATTAAAATGTTATGTACCTGGAAAATTACTATCCAAGCATATCCGATGTTATCAAAATTTATGGCACCCTTATGAGGGTTTGTGTTGCTGGTACGACAGACATTATAGTACTGATTCCAGTTGACACACATGCCACTGACATTGAACTCCTGATGAATGGAGTTGTAATAATAATAGTCTTCTTTATCCAGGCAGCATTCGTGACCCCGATCCCTTAGAGGTGGGATCTCATGGCATCCCATGATTCCATTATCACCAGATAAAGAACAGATAAATGGCATCTCGTCATCTTCTTCAGGCTGGTAATAAGGTGGCAATATTATGTCACCTTGTCTGGTAAGAAAGAAAATATATAATTAATTTTATTAAGAATTAGCAGCCAGCAAAATAAACCAGTAGCTTAAATAAATCAATAACAAATCTGCGCCAGAATAAAACTCAAAAAGCTGCTGAACACTGTGTTCATGATACATAAAAACACAACAAATATAAAACAAAAATAGTACAGCGCTGTGATTGTAGTAAAAAATGTCCAATAATTGTATATAAAAGTCCCTAAGTCCAATGAAAATGATAGTCCCACAACCGTGATATTTAGGAGATCCTGAAGTAGACCCAGTGACACCTCTCACACTCAAATCCTGCTTACCAGATCTCGTGTGACCCCCTGTTAAAGTGGTCAACAAACGCCAGTGTGTATACTGGCTCACCAGCCACAGTGGTAAGGGAAGGTCAGCATCAGATAAAACCAGGAAGTGCTTCCATGAGGCGTAATCGACTCCAGTAAAGTTGTGGCATTAAAGATAAAAAATTGCCAACATAGCGTTATACCATATAAACTAAAAATGTATTAAGACAATTGTGGGTGCACTCATACGTACACCACTACGCATGTGCAATCGCGAGTCGGCCATTTTAACTTCTGGATTCGAGGATTTTAAGCGTTTGACATGCCAATCAATGCCTGTAAGAAGTGTCAGTTGGTGAGTCAGTCAGTTGGTCAGTTAACTGTCATTGCTCTTGTAATCTAGCTCAGTGCACGGAGGCTGTAAACACACCAATTTCACTTTCAGGCCCCAGTCACACCTAGTGTATTAGGAGCGCTTGTTTTTTGGTGTGTTTTTCCTGTGGCAAGCAAAGGACAGCTCATTGATGTTAATTGGCTGCCCAACATGTGACAAACAGCAAATTAGCTCATGGAGCATTTTGGCGTGTTGCAATTTGCACGTTTTTTATCGGGCGTTTTGTCGCATTTGTCATGCTTTTTTTATGTGCAGCAAGGTGCACATTTGCTTCTATGTTTGGGGTGCTGGTAACAATTAACGACTCCAGCCCCAAAATTTTTTACCCCCTTCATGACCAGGCTATTTTTTTCCATTTAGCACTGTGCTAATTTAACTAGAAACTGCGTAGTCATGTAACGCTGTACCCAAACAAAATTTACATAATTTTTTTTACACAAATAGAGATTTATTTTGGTGGAATTTGATCACCACTGGGTCTTTTATTTTTTCCCAGTTTTAACGAAAAAAAGACCAACAATTTTGAAAAAATCTGACACTAATGCCGTGTACACACGATCGGAAATTCGACCAGCAAAAGACCAATGAGAGCTTTTGGTTGGAAAATGCGGAAATTCCCAATAAAATACATTTAAGTTTTTGGTTGTCACATGACAAAATGTCAAAAATTTCAAGGGGTATGAATACTTTTTCAAGGCACTGTAAGGGGGTGCCCTCAATTTTTACTTCCTGAGCGATGTGGCGGTTTTAACTCCTTAGTAGGAAGAGAAAAAAACAGCACATCGCTGCTGTCTGTAGAGAGCTGTGTGTTGTTTACCAACACACAGCTCTCTTCTGCCATTTGCTCAGCTGATTGGAGAGTTCTGGCCACAAATCATTGGCTGGGACCCACTGATCGGCTTATGCTGGAGCACATGACAGCACAGCCTGGTTGGTGGGCGCGCATGCGCATGCCCCTACTCGAAAGTGCTGGATCATGTACATGTTCATGATCCAGCACAGTGGGGCCGCTCTGCCACATTAAATCTGGGGTAGGCAGTCCGCAAGCAGTTAATGACACCAGTTTTTCACATGTTTCGGGAATGCACAGATGTGCATGGAGCCTCACTGTAAAGCCATCCTGATATTTGACCTACCCCTTTAAGACCCTCCCACTGCAATTTTCCCACACCAACCATTTTATGTGGCCACTTCGGAGCTACACACAAAGCAGCCCATAGAAGTGTTGGAAGACACAGCAAATGCATAGGCACATTTGCTTGTCAAAACTTGAAATCTGCATACAGGCGCAGAAAACTATATACAGTAGGAAGCAGGATGACGGTTATTACATTCCCACTGCTTAGCAGTGGGTGTGTACTGGCTGTCATCCTGCTTGTATCTCATGTGTTCAGATTGGTGTATAGAGAGGAGTGTTTTTACTGTCTTATCCTTAAGCCCTTATGTAAGTCGTTTTTTTTTTTTCAACTTAAGATTTTTCTAAAAAGTTATGCTATTGGGCCATTTTTTTTTACTGTCGGTTTATGGTCTATATGGGGAGGATTGTTAACAGCCAGAGGGAGATAGAGAGCCTACCAGGAGGATTCACTGTTGATCTTAGGATTACATGCTTTTCACACTGATCTGTAAAAGGGGAGGCATGTCCATTTAGTGAGTTTCTGTCCGAAAGGTGCGGAGCACTTTTGTGTGGCCATTTCACGAGAAGACACTGCACAGAGCACTTTGATATTGGAACTTTTTATACGTTTTATGAACTTTCACAATTTATTAATTTATATTTACCTTTTACACAGATTAATTTATATTATTGAAGGTGCATTTTTTTATTTATTGTTAGCAAGTTTGTAGTGTATGATTACTTTATTTTATTTAAATTGGTTATTTCACATTTTGAGCCCTACATATACTTAAGCCCTACATAGGTGTTTGAGATTTTACTCACTACCAACTGGGAAGGCCTGGAAAAAAAACTGAAAATTTTGGAAAAAACTGTTTTTTTCCTTTTTTTTCCCAAAGCCATTTTTGTTGTTGTTTTTTTTTTTTCTGGAAAAATTAAAAAAAAAGAAGTGTGGAATATGTTCTTTTACAATGATAAGTAATATATCCATGACATAGTATTCAAACTATATAACGTGAAGACCTTGATGAAAGATTTCTTTAAGTAAAGTCTTAACGTTACTGCAAGTTCTCTCTGCTGAAGACAAACCAATCCTAAAATACAATTCAAGTAACACTTTACTTCTTAATGCAGTTCTCAAACAAGAGAAATATGCACTAGGAGGCACTGCATGGGAAAGAATCCAGTTTAGTTTGCTTGTGAGCTCCATCTTGTACTTCCTACATCGCAGCATAATGTTTACCTATAGTCTGGTGAGTAAATTGATTTATTTTTTCCTCCTCTCAGTAAAATGGTGAGACTAAAATCTACAGTGTGGAAAAATTTCCACAGTGCAATTTCTGCTGAGATCAAAGCTGCAGTTTGCAAATATTAGGAGAAGAAATCTGTTTTCCCAAATGCTACAAGAATCACAAAATACGTCCTTGTGGGACATTAAAGGAGAAGTCCAGCCTAAGCTTGTTTGGTCACAGGAGTGCACTTCCTTTTGCACTCCTTTTGTGACCCGTTTTTACTGAAGTCCACTGTCTGCTGACATCACAGAAGTCAGTCCAGGCACCGCGTCATCACAACAATAAAGTCTGGATCCGCCAGGTGCCTGGACTGATGCCCATCTCAGCCTCTCAGCGAGCCACTGAGAGCCTGAGATGGCTGCTCTCTGCCCCTCCACAGCTCAGCGCTCCAGTGAGTGAATTTCATTTTTTTCCGGAAAAAGACAGGGACAAAAATATTTTTTCCAATGGCTTCAAAATTTCCGGAAAGAGGTACAAAATGACCCATTAGTAGAGGATGATGCTGGCTATGTAGTAGTGAGGGAGATTGATGCCTGACAATGACTGCACTGGGATACCAGGAAGTCATGGATCAATTTTTTAGAGAAGAAAACAGAGGCTGAGGTATATCCTGCTCCAGAACACAGTGACTGTTTGTACTTTTCTGCATCAGAGGCACATTAATGGTATATTAGTACATAGGAAAACTGAGGTTTATAGAAAAAAAAAACTTCCACTAGTTTCCTTTCTTTTTTGTAACTTTGAAGTGTCATTTATCGGCATTACTCTACTCTACGCCTCCTCATCAGTGCCGCCTATCAGTCCCAATCAGTGCCACCCATCAGTGTCCATCAGTGCTGCTTACCAGTGCACATCAGTGCCGCCTATCAGTGTCCCTCATTGCCGCCTATCAGTGCCCATAAAGGCTGCCCATCAGTACCACTCATTAGTGCCAACTATCAGTGCCCATCAGTGCCACCTATCAGTGCCCATCAATGCTGTGTATCAGTGGCGCCTATCAGTGCCCATCAGGTCTGCATATTAGTGCCTCCTCATCAGTGCCCTCTCATCAGTGCCAATCAGTGCCCATCAGTGTAGCCTATCATTGCCAGTCAGAGCAGCCTCATCAGCGCACATCAGTGAAGGAGAAAAATTACTTATTTACAACATTTTATAACAGAAACGAAGAAAAACGGGGGTTTTTTTTCAAAATTTTTGGGCATTTTTCATTTGTTTAGTAAAAAAGGGAAAAAAAACTCAGTGGTGATTAAATACCACCAAAAGAAAGCTCTATCTGTCTCAAAAAATTAGAAAGCTCTATCTGTCTCAAAAAAATGATAATTTTGTTTGGGTACAGCAGTGCACAATTGTCATTCAAAGTGTGATAATGCTGAAAGCTGAAAATTGACCTGGGCAGAAAGGGGGTGAAAGTGCCCTGTAAGTGGTTAAAAGAAGACTAATATTAGCCATTAGCACTTGTATTATTTGTCCCAGCTTGCAATTTTCAGCATCTATGTGTATTGCAGAAATGCAGTTGATAGGTTGTAATTACATATTTTCAAACCATTAGCAAAGCTATACTTGGGGTCAGTATAACTAAGAGAGTTGTTAAAAGTCCTATATGCGTTGGATTTTGCCATATGGTTGATTTAAGCAAGCAACCTTGCTTACCCTGATGGCTCCATGAGAAGCCTAACTCTTTTAAATTTGAGCCCACCTAAGCCTGTTGCTCCATTTTCCCCTCCCCTCTCTACTGGATCCAGAGCAGTTCTCCTACCTTGCTGGGATAAATGCCTGGCAGTCCACCTATGTTTTGGGCTGACGGCAGACTTGCTTACAAAGGTAGCAAGATTAGGGAACCCTGCTGTTTGTCCTTGGGGTGCTGGCATAACTGGTTAAATTCTGGTCCATGTGAGACCAGGGCTCCTCAGGAATGGGCAAGGGCATGAGAAGACCAGCAGACACAGACATGACAAGCCTCAACGCAGTCTTTGACATCCGAACGGAGAGTAGGCCACCAGTAGTGGCGACTGATGAGAAGGAAGGTTCGAAGGAACCCAGCATGACCTGCCACCTTGGAGTCATGTCCCCAATGAAGGATCTTAGCTCTTAGCTCAGTGGGGACGAAGGTCTTGCCAGGAGGAATTTTTGACTCCAGGGTGGTAGAATGGGCAAGGATACATGAAGTAGGGTTTATTGGCTCCGGTTCAGGGGTAAGCTCCTCATTCTGAATGTCAAAAGACCTAGAGAGTGCATCAGCCTGACTGTTGCAGGAACCAGGTTTAAACGTAATGGTGAAGTTAAAATGGGAAAAGAAGAGACTCCACCTGGCTTGTCTGGGATTCAATCGTTTGGCATTCTGTAAGTACTGCAGATTTTTATGGTCAGTGAAAGTTGTTATGAAATGTGGGGAACCCTCCAAGAGATGATGCCACTCCTCCAATGCCAATTTCATCGCAAGAAGTTCCCGATCACCAATAGCGTAATTCTTCTCTGTCTGAGAATTTTTTTGGGAGAAAAATGCACATAATTGACAAATTTCCCCAAAGGATTGAAGAATCACAGCTCCCACCCCAGTTGAGGAAGCAACCACTTCAATAAAAAAAATGGATCTCCAGGGTCAGGTCGCCTCAACAAAGGTCCAGACATGAAGGCCTGTTTCAAATCATGAAAGGCAGAGACAGCTTCAGGGGCCACTCCTTGGCATTAGCACCCTTCTTGGTCAAGGCGATAATAGGCGCAGCAATAGAGAAGTAATTCCTAATGAACTGCCTGTAATAATTAGTGAACCCAAGAAAGCGTTGTGTGGCCCTGAGGGCGGCAGGAAGAGGCCAGTTGGTAATGGCAGAGACCTTTCCAGGATCCATACGAAGACCCAAGTTAGAGACAAAGCATTACAGAAACAGGACTTCAGAACATTCAAATAAAAAATTTCTCCAGCTTGGCATACAGATTATTTTTTTGAAGGCGCTGAAGTACAATCTGGACATTCTGGTCTCTGTGAACAAACAGATTATGCGAAAAGATGAGAATGTCATCCAAGTAGATGACAACAAATTGGTAAAGCAGATCCCTGTAGATTTTCTTAACAAAGTTTTGGAACACCGCTGGGGCAGTACACAAACCAAAGGGCATGATCAAGTAATCGTAATGCCCATCTCTAGTGTTAAACGCAGTGTTCCATTCATCACCCTACCATCAGTGGTGTATTTAGGTTTTGTGCTGCCCTAGGCCTGACTGAGCTTGCACACCCCCTAATTTAAATATGCCCCACCCCTTCCTGTCAAGGCCACACCCCTTTCTTTTAAAGATCCGCCCTGTCATTTTCATTGGAGGAGGACAGAGGGACGCCGCGGGAAGAGGACAGAGAGGCATGTGGCATCTTTTCATTTGGGGAGTAAGGGGATATGTGCTAGTTGCTTTGGGAGGGGAGGATCAGACCCCCCTCACTAGCACATATCCTCTCCCCTCCCAAAGCACCCAGCACATATCCCCTTACCCCCCTTCCCCTCATCCATGTGTCATCTGTTATCTGCCCCCCTTCCCGGTTACTGTGTCCTCCTCCACTGTAAACTATACACAGACCTCAGACCGGCACGCGGCTCTTGCACTGAAGTCGTGTCCCTCCTCTGTGGCTCCTTCTCCTCCTGGCTGTGTACACTAGAACATTGGAGCCGAGAAGGAGGAGGAGCCGAGGAGTGTGTGTGGCTGACAGTGGGGAGAGAGGTGGCGACTGCTACGGAAAGCCGATCGCCGCTTGTGGGACCCCAGGTGGCAGATTTCCTGGGTGCCCACGCTAGCGCACTCTGGCTGCCAGTTACCGAAGCTCAGTGCCGGAACTTGTTGTGGGCTCTGGGACAGTGGCGTCACTAGGTTTGGTGTCACCTGGAGCTGTAAAAATTGTGTCCCCCCCCCTTAATTTTTGGACTGGAGGCCCAGCGTTGGAGCTCATTGTGGCGGTCAACAAGGCCTAGAGGATATCAGGTTAGGCACTTCCTAATGGCTCAGTCCCTGGGAACAGTAATGGATAATGGCCAACAGGCTCTCTTACCAGACCCAATGAAACCGCAACAGTGATCCCTCCAGCTGGACGTTCGCTCACTCTGGGTTGCCCAGGCGGACTCTGGTCAGTAGTGTAGCATGTCTGTACCCTGGCAGTGGCTTTATCTTTCTCCCCCTCTGGTGGTGCGGGTACAGCGTGGCTCTCTCTTTGGTGGTGCAGGAACAGTGTGACTCCCTCTCTGGTGGTGCAGGTACAGCGTGGCTCTCTGGTGGTGTGGGTACAGCGTGGCTCTCTGGTGGTGTGGGTACAGCGTGGCTCTCTGGTGGTGTGGGTACAGCGTGGCTCCCTGGTGGTGCGGGTACAGCGTGGCTCTCTGGTGGTGTGGGTACAGCGTGGCTCTCTGGTGGTGCGGGTACAGCGTGGCTCTCTCTGGTGGTGCGGGTACAGCGTGGCTCTCTCTGGTGGTGCGGGTACAGCGTGGCTCTCTCTGGTGGTGCGGGTACAGCGTGGCTCTCTCTGGTGGTGCGGGTACAGCGTGGCTCTCTGGTGGTGCGGGTACAGCGTGGCTCTCTGGTGGTGTGGGTACCTCGTGGCTCTCTGGTGGCGCGGGTACAGCGTGTCTCTGGTGGTGCGGGTACAGCGTGGCTCTCTGGTGGTGCGGGTACAGCGTGTCTCTGGTGGTGCGGGTACAGCGTGGCTCTCTGGTGGTGCGGGTACAGCGTGTCTCTGGTGGTGCGGGTACAGCGTGGCCCTCTGGTGGTGCGGGTACAGCGTGTCTCTGGTGGTGCGGGTACAGCGTGGCTCTCTGGTGGTGCGGGTACAGCATGGCTCTCTGGTGGTGCGGGTACAGCATGGCTCTCTGGTGGTGCGGGTACAGCGTGGCTCTCTGGTGGTGCGGGTACAGCGTGGCTCTCTGGTGGTGCGGGTACAGCGTGGCTCTCTGGTGGTGCGGGTACAGCGTGGCTCCCTCTTTTTCTCCTCTAACACCCCCCCCTCAGCAGAGTGCATGCATGCTGGGGGCTGTAGCATGTCTGTTGACACACAGGGCCGCCATTCTTCAGGGACTATTTTCCCATGATGCCCCCCAGAGTCTTCTGATTGGCCCTCTGCTGTGGCCAATCATGGGGAGGAAAACAGCGGTCAGGAAGCTGGGTGGCGGCATGGTGAAACCAATTAGAGCCGCTCTCTTTCTCTTCTCCCTTCAGCTGACAGAAAGGGGAGGGGGGGCAAGCGGGGGAGATACACAGACAGCCCGCATCTCTCCTCTCCCTGTCACAGCGCTGCTGATCCATTTGCCAGAGAACTCCCCCCGCTCGCCCCCCCTCCCCTTTCTGTCAGCTGAAGGGAGAAGAGAGAGGCATGTGGCATCTTTTCATTTGGGGAGTAAGGGGATATGTGCTAGTTGCTTTGGGAGGGGAGGATCAGACCCCCCTCACTAGCACATATCCTCTCCCCTCCCAAAGCACCCAGCACATATCCCCTTACCCCCCTTCCCCTCATCCATGTGTCATCTGTTATCTGCCCCCCTTCCCGGTTACTGTGTCCTCCTCCACTGTAAACTATACACAGACCTCAGACCGGCACGCGGCTCTTGCACTGAAGTCGTGTCCCTCCTCTGTGGCTCCTTCTCCTCCTGGCTGTGTACACTAGAACATTGGAGCCGAGAAGGAGGAGGAGCCGAGGAGTGTGTGTGGCTGACAGTGGGGAGAGAGGTGGCGACTGCTACGGAAAGCCGATCGCCGCTTGTGGGACCCCAGGTGGCAGATTTCCTGGGTGCCCACGCTAGCGCACTCTGGCTGCCAGTTACCGAAGCTCAGTGCCGGAACTTGTTGTGGGCTCTGGGACAGTGGCGTCACTAGGTTTGGTGTCACCTGGAGCTGTAAAAATTGTGTCCCCCCCCCTTAATTTTTGGACTGGAGGCCCAGCGTTGGAGCTCATTGTGGCGGTCAACAAGGCCTAGAGGATATCAGGTTAGGCACTTCCTAATGGCTCAGTCCCTGGGAACAGTAATGGATAATGGCCAACAGGCTCTCTTACCAGACCCAATGAAACCGCAACAGTGATCCCTCCAGCTGGACGTTCGCTCACTCTGGGTTGCCCAGGCGGACTCTGGTCAGTAGTGTAGCATGTCTGTACCCTGGCAGTGGCTTTATCTTTCTCCCCCTCTGGTGGTGCGGGTACAGCGTGGCTCTCTCTTTGGTGGTGCAGGAACAGTGTGACTCCCTCTCTGGTGGTGCAGGTACAGCGTGGCTCTCTGGTGGTGTGGGTACAGCGTGGCTCTCTGGTGGTGTGGGTACAGCGTGGCTCTCTGGTGGTGTGGGTACAGCGTGGCTCCCTGGTGGTGCGGGTACAGCGTGGCTCTCTGGTGGTGTGGGTACAGCGTGGCTCTCTGGTGGTGCGGGTACAGCGTGGCTCTCTCTGGTGGTGCGGGTACAGCGTGGCTCTCTCTGGTGGTGCGGGTACAGCGTGGCTCTCTCTGGTGGTGCGGGTACAGCGTGGCTCTCTCTGGTGGTGCGGGTACAGCGTGGCTCTCTGGTGGTGCGGGTACAGCGTGGCTCTCTGGTGGTGTGGGTACCTCGTGGCTCTCTGGTGGCGCGGGTACAGCGTGTCTCTGGTGGTACGGGTACAGCGTGGCTCTCTGGTGGTGCGGGTACAGCGTGTCTCTGGTGGTGCGGGTACAGCGTGGCTCTCTGGTGGTGCGGGTACAGCGTGTCTCTGGTGGTGCGGGTACAGCGTGGCCCTCTGGTGGTGCGGGTACAGCGTGTCTCTGGTGGTGCGGGTACAGCGTGGCTCTCTGGTGGTGCGGGTACAGCATGGCTCTCTGGTGGTGCGGGTACAGCATGGCTCTCTGGTGGTGCGGGTACAGCGTGGCTCTCTGGTGGTGCGGGTACAGCGTGGCTCTCTGGTGGTGCGGGTACAGCGTGGCTCTCTGGTGGTGCGGGTACAGCGTGGCTCCCTCTTTTTCTCCTCTAACACCCCCCCCTCAGCAGAGTGCATGCATGCTGGGGGCTGTAGCATGTCTGTTGACACACAGGGCCGCCATTCTTCAGGGACTATTTTCCCATGATGCCCCCCAGAGTCTTCTGATTGGCCCTCTGCTGTGGCCAATCATGGGGAGGAAAACAGCGGTCAGGAAGCTGGGTGGCGGCATGGTGAAACCAATTAGAGCCGCTCTCTTTCTCTTCTCCCTTCAGCTGACAGAAAGGGGAGGGGGGGCAAGCGGGGGAGATACACAGACAGCCCGCATCTCTCCTCTCCCTGTCACAGCGCTGCTGATCCATTTGCCAGAGAACTCCCCCCGCTCGCCCCCCCTCCCCTTTCTGTCAGCTGAAGGGAGAAGAGAGAGAGCGGCTCTAATTGGTTTCGCTGTGCCGCCGCCCAGCTTCCTGATCGCTGTTTTCCTCCCCATGATTGGCCACAGCAGAGGGCCAATCGGAGACAGATTTACAGCTTTACGAAGGGGCGGCTTGACAGTTCTTACTTTAACTACTTTCTAGCCCCCTCCGCACCCGCACTGCTAAGCTGTACTCCCCAGATGGTGGCCCTGCTGTGCGGGAAGAGGGCGCCGCTGCCATTTTCGGGGGGGGCGGCTTTTTGCCGCCCCCCGCACAGTGCCGCCCTAGGCCTGGGCCTTGTTGGCCTAGGCCAAGACACAGCACTGCCTACCATATTCGGATCAGATTGTATGCCCCCCTGAGATCCAACTTAGTAAAAATGGAGGAACCTCTCAACTTGTCAAATAGTTCTGATACTAAAAGGTAGGGGGTATTGATTTTTGATTGTTACTGCATTTAGGCCTCAATAGTCAATGCAGGGTCTTAAAGTACCATCCTTTTTGGCAACAAAAAAGAATCCTGCTCCCGCAGGCAGTGAGGGTTTCCAGATTAATCTTTTTTCTAGATTTTCTGCAACATACTCTGACATGGCCTGGGTCTCTGAGATGGACAGGGGTTAGGTACGACCCCTGGGCAGAGTTGCTCCAGGAAGAAGGTTAATGGCACAGTCAAAGGACCTGTGAGGAGGAAGCACCTCAGCTGACTTTTTACAGAACACATCACGTAAATTGCTATATGCAGCGCGAAGGGCAGAGGATACTGAGGTGGTAGCCATGAGAAGTCTCTCCTTAGGGGCAACCTTGAGTATGCAGGATGAGAAACAGGAGGGACCCCAAGCCAGGATCTGCTCAGAAGTCCAGTCAACGTGTGGAGAGTGGAGCTGCAACTAAGGAAGCCCCAATACAATAGGTGTTGAAACCTTAGGTAGGATAAGGAAGGATATCCACTCCTGGTGGAGTTACCCTACTGACATCTTAACAGGGAGGGTCTGGAAGCGGATAGGGCCCCCTGGAAGAACAGTGACATCAATCGCCGAGACCACCAATGGAGTGGTGAGGGGTGAAAGGGTGAGGTTCATGGAAGATGCAGTTCTCCAGCCCATAAAATTGCCAGCGGCTCCGGAATCCAGATAAGCCAAGACCGAGTGGGAGGAAGCGCCAACATGAAGAAACACCAAAGATGACTTTTCTGGGTCCAATACTCCACCTTCCAGATATGTTAGAACCGAGCGTTTCCTGGACAAAACAAGCATGTGTCACGAAAATGACCTTTGCCCCCACAATAGAGACACAGGCCCTGAGTTCTGCACCTAGTATGTTCCTGGTCCGGCCCAGCTGTATGGGTTCCTCAACTGGCAGGGGATGCTCCACGGGTCAAAGAGAGGAGAGCTCAGGCTGACTAAGGACCAAGGAGTGCTGGCGTCACTTTTCTAGGATCCTTTCCTGAAAGCGAATATCGATCTGGTTACACAAGGAGATGATTTCGACCAGATCAGCGGGGGTGGTTCTTCCCACTAATTAATCCTTCACTCTATCAGAAAGGCCATGCAAAAAGATTGCGACTAAGGCTACATTGTTCCAGCTCAGCTCAGCAGTCAGTTCAGCAGTCAGTATGCAGAAATTAAGAGCATACCATCCCACAGAAGCAGACTCTTGGCAGAGACGTAAAAGGGCGCTGGCCGCTGAAGAGTCACGACCTGGTTCCTCGAAGATATTCCAAAAAAAATTTCAAGAAATTAGACAGGCTGGAAACCACTGGATCATTCCTCATTTCCACAGAGGGGCAGCCCAGGCTAAAGTCTTGCCGGACAGGAGAGAAATAATATAAGCCACCTTTGCCCCATCAGACGGGAAGTTTTGAGGCTGGAGTTTGAAATGAATGGTACACTGGCTAAGGAACCCTCTGCAGGCTTTGAAGTCCCCAGAGTATCGGGACGGAGCTGGTAAGTGCAAAGGGTTAGCGGCTGTAACTGTAACAGGAGCCGATACAGCAGCAGATTGCGGTTGAGGTTGTCGAAATGAAATCCTAAGGAGGCTTGAAGTTGTTCAAAGCAGGAAGCCAGATCCTGAAGGAATCGCATCACCTGGGCCTGATTAGATTCCTGGGTCTTGAGTCTGCGGACTATACCCTGCAGCTGATCATTGGCAGGTAGCGGCACATCAGCTGGGTCCATGGTATGAAAGTATTACTGTAGTCATGACACTTACGTGAAAGCTCTGCTGCACCAGGAGGCAATTGTAGCAGTTCCATATCAGGAACAATTTTCAGATATGCATTCCTTCCTTTTTCAGAGCAAAAGAAAATCAGGGTACTGGAGATCACTGATAGACGTAAAGTTTCTGAACAAGTTTCTGAAGAAAGAGCACTTCAAGATGGAGTCTTTCCAAACAGTCCTGAAAGTGGTTCATCTGGGAGATTAGATCCTTTGGATTGATTTGAAACATGGCTAGTTTCACATTCCTATTCATCCAGATTTTCAAAGATTTCTGCGCTTCTCAGTCACCCAGGTCCACTTTCAGTTTTTTTGTCTTTCATTTGGCCTTACATGGTCCAGGCACTTCACGAAAACACTGCAGCCCTGGTGGCCCTCCTTTGAGAAAATGGGGTGCAAATAAATTACCTCAGCCTTGGAAAGATTTAGCTGGATAATCAATATGGAAAAAAGTAATTTTGCACTCACTTGAGAACTTCTTTACCTGGGAGCATGGATAGGTACACAAAGCAATACTTCCACCTACAAAATTTTTGTCCACTTCAGAGAGGGTTGCTAAGCTCTAGGGGCCTAGTATCTCTGGGCTTTGCAACGCTAAAAACTCATAGGGACTATGATGGCCCCTATTCCAATGGTCAAATGGGCCCAGTGGAAAGCATGCTTTTTTCAATGCAGCTTCTTCAGTCAGTGGCAGTTGGAGGATCTGAATCAATGAATTCTGATTACAATGAAGCTGAGTTGGAGTAGAACCTTTTGTGTTGCAGCCCCCTCTTGCCGATATCTTGGCTGACAATTCCATGAAATGCTAGTCAGACAGGCTGGGGGGCTGTCTACCAGGCAAATTGGACAAAAGGTTGGCAGACCTTTCCAGTATCAAGAGTGTTCTCCAATATTTTGGAGTTGAAGGCAACCTTTGGTGCCCTCAGCCTTCCAACATCTGGTTTAGGGGGCTCTGTTTGGCTGAGCCTGGAAAATACCACAGCAATGGCATATGTAAGGAAGCAGGGTGGCACTCAGAGGCCTTCTTTACTAAAGGAAGTGACCTCAATTATGGATTGAGCTCAGGACATCCTTTGTCATCTTTCAGCAGTATACATACCAGGTCAGAGCAACTTACAGGCCAAGTAAATCATTGAGATCTCACCTAGATAACAAGTGGTGCCTGCACTCTCAAGTCCTCCACAGCTTAACGGCCTGGGCTTTTTTTTTTTCTGGAGTTGGACCTCTTTGCATCCCCAGCCAACATAAAGCTACAAAAGTTCAAGTGCTGGATTTTTTTGCTTCAGACACATTCGAGGTAGAAGTTTCTATTTTGGCACCTTACATTGAAGGCTGTCTTTTTGGTGGCTGTCTGGCATCAGCCAGAAAAGGGCCTCTGAATTTGCAGCACTTGGGTTTAAAGAACCCTTTATGACCTTCCTAGCAGACAGAATGGTATTAGTCACAATGTTAAGGTTCACCTCCAAAACTGATTCCAAGTTTCACATGAATCAGGAGATTTGCCTATGTTCTTCTAGCCGTCTGGATGTTGGCAAAACTCTGAGATCTTGATGATATCAGGTCTTCTAATCATCTATATGTCATTACAGCAGGAGCAAATAAGGGCTCTAGTGCATCAAGCAGACTCATAGCCTCTTGGATAGTGAAGTCCATAGCATTGGCTTACAGGTTCAAGGGGTTGTTGATACCAGAAGGAGTGAGAGTGCACTCCGTCAGCATCTCGGGCAGCAGCATATCAATTCTCACCTGAAACAATCTGAAAGGCACCCACATGGTTTTCTAATAATACCTTCACGTCGTATCGGCAGCATTTACTACTGTCGAATTCAGTGATTGCTTTGGCCATTGTTCACAATTAAAATTGCTTTCTGTAATCACCCCCCCTCCCCTTTGTTGTGGGGAGTTATTTTCCATGTGTGCTCTTCATACTTACTGCATTCTTGAGGAACTAGTTACGTAACACCGGACTTGGGGTGGGTTCACATTTTTGAGTTGGGGTTCTATTAGTGCTGGGGGTGGGTGGGGTCTACCCGTGTATACTGCCATGGAGCTCATCGGGAAAGTAAAATTGCAGTAAATAAGAACAATTTTCATTTTTTGTTTTTATACAGCACTGACCTTCAGTGGAGTGTCTGAAAGCATAAACTAATGTTAATATGATAAGAGAGAGGACGATTTGAGACATGCACAAATGTCTTTGAGCGTTCTATGAAAGAAGGCAACCCTGTATTAATTTTATATGTTTACTCTCTGCTCATCCATGCAGACCAACTGTGAACTAGCATAAGAAGCATGTGCATCTTTGTTTGCAGGTAACATAATGAAAAATAAAAATATATTTGAACTGGCAGAACTGTTGATAATTCCAGTTTTAATTCAAGAACAGCATGTTTAAGGGAAAGATACACTTTAAAATCTTTTTTTGTTGCTTTATTTGACCAATAATTTGACCAATTACATTAGAGTATTGTAAAAGGCAACATATTATTAAACCTGATGCTATAAATATAAGAATTACTTTAAGCCCAGGTTCACATTGATGCGATTTGGCATGCAAATTGACATGTCTATTGCTGGCAATGGCACCATCCGAATAGGTGCAACACCAACTTTTCAGCACCACACTGATTCCCAAAAGTAGTTTCTGTACTACTTTTGGTGACTTTGGGTGTAATTTTAATAGACATCTGTGCAGAAACCCGCACAGATGTCTCTGAAATCGCCCCCCGAAGTTGGACTGATATGCGGGTATGAAATTGTGCTAGTTCAGCTGAATGATTTCAATCTCGCAGCAGTGTGAACCTAGCCTTAAAGGCAGTTTTCAAAGCACACCAGGTTCTAATTATAAAAAGTTTGCATAGCCACTCGTCCAGTGAATCTGCATGCCTGTTTGTTCTGTGTGAATTTGGCAAAAATGAATGTTGTTTAGGCTATTTTCTCTTCTCAATGAATGTTCTTTTATTATTTGCAGTGGTAAAATACCACATTACAGCTGCTAGATGGAGTAGAGGAGCATTGGAAATATATACATCTTTGTAACAAGAGATACAATGTAACAATTCTAAAGAATGGTAGACAGAATTAGCAAATAAACTGTCAGGTCTCCTTAAGGCTAGGTGACAGATGCACACAGTTGGGATCAGGAGTGCACTGCAAGGTAGTGGACCCTATGACTGACTGCTACAGATGGGAGTCAGGGTGGTAAGGAAGGCAGGGCCACTGGAACACCAACACGGATCCCACCTGGGTTAGAGTACAAGATTCCCTAGAGCGCGGAGTCTAAGAGCCTGCAGGTGTTCACCAGAGCCTGTAGTGGTGAGGATGGACTGGGCTGCAACTGGCTCCAGGTTGCGATCCCCAGGGTCCCCCAGCTCACACCCACAGTAGGCAACAGGAGGATAGGGATAGTAAGGGAATAATCCATGGTCGGGGCCACAAGCAGACAACGACAACAGAGTTCACGCCAAAGGTTCAGGGTCACAGGTAAACAGGGATAGTCAGGGACACGCCAAAGGTCAGGGTCAAGAGCAGACAGGAATAGTTGAGAACACGCCAACGTCGGTAACAGAAACAAACGTAGAGCACATGGCAGGCAGGAAACAAGAAGCCAGATACACAAAGGTTGATCAGCAGGGCTGGCCTGCAGCGCAGAGGTTAATATAGAGTTCTCTGATAGGAGCTGGGGTGGAGCCACGCTAGAGGAGAGATTATAGAAGCAGTCAGGTGAGAGTCAGCTGGTCTCTAGAGATGAACACATGGAGATAGGTAAGCTGACAGACAAAACTCTATTGCATAACCATCACATAAACTTAACCAATGGTTACATTTTTTTGCAAATTTTCTCTAGAATTGTTTCATTGTATCTCTTGTTACAAAGAAATATACATCTCTTATGTCCCTCCACTTCATTTACAGGCCATATTGTGGTATTTTGCTATTGTAAAATAAAAAAACATTTGTTCAGAAATAGTCTATACAGCAATAGTTTTGCCCAATTCGCACAGAATAAACGTACATGCATACATTTTTTACAAACAGTCCCCACAGTGTCAAGCAAAAACACATTATATCCATATTTTAAATGTTAAAACTACGAGGCATGCAACAATCTTAGTTTATGATTATTGTACATTATTATCATTATTTAAAGTCATCATAATGCATCAAAGTCAATATATCTAAAAGTAAATATACTGTAAAAATAATTTGAAAACATTTGTTTTCATATAAACATATTGTAAAGTAAATTAGTATAGTGCAAATCCATTCAACGGATTTGCACTAAACTTTACTTACATAGTAAAGTTTTCCTCTAAGAAACAACGGTTCCGTAGAAGTCCAGCCCAAAGCTGTACCCCAATTATTCCAAATATAAAGAAGACAAAGAAACACAGAAGGAGTACGTTTCCTAGCATAGGCAGTGTGTCCAGTAGCAAATTCACCAAGATTCTCATACCTGTGTAGGGAAAGAGAAAAAAAAGAGCAGAAAGGAGGAAGAAAATGAGGGATTTCAAGAAGGGAGTAAAAAAAAGTATCAGCTAGATACACAGTATCAACAAAAAGCAAAGAACACATTCCTGAAAAGAAACAATTTAAATGGTTTTCATTTTGAAAAGTGGATCCTTGCTTTATAACCCATTTTTAAATTTAGGGCCTCCGTTTCTCTATACTACACGACAATACCAGATTTTATCTCATATATTACTACAGGAGAATCCTGAAACTACAATTGTAATCAGTAAAAAGGAGGCATGTAAAGGATAAGGGGTTCACAGTCTCAAGCAGGGGTCCAATCTTCTGTTAAATTGGAAGAAAACCCTTTTGATTTTGGTGATGAAAATGAGTCTTTCCTGTAATAAATGGGTTTATCTAAATATCCAAATGTCCTGACCCCCTCATACAATAAAATATCAACCCAGCACATGAAAAGCAATGGGCACACCACAGCACACGAATGGAAAAACCTGTCATTACAACCCACATGCTACAGTATGACTTAAAAGTTAAATCTTCCTGTGCATGCAAAATTTAGAAATCTTATTTTTAGAATGGATAGGACAGTTCAGAATGTGTTCATTCTGGCTTTTTTAAATTAACTCTTATCTGCAGAATTTCTTTAAAACTTACTTAAAGAAAATTTTATTAAATGGTTAGAGCCTCTGTCAAGAGTTATCACTATCTATCTATTTATCTTAGCATTGTGGATTTCCACTGCTGGAGCTGTTGTACTGTTGGTATGCTGAGCCAAAAGTTTTAATGTTTTTTGATTATTGACATGTCATCAGTGTGCAGATTCATAATTCTAGCTTCCTTCTTATTTCAATAGCTGCATATTTGTTCCAGGTTTGTAGTTCTTAAAGTATAAGAATCATAAAATCACAAAGACATCCTGGAAGCCAGTATTTTCAGAAAAATTATATAGTAAATGCACTTAGTAGAAAAAGCTGAAGTAGTAAAATATGGTTCAGTTGACAGAAGAGATGAGCCAAATGAATCCTGGTTTGTTTAGTGACACATTCACCAAACTACTTGGCAATTTCAATGGAAATCCAAAGGTGTCTCATGGGTTCACTCCTTCATTCTGGTGACCCCTGGGTGGTGATTGAGGATGTGGCAACCTACTGGACTTTAAATCATTTCTAACCATGGTTGTCTATACACTTTCACCTCACAGTATGGGTGAGAATTCCTTATATATAATGTTAATGTATAAACTGATATATATATATTGTTATACATCAAAAATAAGGTTGAAATGTAGAAGTTATGTCTCTACATGGTCTACACCCTTGAGGAAGAGAAAATAATTCACAATTCGAAATGCATTGGGTGTTTCTGTCATGCTATATATCTACTCGCTGACTTTAGATGTCGGCGAACACCCGAATTTGTGGGGTGCTTGGTGGGATGTTCGTCCAGTGCATTCTAAGCCCTGATTGGGCAAAGCTTTGCCCAATCAAGGCACAGTGAATAACAGGATACCGTAGTTAAGGAGTGGGTCGGGAAGCTGGCCGTGGCATCCTTAACAACAGATGAGTCATCAGCTATCAATGGACTTCCCCACTAACAGCTGAATAATAAAAAAAAAAAAAAAATGGCAAGGGGTTCCCCCTAAAATCCATACCAGAACCTTAGGTCTGGTATGGATTTTGAGGGGAACCCCCACACCAATTTTTTTTTAAATAATGGTGTGGGCCCCCCCCCAAAATCCATACCAGACCCTTATCCGAGCATGCAAAGGGGGGGGCCAGAGCACGGCACCTTTTTGCATATGTGCATATGTGGTGGGATTGTCCTAAATTTTAGGCCTTCTGGCTAGACATCCGAGCCCAGATTAATGTGATCCTAGATATTGATAGCCTTGATTTTCCACTGCATTACTTACTCCATGTTTCTTCCATTCCTCTTAGCCATTATAGGAAGAGCATACTGCCACACCTCTTGAATGCTGCAAGGTGCTTGATCCCGATCTCATGGAAAAGGACCCAGGTTACCTGCCGCTCTCACTCTGACAGGCCCTATTGTCTGAGATGACCATTTCTACTGCCGATGATAGGTATAGCATGACTTGCTACTCAAGATTACCGATCTGCGCCCTACTTGTATTTGAGATTTGAATTCTTTTGTTTTCCTCCGCCCTGGTTTCTGGGTGCTTGGTTTTTTTTTTTTTTCTTTTTTTTTTCCTCCAAAACAAACAGCTGAGAGGACCCCATACCATATGGCAAGGTACTCCCTTGGCTGTTTAATGACTCAGGTGTACCACCCTGGTGTGTCTAAAGGGCTTTTGGTTCTGGCAGCCTATGGTCTGATTGCTGAAGGTACATTTATATCAGTGTTTTGGAAAATGTCGACCTACCAAGTTGATAGATTTGCTTAGCTGCCTGGCTTCCACCTTTGCCACCTGCGCCTGCTCTACCAGACTCCCCAATCTCTTTTGTGCGTTGGTCATATGTCATATTTTTACCTACTTGCTGTATTAGTTATATCCTGACCCATAAAGGGCCTTGAACCTTTGTCTTTGTTCGAAATTACTCTTTTGCACACGTTTGATTATTGTCAGCTGTGTATTGTCTTTGTTGCACTATTTTTGTGCATTGTGTTGTTTCTTTTTCTTATGCAAAATGTTGTGAAAAATCCTTTCTATAAATAAGAATTACTTAAAAAAACAGTAATCCAAAAAAAGAAGAAAAAAGGAGGAAGCAGGGCACTGGTAATGAAGTACCACTCAGCCTCCCCACAGAAAACACACCACCGCCCCACCCCTCTTTGTGCGATAGGAGTCCCCTAATCCTGACATTCCAAACAGAAATAATAATAGAGAGCATACAGTGCAAAGATGTTCAGGACATTATTAGAGGAACCAATTCGGACCCCACATAAGCTGCCCCCCCCCCCCCGCCTGGAGAACTGGTACTGTCATAACATCAAAGGCCTTTAGAGCAGCCTATGTATAAAAACAGAAAACAGCTTGTGGGCCAATTACACTCTTTAAGGAAAGACAACTCCACCCTAACCCAAACCCACCAGACACCCATGTGGAACTAACCATTCATCTCTATTGAGGAGGTCCAGCAGCCCAAAACCCTCCAAAACTTATTTGGGCAGCCTCAGTTTAGGTATGTGGCCTTGTAAAATGAGACTGTAGCATTCACTAGTCCCTTCCAGGCTAGTAAGGAGGGGGCCAAGGGTTGTTTTCCAATGTAGGATTATAGCTTAGAAAGGCAAAATACTCAGCATGGTTCTGTGGGCTACCATGTTCGCTAGACCTTCTACCAACCCAGTAGGCAGGCCAAGACGATCAGTGGTACTAGTAAGGTCATGACCTTAGTGATAAAATGAGTGATGTCTTTCCAGTATTGTTGGATCTTAGGGCAGTGCCAGGACACGTGAGGGAAAACCGGTACATTAATAATAATAAGCTTTTTTTTTTTTTTTTTTTTAGATTTTTATTATTAGGCAATAATATTATTACATATATATAATATAATTACAAAACATTGTCAAAGAGCATTGCACATAAGGCACATCAAGAGGAAATAACCACAAGACCAGCAGTAAAGCCAATATCATATACACAGGAGAAAAACCTTACATGTATCTCACCATCAACAAGACCACACTAGACACTTTAATTCTCAAAGTCTGACATATCTATTTTCCCCTTTTTTATTTTTCCCAACCCTATGGAAGAATGATAAGGTAACAAGCCTCATAATCTACATGTAAAAGAAAACAGAACCCAATCTTTAGTCAAACGTAAACAAAGCAATACAACTCATAACCCCCCCTCCCCCCACAATGTGTATACCCTGAATAAGAGCTTACAGAAAAACATCAATAATTTCTCCCTGTATGAATTTGTTTAAATGATCTACCTCTTCTTCCAGGGTATTATCAGAGTCCACCAAGTGATACCACACCTTCCTAACTTCTTGGGGGATCCACGTGCATTATATGTCATTGGATAGAGCAGGATGTCAGCATTTACTAATTTCTTCCACATCCCCAGTGTCAGATTCTCAGTATATATCCACCTCTTTGCTATGAGCTTACAGACACCAAAGAAAAGGAGTCTAATGCCGCGTACACACGAGCGGACTTTACAGCGGACTTTGCCCGGCGGACCAGAGTCCGCTGAACAATCCGACCGTGTGTAGGCTCCGGCGGACTTTTTCCCAAAAGCCCGCCGGACCTAGATTTGAAACAAGTTTTAAATCTTTCCGTCGGACTCAGTTTCTGGCGGAAAGTCCGCTTGTCTGTGTGCTGGTCCGACGGAAGGCCTGCTCGTCTGTATGCTGGTCCAACAGACCAGATACGACGCGAGGGCAGGGTATTGCATTTCGCGCTCGCTGCAATAGGAAAAACAAATTTTCCTATTGCGGCGAGCGCGGGGCATACCAGGCCCTTAGGTCTGGTATGGATTATAAAGGGAAGCCCCTACGCCAAAAAAACGGCGTGGGGTCCCCCCTAAAATCCATACCAGACCCCGATCCGAGCAAGCAGCCCGACCGGTCAGGAAGGGGGGTGGGGTCGATCCAGCGCCCCCCCCCGAACCGTGCCAGGCCGCATGCCCTCAACATGGGGGGGTGCCTTGGGGGAGGGGGGCCCTGTGGGGCCCCCCTCCCCCAAAGCACCTTGTCTCCATGTAGATGAGGACAAGGGCCTCTTCCCGACAACCCTGGCCGTTGGTTGTCGGGGTCTGCGGGCGGGGGGCTTATCGGAATCCGGGAGCCCCCTATAATAAGAGGGCCCCCAGATCCTGGCCCCCCACCCTATGTGAATGAGTATGGGGTACATGGTACCCCTACCCATTCACCTAGGGAAAAAGCATCAATAAAACACACTACACAGGTTTTTAAAATAATTTATTAAACAGCTCCGGGGGGTCTTCCTCCGGCTTCGGGGGTCTTCTTCCGGCTTCGGGGGTCCCTCCGGTTCCTCTTCTCCCGGTGTTCGAGTTCTTCGGCCGGCTCCTCCGCTGTCTTCAGGCCGCTCTCTTGCCAGCGGAGGTCCGGACTTCTGGGCTTCTTGTCTTCTTCCCTCTTCTCTTCTCCAGATGTTGACATGACGCTCTCTCCCTGGCTGGACTGCTCTCTGAGGGCTCCGTTGTGACTTATATAGGCGGAGACCCCGTCCCCTTATGATGTCACAGTCCCTGGGCATGCTGAGACTGTGACGTTTTAGGGGGCGTGGTCAACATCACCCAAGGCACCCCCCATGTTGAGGGCATGCGGCCTGGTACATTTCAGGAGGGGGGGCGCTCACTCGTCCCCACCCCCTTTCCTGACCGGCCGGGCTGCGTGCTTGGATCGGGGTCTGGTATGGATTTTAGGGGGGATCCCATGCCGTTTTTTCGGTGTTGGGGGGCTTCCCTTTAAAATCCATACTAGACCTAAGGGCCTGGTATGACCCGCGGCGGGGCTTGCAAGGTGTCAATCTCGCCGATAAAAGCGGCAAGATTGACTTCCTTTTCTAGTCCGTTCAAAATGAACAGACTTGTCCATGTGTGGGCAAGTCCGTTCATTCTGAAAGTCCGCCGCAACTCCGGCGAAAGTCCGTCGGAAAGACGGGCGGACTTAGCCCGCCGGAAAGTCCGGTCGTGTGTAGCAAGTCCGTCCGTTTTAAAGTCCGGCGCACCTGGCGGACAAAGTCCGGCGAAAAGTCCGCCGAACAAAGTCTGCCGTAAAGTCCGCTCGTGTGTACGTGGCATAAGGAACAGTTTTGTAGCCACATCCATCTCCTCATCTTCAATAATTCTCAAAAGACACCGCAAGGGGGTGAATATATTTGGGAGACCAACTTTATCAGCTATAAATTTCATCACCATAGACCACAGAGGCATTATCTTGGAACACTCCCACACCATATGTAAGAAAGTTTCCTCAACCCTTTGACATTTATGACAAGTTGCAGAATCTCTCTTATGCATACGAAAAAGAAGTACAGGAGTATAGTACATACAGACCAATCTATTAATCAGACCATCTATTAACCTGCTATGTGAAGGTGAGCTGCCATCTAGATAAAGGAAGGCCTGTAGATGTGGTGTACCTGGATTTTGCAAAGGCATTCGATACGGTTCACCATAAACGTTTACTGTACAAACTAAGGCCTGTCGGCATGGACCAAAGGGCGAGTACATGGATTGAAAACTGGCTTTGAGGACGAGTCCAGAGGGTGGTGATAAATAGGGAGTACTCAGAATGGTCTGGTGTAGAAAGTGGGGTCCCCCAGGGTTCTGTCCTGGAACCAATCCTATTTCATTTATTCATAAATGATCTGGAGGATGGGATAAACAGCTCAATCTCAGTATTTGCGGACGATACTAAGCTAAGCAGGGCAATAACTTCTATGCAGGATGTGGAAACCTTGCAAGAATATCTAAACAAATTAATGGGGTGGGCAACTACATGGCAAATGAGGTTTAATGTTGAAAAATGTAAAATAATGCATTTGGGTGCCAAAAATATGAATCTACTCACTAGGGGGAGAACCTCTGGGGGAATCTAGGATGGAAAAGGACCTGGGGGTCTTATTAGATTACAGATTCAGCAATGGCATGCAATGCCAGGCTGCTGCAAGCAAAGCCAACAGAATATTGGCATGCATTAAAAAGGGGATTAACTCCAGAGATAAAATGATAATTCTCCCACTCTACAAGACTCTGGCCTGGCCTGGCCACACCTGGAGTATGCCATGTCCTAGCTCGTGCTATCAACTTGGGGTCCCCGTGTCCCAAGGCCATATAATACCCGGAAATCTTCTTCACTAGGTCAGGATCTAAAGTAGTTTCCAAGGAAGTATTTTTAAGCTGTACCACTCCTCCTCCAAACTGCACAAGGGCAGCGTGACAGAGTTGTGCGTATTTGAAGTGGCAAGTCCTACAGTGCCTTGAAAAAGTACTCATATCCCTTGAAATTTTCCACATTTTGTCATGTTACAACCAAAAAATGTATTTCATTGGGATTTTATGTGATACTAGGGATATGCAATTAGCGGACCCCCAGCTGTTGCAAAACTACAAGTCCCATTGTGCCTCTGCCTCTGGGTGTCTTGCTTGTAGCTGTCAGAGTCTTGTTATGTCCCATAACAAGACATGACTTGTATTTCTGCAACAGCTGGAGATCCGCTAATTGCATATCACTGTGATAGACCAACACAAAGTGGCACATAATTGTGAAGTGGAACAAAAATGATAAATGGTTTTCACATTTTTTTACAAATAAATATGTGAAAAGTGTGGCGTGCATTTGTATTCAGCCCCCTGAGTCAATATTTTGTAGAACCACCTTTCGCTGCAATTAGTCTTTTTGGGTATGTCTCTACCAGCTTTGCACATCTAGAGAGTGACATTTTTGCCCATTCTTCTTTGCAAAATAGCTCAAGCTCTGTCAGATTGGATGGAGAGCATCTGTGAACAGCAATTTCACCCTGTAGTGTTTTACAAAAGTGGTGAAGCTGGACCATGTTGCCGCTTTACAAATCTGCTCCAGCATTGCTCCAGCTCTCTCTGCCTGCGACATTGCCACTGATCTCGTAGAGTGTGCCCTGATACCCTCTGGAATCTGCATACCTCCCAATGTATAGGCCTGGCCAATAGCCTCTCTAAGCCACCTGGCTATGGTACGCTTTGAGGCCTTGAGCCCTTTCTTGGCCCCTGAAATTAAAATAAATAAGGAATCTGTCTTCCTAAAGGATATCGTTTTGTCTAAATAATGTAGAACGCATCTCCTGACGTCTAACGCATGGAACTTAATTTCTTGTTTCCTGGAAGGATTTGTACAAAAAGAAGGTAAAATAATATCCTGTCCTCTGTGAAATTTTGAGGCTACTTTAGGCAAAAATCCATCTCAAAAATTATTGGGCTGATTTACAAAGCATTTGCGCCATGAGTTGCGGCGCACGCCGATGCGCAAATTACATTTTCATATTTACAAAACATATGAGCCGGTAACACAGCGCAATTCCCCATTTAATATTTTCTTCCCGGCTCACGGGAAGAGGCGATTGGTACGCCACTAAAGACATGGCGCACGGCATCTTTAACTTAAAATTTAAACAAGCTGAAAGTGCCAATATTATGGGGGTGATGTGGGGTGATGTGAGGAAGTATGGTACTAACTGCCCAAGTCACAAATATGCCCAAAATAGAATGAGAAAGTAACTTTCTCCGAACAAGTGGCAAATACATTTAGAACTGCGGGAGGTCAATTTATGCACTGCGCATGCTCAAACGGCATTTGCGCTTGTTCAAATGCGTTGGTTCAGTGCGCCGGCAAAATCTTAGTAAATGTCAAGCAACGTAAATGCATTTGCATAGGTTGAACGGGCGCACCTCTACACTTTTTTTATTTTTTTTTTAATGCTGGTTCACTTCGCGGCTATAATGAAATGTCGGTCCGGCAATACACATAAAAGTTCATTGATAAAAACAGCATTAAGAAAACAAACAAAATTAAGAAAAAAAATGCGTGGGGTTCCCCCGAAATTCAATACCAGACCCTTCAGGTCTGCTATGGATATTAAAGGGAACCCCACGCCAAAAATAAAAAAAAATTGCGTGGGGGTGCCCCTCAAAATCCATACCAGGCCCTTCAGGTCTAGCATGGATTTTAAAGGGAACCCCGTGCCAACATTTTTTAAAAAATGGCATGGGGGTCCCCCCAAAAATCCATACCAGACCCTTATCCAAGCATGCAACCTGGCAGGCCGCAGGAAAAGAGGGGGGGACGAGAGAGTGTACCCCCCTCCTGAACCGTACCAGGCCACATGCCCTCAACATTGGGAGGGTGCTTTGGGGTCCCCCCCAAAGCATCTTGTCCCCATGTTGATGAGGACAAGGGCCCCATCCCCACAACCCTTGCCCGGTGGTTGTGGGGGGCTGCAGGCGGGGGCTTATCAGAATCTGGAAGCCCCCTTTAACAAAGGGACCCCCAGATCCCGACCCCCCCCTGTGTGAAATGGTAACCTACCATTTCACAAAGAAGTGTCAAAAATGTTAAAAATGACAAGAGACAGTTTTTGACAATTCCTTTTTCCTGACAGACTCCATGGCAGCCTACGTGTGGGTTAACCCCGCCTCCTTTCCAATGCTATAGGACCCCATTCCCATAAATGAGCACTCACCACTAGCTGCTGCGTTCCTTTTTTGTCCTCCTCCAATGGACCTAAATATGATGTTCGCGTCCGATCAGGTGGATCCGAGATGGTGGCATACCTAATGCGGTGCAGCTCAGGGCCCAGCCACGGGCGGGCGAGTAGCGTTAAGAGGCTGAAGTAATACCCCTGTGGTGGAGAGATAGTCACCTCTGTATGCCGGATGGATGGACGCATCAACGGCTGGCAAGGTCTGCAATGATGTCCGTTTTTTCTCCATGGCAGTTGTTTTCTGTGTATTCTGTCTTCCCCTCAAGAGTTTCCCAAATTGTTCAGAGGCTTATGTTGGCCGTTTTTCTACCGTTTTACCCCTTATGGTGGCTGGAGCGCTTGTGCGTTCCAGCTCGCCTCGGCACTTCCAGGTGCGGCCGTCCTTGCTGCTCGCGCTAGCGCAGTAGCCTCCTCGGGACCGAGGCTTGGCTCGCGCGTGCACAGAGTGGCGGATCGCTCGGCGGCCGCACATGCACAGTGTGGTCACAGGTGAGGTGGGGGTGATGATGTCACGGGCAAGTCACTGTGTGACCATTGCTATGCCCGTGCGGTTAGGGAAAAAGAGACGGAGAACCAGCGTTTGGAGTCTCTTTTAAAACGTGTGGTGCAACAATCCCTGAAAGAGATGTAGACACCCCACACGTTGAACCAGTCTATTACTTTATCTGGCCCTCCGGCTGACGAGGCCCGTGATGGTCCGAGGACCTCCCAGTCTTACGTTGCCTCTCTTGACTCTTCGGATGATGAACCTCAGGAAGAAGAGGAAATCGGAGGCTTTGACTTCAGTATGGTTTCGCCATTAATAAAAGCAATCAAGGAGGCCCTTAAGTGGGAAGACTCCTCCACCCCCCCAGCCAAACAGGAAAAAGTTCTTTAAACATCTGGGGAAGGAACGCTCAAATTTTCCGCTCCTTTCTGAACTAAAAGACATCATAGATGAGGAATGGAGTAAGACAGACAAGAAGTCCTCCATGTCAAATAAAACCTCCAGATTATATCCCTTCAAGTCAGAAGAGGTGAAGTATCTGGAAAATGCTCCCCTTGTGGATGCCTTAATGCGTCTGGCCAAACATGTTACTCTCCCTTTTGGAAGATGCGGTGTCCTTCAAGGATGGTCTTGAAAGAAGGATAGACCAGGATTTGAAGAAAATTTATGGGCTGGCCGGCACAGCCTGTAAACCGGCCCTGGCACTTGCAGCCATGTTGAAGGCCATGGAGGCCTGGATGGAGAATGTAGATTCCTTCCTTAAGGGTGTTTCGGAGGAGCTGGCCGGAGGTTCAGCAGCTGCAGAACTGAAACTAGCGGCAGTGTTCCTGGGGGAGGCGTCCATCGATTTGATCCGCCTATTGGCGCGAATTATGTTGTCATCGGTCACGGCCAAATGAGCTTTATGGTTGCGTCCTTGGCTCGCTGACCCGGTCTCCAAGCAAGCCTGGTGTAAAATCCTCTTTGCGGGATCTTTACTGTTCGGCAACAAGATAGATGATGCCATAACACGGGCCATGGGTGGCAAGTCAGGCTTCCTCCCCCAGGACAGGCGTCTACTTGGACGGAAGAAACCCCAGTTTAGAAGACGCACTCCGGAGCGCTCCAGGGAAGCACACTCATACAAGCCCGGCCGAGACTTCAGAAAAAATTGGAGCAGAGGGCAGGCATCCTTTCATAAGCCCACTAAAGGCCAGACATCTAGCGGTCGTGAGCAGGCGAAGTCTTTTTGAGATTGCGCCCGCCCAGGCGGGTCGGGTGGGGGGCTCGTCTGCTCCTTTTCCGGCACGTCTGGGTGGCCTTAATCTCGGACTTTTGGGTAATAAGGACAGTCTTGTCAGGTCACAGATGGACCTTCTCCAGTACTCCTCCCCCCAGATTCGTCTCCACTCTTCTTCCTCATTCGGAGGAACAGAGACAAGTGCTGTTGTCCTATGTGGACCTTCTGAAGACTCAGAGAGCAGTGGTACACGTCCCAAAGGATGAATGGTTCCAGAGGATATACTCCCCTCTCTTCCTAGTTCAAAAAAAGAGTGGCTCTTGGCGCCCAGTCATAGACCTGACCTACCTCAACAAATTTATACAGCACGGGAAATTCAAAATGGAAACCCTGTCAACCATCCAGCGAGCCATACAGCCAGGCGATTGGATGATTTCGATCGACTTTAAGGATGCTTATTTCCACATCCCAGTGGAAAAGGAGTTTCACAAATATCTCCGATTCCAAGTCGGGCAAGATCATCTACAATTTATCTGCCTCCCCTTCGGGCTGACAACGCCCCCCTGGGTCTTTTCAAAGGTTCTCCTAGCCACAGTAGCTCTCATAAGATTAAAAGGGGTACGTCTTTACCATTACCTCAAAGACCTCCTAGTATTGTCTCAAAACAGAGAGCAGTTGCTGGCCCACCTGGAACAAGTGATCTCCACCCTGTCCAGCTTCGGGTGGCTCCTAAACTTAGCGAAAAGTCATCTAAACCCAGCTCAATGCCTAATATACCTAGGAGCTCAGTTCGACACAGTGGAGAACACCATCTCCCTTCCACTACAGAAAATCCCGACTGTTCGAGACAAAATTTCCCGGGCCCTACACGCCCCACGCCTGAAAGCTTCCCAGTGCCTGGAAATTGTCGGCACGATGGTCTCCACGACTTCCATGGTCAAATGGGCCTTGTGAAGATTACGTCCCTTCCAGTCAGGTTTCCTATAGCAGTGGAAGACAGGGGACAAGAATCAAGTTATCCACATAACATCGACAATGAGGAACAGCCTCTTCTGATGGCTTCAGCGCAAAAACCTTCTGACTTGCCACTCCATTGCTCCCATCTCTTGGGTCACGGTCACAACCGACGCCAGCGGTACCGGTTGGGGAGCTCTCTGCGGATCGAACCTTGCTCAGGGCAAGTGGGACACCTGCCTCCCCGACCCAGGTTCGAACGTCCTGGGACTTCGAGCAGCCTGGTGTGCCCTACAGTCCTTCTCTCACCTTCTGAAAGGGGAGTCAGTGTTGTTAAGGATGGACAACACCACGGCGGTCACTTTTGTGAAGAGCAAGGGGGTACCCGGAGTTCCACTCTCCTTCGGGAAGTCGAGCCCAGTCTATCGTGGGCACAGAAGAACCTTTCCAACCCCTCAGCAGTCTTTGTCCCAGGAGTCCAAAACACTCAGGCGGACTTCCTATCATGTACCGAGTTGGACAACAATGAGTGGTCCCTTCATTTGCAGATGTTCAAGTGGATCTTGTCACTGGGAATCGATCCCGAAGTAGATCTGTTCGCTTCCCTCTGCAATTTCAAGCTGAAGAAGTTTTATACCAGGGGCCGCTGCAGCCAGGCCTTCGGAACAGACGCCCTGACGGATCAGTGGAAGTTACATAGTTACATAGTAGGCGAGGTTGAAAAAAGACACAAGTCCATCAAGTCCAACCTATGTGTGATTATGTGTCAGTATTACATTGTATATCAATGTATGTTGCGTTCATTTAGGTGCTTATCTTATAGTTTCTTGAAACTATCGATGCTCCCCACTGAGACCACTGCCTGTGGAAGGGAATTCCACATCCTTGCCGCTCTTATGCCCCGTACACACGGTCGGACATTGATCGGATATTCCGACAACAAAATCCTAGGATTTTTTCCCAAGGGATGTTGGCTCAAACTTGTTTTGCGTACACACGGTCGCACAAAGTTGTCGGAATTTCCGATCGCCAACAACGCGGTGACATCAACCACGTACGACGAGACTAGAAAAGGCCAGTTCAGAACCAAGCGCGGCACCCCTTGGGCTCCTTTTGCTAATCTCGTGTTAGTAAAAGTTTGGTGAGAGACGATTCACACTTTTTCAGACTTGTGGCTTTCAGATCGTTTTCTGCGGTTCAGTTTGTGCTTGTGGGTTTGTATCTGCTCTTCAGTGGGTGCAGTCAGTTTGTATCGGAGTTTTCTGTGTGATCTTGCCCGCTCATTGCTGTTTTTCAGGTCGCTCTTCACAGGCCTTGCTGTTCTTCAGTGCGTTCTGTTACTTCGTTCTGAGCAGCCAACCGTTTTCTAGCCATGTTGCGTATACGTACTCCTCGTAGAGTTCGTGCTGTGCGGGGGCTTGTTGTTGGGTCCTGACCTTGACACAAGTCCAGTCCATGAACAGGGTGGGGAGGAGTTCATGGACCAAGAATTGGTTGCTTCAGCGTGACCAGTTCTCTCATATGCCTTTGCTCCGTGAGATCCGTGAGAATAAACCTGATGATTTCAGGAACTTTCTCAGGATGACGGACCCCGTATTTCACCGTTTGTTGGCGTTGCTGACCCCCTATATCAGCAGGCAGGATACCTGCATGAGGCAAGCCATCACTCCGGAGCAGAGGCTCATCGCTACCCTGCGGTACTTGGCGACAGGGAGAAGCCTGCAGGACTTGAAGTTCTCAACAGGCATCTCCCCCCAGGCTCTGGGTATCATTATCCCAGAGACCTGTTCTGCCATCATCCAGGTCCTGCAGAAGGAGTATATGAAGGTAAGATTTTTATCCTTTAATATCACATTTTATTGTATTGAATGTTTACTAATATATTGTATTTCTCTCCTCATTCCCAAATAACCATGATTGTAATATGCTGTGAATGTCCCCTTTGTTCTCATGCATGCTGGATTTTTATGTAATTATTTTTTTAGTCCTTCATACATATTTGCCTTCACTAACCTCCCCAGCATGCTCTCCTGCCCCTATATTCACCTCATGTAGTCACTTAACAATGTATTTTATCAGCTCCATAGTAGTGCTTTACCCCAAACACCCCCTAAAATGTTATGAAATGTGATTTGTGCTTTAAATTCAGGCAGAGTGCCAGAGACTTTTTTTTGTGGTGTCCCCAAATCATTTTTAGTAACCCTCCCTCCCCCAACTGCTAAGTCAGCTGATCCCAATTCTCTATCTATCCTCAATCATCTATTTGCTGACTTTGCCAAACCCATACACACTATACCCATCTCTTTTGTGGTCAGATGTATGGATGAATTCCCCAAAGCATGTAGTGCAAGGGCCTGCCTGTATACTTTCAAATGGTACTGTTTCAAGTTTTTGGATACTTTTATTATCTTGATAGGTAATAGCAGAATGTCCAAATGTGCCCAAATGTGTACAGTGTGTATTTATATCTTTGTATTAGGACACTTCTTACCTGTCCAGTGGGCTGCCAATAGTGTAACTAAGGAGGGGCTGTTCCAAGTAATACCCTGTATTTAGGCATTCATCGCTCAATGAAGTGGAGAGGGTTACCTGTCCAAGATTCCCCCCCCCATAATGTTAGAAATGGCCCATGAGGGGGGGGGGAATATGATAGGTGTACCTTATACTTTGGTGTTGTAAAATTCCCCTTAATAAATGTTATCTGGAGGTTGGCCAAGAATGTTTGTGTCTAATCTGCTTGCCATGTTTATGTGCAAAAAGACTAATTTTTTTTGTTTTCCTCGACAGTTTCCTTCCACGCCACAGGAATGGGAGCAGATGTGGGGTGTCCTCCCACTTTGCCCAGCGGTGGGACTTTCCTAACTGCGGAGGGGCAATTAATGGGAAACATGTCCACATCGTCCCACCACCCAACTCGGGGTCGTACTATTATAATTACAAGGGGTTCAATAGTATTGTGATGTTGGCGGTGGTGTCGGCTAATTAAGACTTCCTGTATGTGGACGTGGGGAAGAATGGCCGGATGTCCGATGGTGGAGTCATTGCCCAGATGGAGTTTTACAGGCGTCTCCAGAATGGGAGCTTGGACTTGCCACCTCCAGAAGACAATGTGGAAGGACTCCCATTCGTCTTTGTTGCGGATGAAGCATTTGCGCTGGGGGACCATCTTATGCGGCCATTCCCGATGAGGACCCTCACCCCGGAACAGAGGGTTTTTAATTACCGGCTGGCCAGAGCCAGAAGAGTGGTGGAGAACACATTTGGAATCATGGCCAGCCGGTTCCGCCTATTTCTGACACCCATCCGTATAGCGGAGTATAAACCTAATCATATAATCCTGGCGTGCTGTGATCTACATAACTTTTTACGCCAAAATTCTGCCAACTATGCTGGCTCAGTTGGGCCTGAGACTGGAATTCTACATGAAACAACCCTGAAGGCGCTTGAAAGTGGCCGTCCTGGCTTGCCCTCCCTAAGTGCGCGTGATGTCCGTTTAAGATACCTTGAGTTCTTTGCGGGTAGGGGGGCCATCAATATGCCAGACAATTTGTGAAGCCTTTATCAAATAAAAAAAAAAGCTAATCTTTGGTGACATTTACTGCTTGTGTTTGTTTTAGCTGACCCTGACAGCAATGTGGGTAGTCCTGAAAATGGCGTGATTGTGTAACCTTTTACAAAGCACTGTTGGGTGTTATTTACTAAAGGCGTAGACACTTTGCACTACACGTGCACTTGAAACTGCACTTGTAGTGCAAAGAGGATTTGCCCTTAGGAAATAACCCTCATTTTCACAGAAAACAGCAATTACATCACCACAAAAGTGTTGTAGCGTTGAGACAATAATCCACACATTCTTGATAACAATCTTTTTAATACCTGCACAATCACATGTGCATTTAGAAAAGGTTTTTAAAACAAACCAACATGTTTGTTGTATAACAATTTTTGGGGTGGCATTATCAAAAATAGAAATGTCCATTTAAGTTAAAACAGGCATGTGTAAAACCAACAAGAAAGACAAAAATCTTGAACTTACAAAGTTCACATATGGTAAAACTTGAAGGCAATATCAGACATGAGTATTTAGGAACTGTGTTTGATATTGCGTTCAGATGGGGTGAAGTCACCCCTTGAAAAGCCAAATTTGGAAGATGCACACAAATTTACCAATGTCAACATGTGATAGCTGCCATCACGGGGGATCAAGGGACGTGTTTTGGGGGAGCAACCCCTTCCTCACAGCTACTTTATTATTGAGGAAGGGGTTGCACCCCCAAAACGCATCCATTGATCTCCCGTGATGGCAGATAGCACATGTTGGCACACTGTGTGCATCCTCCAAATTTGGCTTTTCTAAACATCGCTAAAACATTTTTAAGATTGTAGCACATAAAAAAACAAAGTGATTTTGAGGGGTTTTAAATTCGCCCCAAAACATCAATGATGTTATTATTTTTTTGAATAACATCATTGATTTTTTTCTTGAGGTTTTCCAATTCTAAATTACACTCCATGATCTCCCCGATCAGGATCTGGGCACTTTCTAATGTGAAAGGATCTCGATCCACAACATCACGATCACCTAAAAAGAGAGAAACCAAACAAAAACAGGTATCAAAAATCTGCCGGCATCCATCTCTTACCTGAGTCTGTGGTCGCAGACACTCACCTGTTGTGGTGTCAATTTCCACCACATCTTCTTCCTCCTCCTGCTCAGCTTGGGTTGGGGGTATTTCCCCTTCTTCCAGAGGTGGGGGGTCTGTGGTATCCTCAGATGAGGGGTGTCCTCCGAGTCTTTTCTCCCCTATGTAAAACAAAAATGGTATAATTAGCACACAGATATTTGATGGCCGAAATCTAAAGATGAAACATTGCTTGGAAGTGGGGTACAATAGTCTATTTGGGCAGAGTTCCAAGATGTAGCATTTTTATTGTCCTTTGTCAAGCTTCAAGACTTTACCTGTTTTGTACAAGCTTCACAGATGGAGACCCCCCTATAGTATACACTGGAGCACCTGTGTGGGCCCCCTAATAAAAAGGGTGTTCTGGTGTCCCACACTAGTGCTCCAGTGTCCAGATGTGAAAACAGCTGCTGAGTGTCCTCTCCTTACACAGAATCTAGTTTGCATTTCATTCTAGTAACAAACCCATCTACACAACCAAATATTTTTCATACAAGTAGGCCCTAAAAAATGTAGGAAAATGTATATGGCCTAAACAATGGTGTTTTATAGGCCGAAAGAAAAATGTTTGATATGAACGAATAATGGGCCCATGAACATTAAAGTTGCCATTTTAAACTGTACAACACTTAAGAAAAGCATATGGAGCAGCACGAACGTAATAAAGACAAAAAGAATAGGAACACAGCACAACTACTTACTTTTTTGCAGCACTCTCTGGATCTTTCTGTACTGCTCGGGCTCTCTTAATTTCAGGTCCGACCACCGCTTCCTGAGCTGATCTTTCAATCGTCGTACCCCGAAATTCCGGTGCAGAATTTTGACCACTTTCGCCATGATCTTGGCCTTTCTGATATTGGGGTTGGGGTAAGGTCCATACTTTCCGTCATAGTCGGCCTTCTTCAGGATGTCGACCATCTCCCCAAAGGACATATTTGTGGCCTTAAATCGTCTCCTTCTGGATCGGGACGTTTCCGGATCCGGGCTTTCCTCCTCCTCGTTGCTATAATTAGCACGCACCTGCTCTGACTCCGCCATGTGCTCTTCACCCACTGCGCCGAATGAAAAGGGGCGGGGAATAGACTAGAAAGAACGTCAGGGGCGGGCGGAGTTACACGCATGCGCAGTGTGTATAAAGCGTAACACGCGTGCGTAGTACGTACGATCTGTGAGCGGACGAAGGAGTATCGGAGGCGCCGATCGTGATAACGAAGGTAAGAGCCAAACTTGGGCCTATACTGCTTCTACATTGAGGCCTATATTGTAACAAGATTAGGAGAGTTTTGCCTGACATTAGGGTTTGTCTTGTGTCTTGCAGTGAAAATGGATATCTTGAACAATACCGACTTCATGGCAATCTTCATTGACATGTTCAGGGAGCTGCCTTGTCTGTGGGAGATCAACCACCCACATTATAAGAACCAAACAAAGAGGAAGGCAGCACTGGATCAATTGTTGGAAATTGTGAAGCAGGTGATCCCCACGGCAGACATCACCTATTTGAGGATCCTAATTGGTGGCCTGAGGAGTACATATCTAAGGGAGCACAAGAAAGTCCAGGATTTGCAGAGATCCGGAGCAGCTGATGACATCTATGTCCCCAAGATGTGGTACTATGACAGGCTGCATTTTCTGGCAGGTCAGACTGAACCCAGGTCATCACTCTCCAGTCTTCCTTCCACGCTTCCTTCCCCCCAGCTGAGGCTTCTGACGCCCAGCCTGGGCCTTCCAGGCAGCAACATGTGGAGGAGCCCAGCTTGAGCCAGGTATAGCATTCCTCTAAATAGTTCAGGTTGTCCAATCAATGATGTTAACTAGATGTTAGTTTGGAGTACTAATTTCTGATTGTGATTGATGATGCAAAAACTAAAACCATGTCCCTTTTTCATACACAGGGAAGTCTCAGCCAGGAGGTGGCCGGGCCGAGCAGGCTGCCTGATATGTCGGTCCCTCCCCTACACCTGCAAAGAGAAAGTGGCAGGAAGAGGAGTACCCTAGAGGAGGCTGCCATAGGCCTCTTTTGGAAGGCTACAGAGGCCCTGGGAGCACCACACACTGTGGAGGAGGACTTTGCTGCCATAATTGCCTGTAAAATGCAGCGGATGGAGGAGGGCCAACAACTCATGTGTGTCATTAATGTTGGAAGCTCTCAATAAGAGGTTGAGGGCCCAACCAACATCCCACATTTGTGACCTCACACATGGTCCTCCTCCTCCTCCTCCTCCAGGTCCTACTAGTCCTCCTCCTCCTCCAGGTCCTACTCCTCCTCCTGCCACATCTCCAACAGCAGAGGAATGAAGCGTGGAAGGAAGACCAGAAAGTGATGACCCTGGATCCAGTCTGGTCTGGCAAAAGATGCAGCCTCTTGTGGTACCACAGCCTGGGGACACAGATGTCATCTGCTGCTTTCCGGATCTCTGGGACTTCTGGACCAGACTGCACTTCCTTACATATGGACTCCTCAGGCCACCAATTTTTATGTTAAAGAACTGATGTCTGCCCTGGGGGTCCAAGGCTTCGCTAATTTCTGCTGTTTATCCACTGTTGCCTTCCTCTTTGTTTGGTTCTGAGCCCTTAATAAAGGATTTTTGTTTTCAATTATACTTGCCTATGTGTTTTTTCCTTCAAAAAGGACAGTTTGTTGGTGAGGATTCAGGTACATTTCAAAAATACAATGTGAAATTAACAAGGGACACCAACACCAAACAATCTCCTTGAGATTAAATAATACAAGATAATAATGGTGTTGTGGTAACTTGACACACAAAAAACACACAAAAATATTCTGGAGTAAAACTAAAAATAAAATAAAACAAAGATCAGCCTTGGAAAAAATACAAACCTAAAATCTAAAAAAAAAATGCCTTTAAAAAAAAAAATATATATATTTTTGTCAGATGTGACAAATCCAAATATATTGGGGGAATCTCGATAAATAGTAAAGAAATAAGTTTGTGAGAAGTCTGTGTGAATATGAGCAGCAAAACTACTTCATTCTTCTCACATTATAAAGAAGAAGAGAGTGCGCTGTATTAAACCATTTTTAACATTGCAGCATGACGAAAGTGCTGTATCCATTCTGAACGCTAATTTTACCTGACCGAGCTGTTCCGTCTCGGAATTTCTTCTGAGCATGCGTGGCACTTTGTGCGTCGGAACAGGCCACACAAGGTCGGAATTGACGCTATCTGATTTTGTTGTCGGAAAATTTTATAGCCTGCTCTTAAACTTTGTGTGTCGGAAAATCCGATGGAAAATGTCCGATGGAGCCCACACACGTTCGGAATGTCTGACAACGCGCTCCGATCGGACATTTTCCATCGGAAAATCCGACCGTGTGTAGGGGACATTACAGTAAAGATCCCTCTACGTAGTTTAAGGTTAAACCTCTTTTCTTCTAATTTTAATGAGTGGCCACGAGTCTTGTTAAACTCTCTTGTGCGAAAAAGTTTTATTTCTATTGTAGAGTCACCAGTACGGTATTTGTATATTGAAATCATATCTCTTCTCAAGCATCTCTTCTCCAGAGAGAATATGTTCAGTGCTCGCAACCTTTCCTCATAACTAAGATCCTCCAGACCCTTTATTAGCTTTGTTGCCCTTCTTTGTACTCGCTCCATTTCCAGTACATCCTTCCTGAGGACTGGTGCCCAGAATTGGCAGCATACTCTAGGGGCGGCCGGACCAGAGTCTTGTAGAGTGGGAGAATTATCGTTTTATCTCTGGACTTGATCCCTTTTTAATGCATGCCAATATTCTGTTTGCTTTGTTAGCAGCAGCTTGGCATTGCATGCCATTGCTGAGCCTATCATCTACTAGGACCCCCAGGTCCTTTTCCATCCTAGATTCCCCCAGAGGTTCTCCCCCCAGTGTATAGATTGCATTCATATTTTTGCCACCCAAATGCATTATTTTACATTTTTCTACATTGAACCTCATCTGCCATGTAGTTGCCCACCCCATTAATTTGTTCAGATCTTTTTGCAAGGTTTCCACATCCTATGGAGAAGTTATTGCCCTGCTTAGCTTAGTATCGTCTGCAAATACAGAGATTGAACTGTTTATCCCATCCTCCAGGTCATTTATGAACAAATTAAATAGGATTTATCCCAGCACAGAACCCTGGGGAACCCCACTACCCACCCCTGACCATTCCGAGTACTCCCCATTTATCACCACCCTCTGAACTCACCCTTGTAGCCAGTTTTCAATCCATGTACTCACCCTATGGTCCATGCCAACGGATCTTATTTTGTACAGTAAACGTTTATGGGGAACTGTGTCAAATGCTTTTGCAAAATCCAGATACACCACGTCTACGGGCCTTCCTTTATCTAGATGGCAACTCACCTCCTCATAGAAGGTTAGTAGATTGGTTTGGCAAAAACGATTCTTCATGAATCCATGCTGATTACTGCTAATGATACCGTTCTCATTACTAAAATCTTGTAATAGTCCCTTATCATCCCCTCCAAGAGTTTACATACTATTGATGTTAGGCTAACTAGTCTGTAATTCCCAGGGATGTATTTTGGGCCCTTTTTAAATATTGGTGCTACATTGGCTTTTTTGCAATCAGCTGGTACCATTCCAGTCAGTAGACTGTCTGTAAAAATTAGGAACAACGGTCTGGCAATCACTTGACTGAGTTCCCTAAGTACCCTCAGATGCAAGCCATCTGGTTCCGGTGATTTATTAATGTTAAGTTTCTCAAGTCTAATTTTAATTCTGTCCTCTGTTAACCATGGAGGTGCTTCCTGTGTTGTGTCATGAGGATAAACACTGCAGTTTTGGTTACTGAAGCCCCCCGATTCACTCGTGAAGACTGAGGAGAAGAATAAATTCAATACCTTCACCATCTCCCCATCCTTTGTAACCAGATGTCCTTCCTCATTCTTTATGGGGCCAAAATGGTCAGTCCTCCCTTTTTTACTGTTTACATACTTAAAGAATTTCTTGGGATTTTTTTTGCTCTCCTCCGCTATGTGTCTTTCATGTTCTATCTTAGCCGTCCTAATTGCACCCTTACATTTCTTGTTGCATTCTTTATAATGTCTGAATGCTGAGGATGATCCCTCAACCTTGTATTTTTTGAAGGCCTTCTCCTTTGCTTTTATATGCATTTTTACATTGTAGTTAAGCCATCCAGGACTTTTGTTCGCCCTTTTAAATTTATTACCCAATGGGATACATTGGCTAATGCCCTTATTTAATATACTCTTAAAGCAAACCCATCTCTCCTCCGTATTCTTTGTTCCTAATATTTTATCCCAATTTATGCCTTTTAGCAAGGTTTGTAGTTTAGGGAAGTTAGCTCTTTTGAAATTCAGTGTCTTTGTATTCCCTTTATGTTTCCTATTTGTGTGATTTATCCTGAAACTAAATGAACCATGATCGCTGTTACCTAAATTGCCCCGTGTTTCCACATCCGTGATTAGGTCTGTATTGTTGGTAATCAGTAGATCCAGTAATGTTTTATTTTTAGTTGGTGCGTCTACCATCTGACCCATAAAATTGTCCTGCAAGACATTAAGGAACTGGCGAGCCTTAAATGAATGCGCGGTTTCCTCCGCCCAGTCTATGTCTGGATAATTAAAATCCCCCATTATGATAACGCTTCCCATCCTTGCTGCTAATCCACATTGTGATAGGAGATCTGTCTCCACTTCCTCCCTCAGGTTAGGGGGCCTATCGCATACTCCCAGTATTATTTTCCCCTTAGCCTCACCCTTTTGGAGCTCTACCCATAAGGATTCCACCTCCTCCCTAGCTCCCTCAGTGATGTCAGGAGGTTCAGGAGGGCATATGCCTTTCTGCCACTTCCAGTTACCCTGAGATTCCTGCAGAGGCTCCAAGTGGAAGCAGTCAAAGTGGTGACAATAGCTCCATATTGGCCGAACAGGCCTTGGTTCCCTCTCCTTGTCCAACTCAGTTTTCGGGACCCGGTGCCTCTCCCTCTCAGGCCGGACCTTCTTTCTCAGGGGTCAGTCCTGCACCCTTGTCCGGCAGTGCTGAGACTGATGGTCTGGTTCTTGAGAGGGAGAGGCTAGAATCTCTTGGCTGTGCCTCTAAAGTGATCTCCACCCTCATGAGTTCAAGAAGATCTAGCACAAATAAAGTCTATGGTAGAATTTGGTCCAAATTCGTGGAATTTTGCTCTTCTAAGGGCAGGTCTTTTAGACAACCAGAAGTTCAAGATGTTCTCAGCTTCCTTCAAACAGGCTTAGATCTACCCTTAGCCATCAGCTCTTTTAGAGTCCAGGTATCTGCACTATCGGCCTTCTCCGGTTCTTCTTGGGTGGTTCATCCGTTGATTCGGCATCAAGGCTCAAGCCCCAAAGGAAATCCAGATTTCCCAAGTGGGACCTTCCACTCATCCTTGACTCAATCTCTGGACTCAGTACTACGGGGCCCTCCCCGCTCTCCAACAAGGACTTCTCAGCAAAAGTCGCCTTCTTAGTAGCCATCACCTTGGCTAAAAGGGTCTGTGAGATCGGATCACTGGGTCATGAAGAACCCTTCTTGACGTTTTTCCCGTACCGTGTAGTTCTCATCCCTATGCTGGGTTCAAACCCAAAAGTGTCTTCGGTGTTCCAGGAGAATCAGGAGATCGTCTTACCTACGTTCAGGTCCCCGGGGTCCACAGAAACTCACCCTCTGGATGTAGGAGAAGCTATAAAGGAATATCTGAAAATTACTTCTCCTTTTAGACGTTCTGATCATCTCTTTGTTTTACACTCGGGCAGCAATAAAGGCAAGAAAGCCTCAACCAGGACACTCGCAGCCTGGATTGTGCAGACCATCCAGCAAGCACACAGGGCTAAGGGCTTGACTCCTCCAGAGGCAGTGACAGCTCACTCCACCAGGGGAATGGCAGCCTCGTGGGCAGCGGCCCGACATGTGGCTCCAGACACCATCTTCAAAGTGGCCTCTTGGGCTTCTATTAACACATTCATGTCTCATTACTGCATAGAGCGTGCTTCACTGTCTTCTGTAAACTTTGGTTTGAGAATCCTATCGGTTGATAGGACAAATTAAAATTATGATTTGATCAGCATACCCACCCGTGTGGTTGGCTAGTTATTTCCCACACATAGACTGCCATGGAGTCTGTCAGGAAAAAGGAAAATTTATTATCAAATACTTACCATAATTTTCCTTTCCTGATGGACTCCATGGCAGACGGAGTTCCCCACCCATTGGTCAAAGAGTAGGCTAGTTACGGAACGCAACAGCTAGTGGTGAGTGCTCATTTATGGGAATGGGGTCCTATAGCATTGGAGAGGAGGCGGGGTTAACCCACACATAGACTGCCATGGAGTCCATCAGGAAAGGAAAATTACGGTAAGTATTTGATAATAAATTTTCCTTTATTTAAAGCCTTCTTCTTTCCATCTTCTTCGGGTCTTCATCCTTCTTTCTTCCTTCATCCTTCAGCTTCTTCCTCCGTCCCTCTGCTTCTTGCTCCGGTGTTCTCGTTCCGCATCTTCCTCTGCAACGTCTTCTTCCCTTCTTCGTTCTCGGGCCACTCTGCATCCATGATGGGAGGCTCCCGCTGTGTGACGCTTCTCGTCTTCTGACACTTCTTAAATAACGGAGGGTGGGGCCACCCGGTGACCCCGCCCCCTCTGAAGCGCGGTTCCGTTATATATAATTGTCAGAAGAAGAGAAGCATCACACAGCGGGAGCCTCCCATCATGGATGCGGAGCGGCCCGAGAACTAAGCTGGGAAGAAGACGCCGGACAAGAACACCGGAGCAAGAACCTGAGGATCAGAGGAAGAAGCAGAGGAAGAAGAAGAATGGAGGAAGAAACCGAAGGATGAAGGAAGGAAGAAGACCCAAAGATGGAAAGAAGAGACTTTTAAATAAAGGAATTGTCAAAAACTGTCTCTTGTCATTTTTAACATTTTTGACACTTTTTTTGTGAAATGTTAGGGGTACTTTTGTACCCAATTACCATTTCACACAGGGGGGGCCGGGATCTGGGGGTCCCCTTGTTAAAGGGTGCTTCCAGATTCTGATAAGCCCCCCGCCTGCAGACCCCCACAACCACCAGGCAAGGGTTGTGGGGATGAGGCCCTTGTCCTCATCAACATGGGGACAAGGTGCTTTGGGGGACCCCAAAGCACCCTCCCAATGTTGAGGGCATGTGGCCTGGTACAGTTCAGGAGGGGGGGCACACTCTTGTCTCCCCCTCTTTTCCTGCGGCCTGCCAGGTTGCGTGCTTGGATAAGGGTCTGGTATGGATTTTTGGGGGGACCCCCACGCCATTTTTTTTTTAATTTTGGCACTGGGTTTCCCTTAAAATCCATGCCAGACCTGAAGGGCCTGGTAATGATTTTGAGGGGGACCCCCACGCCATTTTTTTTTTTTACTTTGGCGCGGGGTTCCCCTTAATATCCATACCAGACCTGAAGGGCCTGGTATGGAATTTCAGGGGAACCCCACACATTTTTTTTTTTAATTTTGTTTTTTTTTTAATGCTGTTTTTATCAATGAACTTTTATGTGTATTGCCGGACCGACATTTCATTATAGCCGCGAGTAGTTTTAAATAACTTTTATTCCTTAAGGGCCAGTTCACACCAGATGCAGTCCAGTGCGTTTTTTTTCTGCATCAAAAACGCATGGAAAGTAGGTTATAAGTAGGTTATATATATAAGCATAGTTCACACCAGTGCTTGCAGTTCCAGTGCATTTCCAGTTCCCGAAAATAAAGTAGAACATGCTACATTTTTTATGCACTGGACTGTACTGGAACGCTGTAAAATGCATCAAAAATGCACTGGAACGCACCTAAATGCACCAAAAACGCACTGAAACACACTTGTCCTTACTTAAGGTTAAGAAAAAAGAGGAGGGAAAAAAGCACTGGACTGCATCAAAAATGCACCAAAAACGCACTGGAATACATCAAAAACGCGCATGCAGAAAAGCACCTGTATCGCATCCGGACTGCGTTTCTATGGTGTGATCTGGCCCTTAGGGCCCTAAGGGCCAGTTCACACCATAGAAATGCAGTCCAGACACGTTCCAGGTGCTTTTCTGCATGCACGTTTTTGATGTGTTCCAGTGCATTTTTGGTGCGTTTTTGATGCAGTCCAGTGCTTTTTTTCCCCCTCATTTTTCTTAACCTTAAATAAGGACAAGTGCATTCAAGTGCATTTTTGATGCGTTTTACAGCTTTCCAGTACAGTCCAGTGCAGAAAAAATGTAGCATGTTCTACTTTTTTTCTGGAATTGGAACGCACTGGAAATGCAAGCACTGGTGTGAACTATGCCATTGAAAACCATATAACCGACTTTCCATGCATTTTTGATGCATAAAATATGCACTGGACTGCATTGGTGTGAACTGGCCCTTAAGCAATTTGGCATATTTAAAGACATTTCTCCTTGTTTCGTTTTTGGGGTTGTTCAATTGGTGACAATGATATATGTCTCATAGGGTGGGACCTGGGCCCCCATACTAATTTTAAGGCCAATAACTAGAAGATAAGCCAGCCAAGTGGGGACTACTAAAATTACCAAGTCAGTTCCCTTAGACTGCAATGGTATTTGTTACACATGTTAGGCTCTTTAGCTGCCCCCCTGAACTGGGGGGTGTTTTGTCCCATCTGTAATTTTGGTGCATGCTGGATAATGTGCTTAATTTTGGACAGGGGGTGGCTTATTTTGTGCTAGGTGCATTTGGGTTGTTCTGGGCATGCTCAGGGACTTTGTTTTTTTTTTGGTAGTGCTTTTTGTGTGTGAACAGCACTTGGATGTTTCTGGGCATGCTCAGATTGTGTTTTTTGGGTTAGTAATTTAAGGACATCCTTAACAGCAATGTTTGTTCACTTTGATTTAACTGTCTGTGCTGCATTATTTTTAAAATTCTTTCTCAAGATGTTGTGCCTAATGTTGTTTTAATCCTTAATAGATGTCCATTTGTGGGTGCACTCCTTTTAACTCCTGGTAATTTACACTGCAAAAGGGTCAAACCTCAAACATATTCTGTTAGTGTCTCAAATTAACATACATGTGTGTATTTTGCTTTCCTTGCTTCTTTTCCAAGTCCTGTTTTTTGGACCAATAAAATTGTTTGTTTTATGTGTGTTCTTTTCATGCAATGGATTTCCCAGCCACAGCTTAACTAGGCTGATTGGAATGTCTTAGACAAATCCCTTTTTTATTTTTTTAGTTTTAAGTTACTTTCCTGGTGCCTTCATGTTAGCACATTCATGGATTGTGCGTATGCTACCATGGATAGTGACCAGGAAAGTAATTGTGAACATTTGAGGGAAATCAAAATTATTATTATTATTATTTTTTTTTTGGTTGGGCTTTGTGTCCCTTTTTCTTAGAATTGGCTTTGCTTCCTGTCACACAGCCAAACAGGAAGTGAGTAAAACCCTAACAATATTTTTCCTTGGGGACACACAGGTCAATCTAACTAGTGTCCCCTTTATTCAAATTGCACTCTAGCACTTTGTTGTGTACACCCCAAATTATTATGTATTTTGGGGGTTATTAAAGGCAAATCCTTTCTGCAATACAATTGTAGTTGATGAAAATCAGAGGGGATGCACTGGTGATTTTATCATCCAATCATGTAGAGGCAAAGATGCTGTTTTTTTTTTTTTTTTTTTTCTTTTCCTTGCTTTTTCCCCTCGGATCTCCAGCAACTGCACTTCTAAGTGCATTTGTAGTGCAAAGTGGATTTACCTTTTAGTAAATAAACCCCAAGATACATAATAATTTGGGATGTACATGGCAAAATGCTAGAGTTCAATTTCCCGAATGGGGAAACTATTTAGATTGACCTGCGTGTCCCTAAGGACATACATTGGTAGGGTTTTACCCTCACTTCCTGTTTGGCTATGTGACAGGAAGTGAATAATTTTGAATGAGAAATTGGCAAAATTTGGGAGGTGTCTTCACCCTATCGGGGGTGTAGACATCCCCCAAAACTTCTAATTCCTCTGCAGTCTATCCCCAATCAAAAATAAGAAAGGATTTTAATTAGTTTAACTTTGCAAAGACACATTCCTAAGTTCAATTGTGATGCATTTTAATGGCCCATTTAGACCTTTAATAGAAAGTCATCAGTTGCCTTTGGCTCTAAACATTATTTTTGGCCAGTCCTAGAAATCTGCATCTGTTTTTCTATTAACCACTTGGTGTCTGTGCTATAGCTAAACGACGGCCACAGCGTGGACCTGAATTTCTGGGAGGTTGTCATAGGACGGGCTCCCTGTGTGCTCCCTGCAGGGCGCGCAGCGCGCACTGAGACTCGGGTGATCACAGATCGAAGTGAGGGCTGATCCCGGCCCCTTATCACGCGATTAGCTGTCAGGCAATGACAGCTGATCACATGATGTAAACTAAAGCTCGGTAATTGTTTATTTTTTCTCCTCACGCTAACAGCATGAGGATAAAAATAAAAGCTGATCACCGGCTTAGGTGCAAGGGACATTGGTCCCGAAGAGGCAATTCTGCCTCATCTGTGCCCACCAGTACCACCTGCCAGCCCCACCTATCAATGCCCACCAGTGGTCCCAAGCAGTGCTGCCTATCAGTGTAACCCTTCAGTGCCCATCAGTGCCGCCTCATCAGTGTACATCAATGAAGGAGAAAAATTTCCTGTTTGCAAAATTTTATATCAAAATATCCAAAAATATACAAAATTATTTATAAAAATCTGTCTTTTCTTTTTTTTGAACAAAAGAAAAAACCACAGAGGTGATCAAATACCACCAAAAGAATGCTCTATTTGTGAGAACTTTAAAAAATACAAAAAAAAAAAATTTGGCTAAGTATGACCGCGCAATTGTCATTCAAAGTGCATCAGCGCTGAAAATTGGTCTTGACAGCAGTGAGGTTTAAGTGCCCAGTAAGCAAGTGGTTAATTTCCATGCCAAATATGTATTTCTGTAATAAAGATGAGTGCCCGCTGTGTATACGGCATGTGTACATGGGCGTAAGCAAGTCACACACATATGAACGGTACTCATTGTAAATCATGGGGTAGAACTTGTGATGCAACTTTTCAGTCCCAAGTGGCCTTAGGCTCTCTTTCCACTACTGCGAGTTGTTGTGCGACTTGACACATGTGAAGTCGCAGGACAAGTCAAAACACATGTATTTCAATGTTCCCCCGCTCTAATTGGTGCAACTCCAAAAAAGTTCTTGCACTACTTTGTTCCAACTTCAGTGCGACTTTTTCTCCGATGTTTTGAACTAGTCGCATGTCATGGCGTTAAGGCTCGGTTTCCACTATTGCACGCCCAAAGTTGCATGTTTTTTGCAGCGAGTTTCCCGCAACTTTTTGCCAAAACTTGAAGCAATGCCTGTGTATTTTTGAGGTCTATGGACCTCAAGTCGCATCAAAGTGGGACCAAAGTAGTGCAGGGACTACTTTGAAGTTGCTGCGACATCTGAACGGTACTCATTGTAAATCATGGGGTAGAACTTGTGATGCAACTTTTCAATCCCTAGTGGCATGACAAGTTGCAATAGTGGAAAACAAGCTGAAAAAGCACATTGTAAATCACGCAACTTTGGGGCTGAAATAGTGGAAAGAGAGCATTAGGCTAAAGCGGTAATAGGAAGATGCACTGTAAGAATTACTTCTAATTGTAGAAAATCAAACAGGTTCTTGCACTGAATCTAATTTATGGAAGATCTAACTGATTGGCCAGTGTATGGTAACCTTTAAAGATATGAAAACTTGAATTTCTGGTGTTTAAGCCTCATACACACAATGGGACTTTGTACAAACTTTCCCGTGGATTTTTGTACAAAGGGCGTTGACCTTAGGGTACTTTCACATGCAAGTGTCCGTGTACGGAGCCTGCTCTGCTCAGCGGGGGATCGCTCCATGGATCCCCGCTGAGCAGGCAGATGACAGGTCTGTCTCTGCACACTGTGCAGGGACGGACCTGTCAGAGTGCCGCTCTCCTCTATGGGGGATCGGATGATGACGGACCGTAGAGTCCGTCGTCACCCGATCCGATCCGCAGACGGATGGAAAAATAGGTTTTTCCTCCATTACACTTTTTCAGATTGGAGTGGGTCAGATGTCAGCGGACATGTCACCACTGACATCTGACCCTCCATAGAGGTCTATGGAGTGTCCGTTCAGGTCCGGAGCGGACCTGAAAGCTCCATCTGTGTGAAAGAGGCCTTAGGCCCCTTTCACACTGGGGTGGTGCGGGCTGCAGTGGTAAAACGGCGCTATCTTTAGCGCCGCTTTACCGGCGGTATTCAGCCGCTAGCGGTTTTAACCCCCGCTAGTGGCCGAAAAGGGGTTAAATCCGCTCGCAAAACGGCATTTTGCCGGCGGTATAGCCACGCTGTCCCATTGATTTCAATGGGCAGGAGCGGTTTATACACCGCTCCAAAGGTGCTGCTAGCAGGACTTTTTTTAGGCCCCTTTCACACTGGGGTGTTTTTAGGCCCTACAGCGCTAAAAATAGCGTCTGAAAAACGCCCTAAAGAAGCGGCTCCATTCACTTCAGTGAGGGTTTTCACACTGGAGTGGTGCGCTGGCAGGGCATCACAAAAAGTCCTGCCAGCATCTTCTTTGGAGCGGTGAACTCACCGCTCCTCTCCATTGAAATCAATGGGGCAGCGTGTGATACCACCGGCAAAATGCCGCTCCAGCAGCATTTTGCGGGTGGTTTTAACCCCTTTTCGGCCACTAGCAGGGGGGTTAAAACCGCCCCGCTAGCAGCCGAATATGCCGCTAAAACGACAGTAATGTGCTGCTAAAAATAGCCCGCTTTACCGCAGACGCCCCCACTGCCCCAGTGTGAAAGAGGCCTTACCGTCCTGCTATCGCACTACTCCAGTGTGAAGGCCCGATTCACACTGGAGTGAATGGAGCCACTTCTTTAGGGCATTTTTCAGGCGCTATGTTTAGCGCTATAGCGCCTGAAAAATGCCCCAGTGTGAAAGGGGCCCCTTTCACACGGACGGATAGAATTGTGCTTTTAGCTGCGTTTTCTACTGCAGCTAAAGCACACAATGCTTTCCTATGGCCCCATTCACACACTGCGTTTTGATTACATTCGGTTTGGTGTGGATAGAAAAAATAGAATTGACTGCATCCAGGAGCGATTTAGCGCAGCTATCCACACATAACCACAGGCAATCGCAGTGCACTGTGTTAGCTGCGGATAGCAGCGCCGAGCTGGCTCGCTAATCGGGAAAGGAAAAAACTTGGATCCCCGCCAATGCCAGGCACTGTGGTATTAACCTTGAGGGAGAACTCCACGCCAAATTTTACATAAAAAAACGGCATGGGTTCCCCCTCCAAGCGCATACCAGGCCCTTCAGTCTGGTATGGATTTTAAGGGGAACCCCCTACACTGAAAAAACGGCGTGGGGGGGTCGCCCCAAAATCCATACCAGACCCTTATCCGAGCACGCAGCCTGGCCGGTCAGGAAAGGGGGGTGGGGATGAGTGAGCGCCCCGTCCTCCTGAACCGTACCAGGCCACATGCCCTCAACATAGGGGATGGGTGCTTTGGGGAAGGGGGGTGCGCTGCAGCCCCCCACCCCAAAGCACCTTGTCCCCATGTTGATGAGGACAAGGGCCTCTTCCCGACAACCCTGGCCATTGGTTGTCGGGGTCTGCGGGCGGGGAGCTTATCGGAATCTGGGAGCCCCCTTTAATAAGGGGGCCCCCAGATTCTGGCCCCCCACCCTATGTGAATGAGTATGGGGTGCATGGTACCCCTACCCATTCACCTGGGGGGAAAAAAGTGTCAAGAAAAAAAACACACAAGACAGGTTTTTAAAGTGATTTATTAGGCAGCTCCGGGGGTCTTCTTCCGACTTCGGGGGTCTCTTCTGCGCTCTCCGGCCTCTTCTCCACGCTCTCCGGCCTCTTCTCCCGGTCTCCAGTTCTTCTCCGTGCTGTCTGGTTCTTCTGCCGTGCTCCTCCACTATCTTCTGCTCTTTTGCTGCTCTTTTGCTAGCGGTGGCCCAGTCTTCTCCCGCTGTCCAGTTCTTCTGTCGCTGTCCGGTTCTTCTGTTGCTGTCTGGTTCTTCTGCTGGGCTCCTCCGCTATCTTCTGCTCTTTCGCCGCTCTTTTGCTAGCGGTGGCCCGGTCTTCTCCCGCTGTCCGGTTCTTCTGCCGCTGTCTGGTTCTCCTGCCGCTGTCTGGTTCTTCTGTCGCTCTCCGGTATCTTCTGCCGGACTCCCCCGCTATCTTCTTCCAGCTCTTTTGCTAGTGGTGGCCTGGTCTTCGTTGTCTTCTCCCCTCTTCTCTTCTTCCGATGTTGACACGACGCTCTCTCCCGCTGTAATGCCGTCTGCGAGGTGTGCGGCGACTTATATAGGCATGGAGCGTGGTCACCGTATGATGTCACCGGGTGACCCCGCCCCTTATGACGGCACAGTCCTGGGGCTTTAAGAGTCTAATTATCCATGGATTGGATGCTAGATTTCCTGATACATGGACAGTGCTAAAACCTGATTTTTCAATGTGCTGAGGCTCAGACCCTTATCTGCTCCACTCTGCAGGAATTCTAGGACCGCCACTGAACTTTGTGTCTTAAAGGAGTTTTCTGTAAACCATTTGTTAAAACATTTCCACACTCTCTGATAATGGTGAAAGTTTCCATTTTCCTGATTTTCAGCAGTGCATCAATTAAGCGGTTCAAGAAGCCATTAGCTTTCAGCAGCTGTTCCTCATAAACCAAGTGGCCAGGTTCCACCTTTCCACTTGGAGACAAAATAATGGGCCCTGGGAGAGGAGATCCTCCTGGATTAGTAATAATCAAGAGGGTTCTGCAGCAGGTTCTTTTAGAATGGAGAACCACGGTCTCCTAGGCCAGTGTGGTGCAATGAGGATTAGTGAAGTGTTCTCTGTACGGATTCCGAAGAAGGAACGAACCTTCCTACTTTCTTTTGAGGCAAACAAATCCACCTGAGGTGTTCCCCATTTTTGTGTGATCAGCTTGAGCATTTCCTGATTTAATACCCAGTCGCCTTCTTTTAATTTCTTATAAAAAACAACAGGGAAGGCGCCTCTTAGTAAAACTGTATATTTAATGAAATATATGCATTAAAAACACTCACATTAAAAACTTAGATAGTCCGGCATGGGGAGTTCAGTATAGCCAAACAGGATTGCGTCCTCCTATGTCCACAGTCTTATTCCTCTATTGCTGACGGCTGGTCCGTGTGGTAGAAGCTTCCGGTATCAGTAAAGATCCACAACGAGGCTTGGGCACCGCCGAG